>NC_035435.2:55031167-55340046 GCF_002127325.2 Helianthus annuus | reverse complement strand
TGAAGATACTGTTGTGGATGATGAGAAACAATCTGCAATGGTTTGTCGATTTTTTACTTGTTTTGGTATTTAGGGGGAGTAGATATATTTTCAGAAAATACAAAAACAATAAAAAAATTCAAAAAAATACAAAAACATGAGAAAATTTCAAAATTCAAAAACAATAGAAAACTGGAAAAGAGTTTGTGTAAAAAGGAAAATGATAGTACATTGGTTTGACAGTTACTGTACGCTAAAGATTTGTAAAGTTTAAAGCGTTAAACAGTCTCACTGATGATGTGTCGATAGGTTTTTACACATCTAGTAAGTTTGTTTGGGATATAAACATAAAATCTTTACTTACTTATTTCGTGGGGAACACAACTTGGATATATAGGTAACCCCTGAAATTTCGTTTGAAAGGTCCCTCTTTCTGAAATACTAGGTCTTTATACTCAGTGATATCTGGGGTATTATTCCGGGACTTTTGCTGAATGGAAGTTCTGACCTGGTCTCCAAATAATACTTTCCGCATTGCTTGAAACATAGCGCCGCCCTCAGCAAATTGATGAAACAATAAAATTGATAATCATTGCTGTTGTAAAAAAGATCCTCTAAAGGGGACACACCGAAAGTCGAACCGTCATCTCTCTGCTGAACGGAAGTTCTGACCTAAGCTCTCACAGTTTCGCATCTAACCCCTTACAGATATCATCTGTGGTATATTCACCTGTAAGACTGAATATTGGGATCTGGATACGGGAGTATATTCAAGAGGTGGGACACATGAATGAGTTTAAGTTCATTAATTCATCTAATTCATATCCTGAACAGATTGAAAATTGTGTAAGAATTTAAGTGGATCATCATATCGACAATCTACGTGAATTGTTTAATTCTGAGTATGAAATTAAAGCTTAACGGTACTAGTGACTTGTCTGATAACTGATATGATTCCCTAACACGCTCACCAAAAATATGTTTGTAAATACTTTACATTCTACATTTAAATTTCAGTATTTCATTTCTAGTTTAGAAACAATATTGAAAATCCAAAAAGATTTTTCATTTCTGCTTTATTTTCCAACAACCCAGAGTAGAAAGTTGATTGTCTGATTCTCAAAGTTGAAGCAGATGCAGGAAGTTTCTGGACTGGAGGATGAGGAGAGCTTATCTTGTTAAAATCTGATTGATGAAAAGTCAAAAACAAGTTCATTAATTTGAAATTTGTTATTTTCTGAAATTGTTTGAAAATTTGTTGAACTAAATCAGTTTGATTTGTCTGAAATCAACCAAGGTCATTAAGTTGGACTTGGTAGATTAATTGAGTAATTAGGGTCATTAACTTGGACCTGAATACTTGGGTGGATTTCTAAAACTGATAGATAATGTGATTTGTTGTTGAAAATCAATAGATTGTAATGTTATATGTTTGAGAAACAGGTTGTGGATTTCAAAATCCCCACGGCTCAAAAAGTCAAAGTTTGAACCAGAATTCAAGTCCCAGCTTACTGAGAGGGGAAGTGTGAAAGGGGGAGTCAGAATTCTGGATCAACAATCAAAGGGGAGATTGAAGATTGAAGATAGTGACAGGATGAGATGCTGAACTTGGGAAGAAAAGAGCTTTTACAATGAGAAAACAAGATTGGAAAGAGACAAAGACTGAAGACTCGACACCGAAGACTTCGTCAACATCCAAGGGGGAGTCTGTTGGTGCACTAAATGTCTGTTTACTACGTCTTAATCGAGTTTTAGGTCTAGATAGGAGGTTAGAGTTGGAAAACAAGAAAAGTGGGTTATTTGATGTAATTCCGCTTGAAATGACAAACATGTCATTTCAAGCGAAATCAGGTATTTTAGGTATTCCGCTCGAATTGCAGATTAGGTGATTTCGCTTGAGTGTGTTACAAGTGGAATCAGGTTTCGCTTGGACAGTTCAAGCAGAATCACTAGGTCTATAAATAGGTGATGTGTGATTTCATTTGTAACAGTTGGAGCAGAATCAGGTCATTGAATCTGAGACGAGGTGCTGCCAAAATCGTGTTAGAATCATTGTAAAAGACTCAGAAAAGCAGTAATAGAAAGAAAGTTAAAAGGAACAAGCTGTGTGACGTTGTTTACTTTGATTCCGCCTTAGCAAATGATGATGAACCGCCTTTACTGACTGTTTAGGGTCATGGAACGATCCAACATAATGATCTGTTCATAGACGCTTACATACCGGTTATCAAAGGCATTCTCTCAAATGTTTACAAGTCATTACGAGCTCACATACAAAACACATGAACTCGCTCAACTTTTGTTGATGTTTTCAAATTACATGTATTTTAGGAAACTAATATGGATCTGGCGGGCATTGAAAGTTTTCAAGAAATATGTTCAAGTTGATGTCATCCAAACTTTTGGAGGGTTTGATTTGGATGTCTTATTTTAGATAGGACATAAGAAATCAAAGCCTTGATTTATCTATGTCTTTTGTTTAAAGTCCTTTATGGAACTTGTTTCACTTAAATGGTTTGTAAGTTGAACATGTAGTATGTTTGTTGGTATCAAACAACTTGTGTTTGTGTTGTTTTAAAACTTATTAATGGGTGAACATCTTATGTTTAATCATATAGTTGTTTGTTATAATTGAATGCAATGATATTAATCAAGTCACGCATCATACGCTTCGGCAAAAGTAAGGGTGTGACACTATTGCTAAAGCCCCTTATCGCCTCGCCCCATCCGAAATGCGTGAACTTTCTAGTCAACTCCAGGAATTACTTGATAAAGGGTTCAAATGCCCAAGCACATCCCCATGGGGCGCACCTGTCCTTTTTGTGAAAAAGAATGATGGATCGTTCCGAATGTGCATCGATTATAGGGAACTCAATAAGCTTACTATCAAGAATCTCTATCCTTTACCTCGAATCGACGATTTATTTGATCAACTGCAAGGCGCTACGTGTTTCTCTAAGATCGATCTACGCTCTGGTTATCATCAGTTTCGAATTCAAGAGGAAGATATCCCTAAAACCGCTTTCCGCACCCATTATGGCCATTATGAATTCATCGTTATGCCCTTTGGTCTTACCAACGCACTCGCGGTTTTCATGGATTTGATGAATCGCGTGTGTAAACCCTTTCTCGACCATTTCATCATCGTGTTTATCGATGATTTTCTTATCTATTCAAAGTCGAAGGCCGAACATGCGCAACATCTTCGTTTGGTTCTCGAGCTTCTCCAAGGGAATCGCCTATATGCCAAGTTCTCCAAGTGTGAATTTTGGCTCGAGGAGGTTCGATTCCTCGGTCACATCATCAACAGTCAAGGTATTCACTTCGATCCTGCTAAGATTGAAGCAGTTAAGAGTTGGATTACATCGAAAACCCCGTCCGAAGTTCGTTCTTTTCTCGGATTGGCAGGTTACTACCGTCGATTTCTCTAAAATCGCCGTTCCTCTCACCTCTCTTACACATAAAGTGTGACAACTCGACCTTTCGACTTTAAATGCACGTTGACTTTGACTGTTGATAGTTGACTTGTTGACTTGTAACTGTCCATGTTATGTGTTAATGAAACGTATTGTATTGTGCCTATATGTGATTACTGTCATGATGTGAGTATTAGTATAAAACACTTAGACTTATTCACCAATCAAACCATCTCGACGAATCAAACTTGTGATTCGCCAAGGACCACTCAATGAAACAGAAGCACTGTTTCGTCAACCCATTCTTAACGAAACAGCCTATTTCGCCGGCCCATATGATTCGTCAAGCCCATTAAGGGCCCAAGACCATTAAAACACGTATATGTTAGACGGAACAACCACTTTCACCACACTTTAGCTAAACAGAAAACCCTAGAACTCCTGTGTGTGTGTGTGACGGCAAACTTGTGTTCCTGAAGTCCCAATTCAACCTTGTTAACATTCCTCTGTCGCGGTTAGTATTTTCTACTCATATTGATTGATGGTTTGGGATTGTTGTAAACTGATTTCTGATGTAGTGCTTATGCTCATGATTTATTGATAAATTGTTGTTGTTATGATATAGACTTGTAGATTACGGATTTTATGCTAAGATTAGATTGTTGAACGGATTGATCGGTTGATACATAGGGTTTGATGTTCTAGACTAAACCCAACTGATGATTGCGGTTTGATAAATACAGTTGTGATGCCACCAGTTAGGTCTCAAACGATTGCTAAATGAATGCATGTATTAGCCCTAGTAGTATCAATGAATTCGTGTATTGATTTGATGATGATTTCTGTGTTATATGATTTACTGTATGATGATGATGATGATGACGGCTATTAACCATGATTAGGGTTTCTGTGATAAGTTCTGTAATTGACTGCATGATTTTCGGTAACTGACATGTTGACGTAACTGCTGCTTAACGAATGTGAATGTTTGACGAATTGGAAGTCTTGGCGAAACAGAATGTGTTTCGCCAAGGATGTCGACGAATTAGAAAATGTATTTCGCCAAAGGTCTTTAACGAAATAGAACCCCTATTTCGCCAAAGGGTAGTTGACGAAACACAAGTGTTTCGTCAAACATGTGTTTCGCCAAGTATGTGTTTCGCCAACTTCTGTTTCGCCAACTTGGATAACCTGCACAGTAAACTGATTTAATTCTGTTAAGTGTTGACTGAGTTAACTAACTGATGTTAAACACTATGCATGACTTGTGTGATGTTGATTGGTGATGTGTACTACTTGGTGATCATTGATTATGCTTATACGTGAACTGTATGAATTCAAACTGATTGTGTACGTGCATACTCTAGGACGTGATTGATTTACTTTGAGCACATACTTAGCATACCGAGCAAACCAAGGTGAGTTCACACTCATACCAAGGCATGGGATTCCCGGGGTGTTGGGAATGGGATTGATAAGGATAAGGTTGAATAGATTCATACGGACACTGTTACTAGACTACCATACCATCGTCCTCGGTTGTGCAGGACACATACGTAAAACCTACGTATACTTATGCTACTCGCTATCCTCGGTTGTGAAGGATACTCACGTAAAACCTACGTGAACTTATTATACTCACTACTGCCTCGGTTGTGTCAGGCACTTACGTAAAACCTACGTAAACCCCCGCGTACTCCTATCCTCGGTTGGGAAGGATACTTACGTAAAACCTACGTAAACCCCATACGCGCTACTGTTCTCGGTTGTGAAGAACACTTATGGTTATGCATAGTCTAGTGGATTAGTAACGTGGGAAGCCCCCACCAATAGAAACCTATATTGGCCCAGTAGAGCCAGTTGATACTCATGAACTTACTGTACGCATTTACTTTCTGTGAACTCGCTCAACTAGTTGTTGACTCTCTGCTGCATGCCTTGCAGGACCTTAGGTACTAATGGAGCTTGCACAAGGAGGAGCAGGTCGTTGTGGGCAGATGGATCGTGATTACTTATTAAACACTTATGACGTTTCAAACATTTATACTTATGTTGGGTTTTACATAATGCTTCCGCTACACTTAATTACATTGGTTTTGATAAACACCTTTCGTATTGATGGATAATAATATTTACTATTTATTTATATGTTCAATATGATTGGTGGCTTGATCCTGGTCATGTGACGCTCCCAGGCGGTGATACTCCGCAGGTGGAATTTGGGAGTGTGACAGATTGGTATCAGAGCCAGGTTTATAGAGAACTTGGTTTTAATATGGGAAAACGTTTTTATTAAAACCAGACTATAACCAGAACAGTGCTCTCAACGATCCACAACGACGCTTCGCTCCACGTGCAAGACTCGACATCCTAGGTAATAAGGTATATGTTTATTACCTGCTTGCTAGAACCGCTTAGAACTTTGCTCGTAGTATGCTAGATTACATTGCTTACTATACATTGTTACATGAGAACCCCTATGTGCTTACACTCTTCTGTCATCGCTCTATTCGCGAACCTCTCTAACTCATGTTGCATTTGCTATGAAGATCATGTCTGGACGAATTAACATGACTCAAGCCCAGCTAGAGGCTCTCGTTCAAGCTCAAGTTGCTGCGGCACTTGCAGCTGCTCAAGCAGGTAGTATACCCTGCAGTATAGACTCACACTAGGATCTTTAGATCCTACATTAACTCTCGTATTTAACTTTGTCCTATTCGTACACAATAGGTCAACCAGCGCAGCAGCCTGTCTGCACTTTTAATGTCACACCCTGGCTTTGCGGAAGCGTGGTTAATTTGGTGTGACTTCTTAATACCATAGCTTAATCATAACAAGGCTATATGTATTAAAATATGCAAGATCATCCATTGATAATAAAAATATAAAACATTGTCTTAACGGGTTAACACCCAACAACCATAAACTTGTCTAAACATTACAACCACAAACATAACATAAACATGATTCAAGGACTGTGACTTGTCCAGGAAAGAGCCACATTCCCCGAACCCTGGATGACCCTGGTGACTTAATGCAGCGGAAAACAAGCCATACCGCGCCAGATCGTTAGTTTCCTGAAATACATGTAAGTTGAAAAATCAACAATAATGTTGAGCGAGTTCATGCGAAAGTGCGTAAACAAACCTTTATCTTTATCAAAAACCTGGTATGTAGCAAATAAGGAAAAAGAGATCACCAATGGTTTGCAAGGCCATTGATATGTGTGAAGTGCAAGTAGGGATGACTCAAACCTAGCGGATTTATGCGTCGGGCACAAAGTCACCCCGAGGTCCGTTATGCTGGACCTGGGGCTGGGCTCGCTACACCCAGATAGATCTACCGCTCCTGTCCCTCGGTCCTACTACGAGGATTAATGGCCTCAAGTTGTGCCTACCCACTCACATGATCTTAAGTAGTAACCCTCCTTACGCTAACCATACCATGTATCAAGTATTCATAATCATAGTAACATGTATTTCACCCCCGCAGTTTATAAAACTGAAAACAGTTAAGAGAAAAGGGGGACATGAACTCACAGTGAATGCGTCACAATATCAAGTAATCCAAATATCCAAGTGCTGCGCAACGACCTACATGTGCTAATTCTATTAGACGGATGGCCGTGCTTTAGCTTCATAGTTTATATTTTTGGGAAACGGTTAGACAACCGCTCCGTGTATATACTTGATAACGTATTTTCCTTCCCAAGGATGGGGGAATTAATACATGTGTAATTATATCATTTTATTAAGTCCCACTTAATACATTTTATTTCTTATTCCAAAATATAATTATTTTTCTCAAAAATAATATATTTTCTCTTCGCATAATACTTTCCAAAATAATACGTTGACAATATCCGCATTTACGAATATTTCCGTATAAAGCGTAAGTTACGTTTTGGCGATTAGGTGGTAATAGTAATTACCGTTGTAACTTATATGTTTGTCGTATAGGCGTTGGTATTATTTTGGGTTCGACAAAGTTAGTAAATATTATTTTTACTCTAAAAATAATATTTATACATTCTCACAAAATAATCATAAACAGTGTTGTGAAAAATATATTTACCGAATATATATTTATCACGTTTAGTTTTGTGAAAATCCCACCTCCGATTATTTAATAAATAAAGTCATGGCGAAATATGTTTTGTAAACATTTCAAAAATAACTCTAACACTTGTAAATAATTCTAAGTGTTAGATTTTTAGAAACAATTCGCCAGAGTTTCCCCTGTAACTGGAGGTGGCCACGCTTTCAAGCGTATCATTTTCTTTTACAAAATCATTTCAACAATTCTTCAAATCAACCAAATCAATTTCCAACACATCAAACTAGTAGACTAGTATGTAAAATCACAATATTACATGAACTTGTAGTTTTTCTAAAACTATTGTGTAGATCTCGTTATATTTAGTGGATCTATATATATAATAGTTTAGTCTTGTAAAAACCCCGTTTTTAGAACAAATCACTCTTTACAACTTCCCGACAATTTTTGTAAAAATTGTTATTTTGTCGGATCTTTTGTTATAAAAATCACCTTTGTAAACATGTTATTCAACTTATATAAAAACATGATTTTCTCGACACTTGGTTCTACGAATATACCACTTGTACATACGTAGATCGGCTCGTTTTAAATACTATTTTTCATGTCAAAACACTTTTACACAAGTTCATGTTTCCCATGTGGTGGAGTTTCACCTTTTAACCCTTGTACAAAAGAAACAAGTGTATGTCAAGATTCGGGATCTTAACAAAGTCGGGTTAAACGATGATAAGAGCCACCACAACGTAGATCGGGCCTTAACAATCAACATATTCAAATACTACGACATTTACATAAGACATGACCTTTTATCCAACGATTTTCATGTTTTTAGTAGACTTTTTAGATTCAAAAGGTGGGTTACCGACTTTCAACCACTAAAAATCCTTTTAACCACTTTAGATATGATTAAAAACGAGTTTTAAATGTTATACCTCTAGCTCGGGGCTAGGGAAGATCTTTGGCGAAAACGGCGTGGATAAAAGCAAATGCACGTGGTCCTTTAGCTTCCGTTTGCTCCAAGCTCCGTTGTAGGTGATCCCCGTCACTAGTATATGCTTGGAATAGAGAGACACGAACCGAAAAATGGATGGATGGATGTGAGTGTTCTCGGCCGAGAGGGAGGAGCAAGGAGGGAGAGAGAGTTGTGTTGGTGTGTGTGTGTGTCTTGTGTGTGTGAGAGTGTGTTGCTTTTATAGACAAATTTGGCGCTATCGTCCATCGGTTCTCAAGGCCTCTAGATATCCACAAACTCCATTAAAATAATAAAAGTTGTACTTGTCTAGTTCCAAAGGGACCAAACCGGCCCTAAGGGGGGTGGGGTCGCCCGGTTGGATCTCGATCGTACAGTTATAGTTTAGTTTGGTTAAAGTCGGTTACTTTAGGGATTAACCCCGTTAGTTGTTTAATGCGTTATAATGCGGGTGTTAGGGTGATCAGGGACCCTAACTAGCTCAGAAAAATACCAATAACATTTATGGCAATATTTTTATGCTCCGGGTATTGTCCGGTTGTTCGGTTGGATAGTAATCCGTTAAAGTGCTTAAGTAATCCTTTAAGCGTCGTAAATAATATTTTTAGCGACACAATTTATTCTGCAAAGTGTCAGGAATAATTTCTCATGTTCTGGCACTTTATTAATTAGCTAGAAGCTAGTATGTTGATAAAAGTGCTATGTTCCGTGCTTAAAGTATGTTTTAGGCACATCCAAATCTCTATATCTTATCCCTAGAGACGTAATCATACAACCCTTGTATACCTACACACACTATGGGTGTAGTAAAATAATTCTGGCTCATACAGGCCTTTAGAGGCAGTGTTTGCCTGATGCTGGCTATATCAGCATGTTCAATAGGTTATCCGTTCAAATGCTACTGTGCTTTTGTGCATCATGTTTGTCACTAAAGTTCGGTAATTAAGTAATGTAGTGACGGAAATCAAAGTATGATGCAGACATGTACAGTTATCAGAAATCAAGTAGCAGTTTATCAGCAAACTCAGTAAAGCACAGTAATTAAGCAATAATTAATAGTTAATTAGGTCGTACGGATACCTGGTTTGGTGAGGGTTGTCACATTTAAGAACTTCATGGACTGTCGTCCAAGTACATTTAGTGGCACGGAAGGAGCAGTGGGACTCCTTCATTGGTTTGAAAAGCTTGAGTCTGTGTTCGAGATGTGTGAATGCCCTGAGGCTCGCAGGGTGAAATACGCCACTGGCACGCTAGAAGGAATAGCACTAACTTGGTGGAAGGCCCAAGTTCAGATCTTAGGGTTGGCAGCTGCTAACGCCACACCCTGGAATGATTTCAAGGAATTGATCAAGAGAGAGTACTGCACTCGGGAAGACATTCATAAGTTGGAAGATGAGTTGTACCATCTGAAGATGACCGGATCGGAAATCGAAGCTTACACCAAAAGGTCAAACGAACTGGCCGTGTTGTGTCCAACTATGGTGGACCCTCCAATTAAGCGCATTGAGTTGTATCTCAAAGGGTTGGCGCCAGAGATCCAGAGCCATGTTACTTCGGCTAACCTTGATAACATCCAGGATATTCAACGCCTCGCTCACCGCATCACAGACCAGGCAGTGGATCAGAACAAACTGCCTAAACGTATCAGCGCTACTGCTACCGCTACTACTTCAGCTACTCCTACTACTCCCAGTGACAGCAAGAGAAAATGGGATGGGGATTCCAGCAAGGGATCAGCTTCAGTTCAGTCTCAGGCCCAGCAGCGAAAGACTGACAGTTATCAGAGTCCCAACCAGCATTCTTCAGGTAGTCACAGGCAGGGCGGATATCGTGGGAACCTCCCAAAGTGCAACAACTGCGGTAGACACCACGGTGGCCAGTGTAACAAGGGTCGCTGTCAAAGATGCCTCAAGATGGGTCATGAGGCTAAGGATTGTAGAAGCCCTTGGCCTGCGAACCAGAATCAGCAGCAGCCGCCAGCACAGCAGAATCAGCAGCAGGGCAACAAAGGATGTTTTCAGTGTGGGGCAGAAGGTCACTTCAAAAGGCACTGTCCTCAGCTAAACAGGAACCAGAACAACAATCACAACAATCAGGGTAATGGCAACAACAACAACGGGGGAAACAACAACGGCAACGAGGCAAGGGGTCGTGCGTTTGTGTTGGGGCAAGGTGATGCCAGGAACGATCCCAACGTCGTTATGGGTAAGTTTCTTCTCGACAACATTTATGTTACTGCTTTATTTGATTCGGGTGCGGATACAAGTTACATGTCTTTGAAAATGGGTAAATTGTTAAAACGTACATCAACACCTCTAAACACCAAACACGTCGTAGAACTAGCTAATGGTAAGAGTTTAGAAGCCACGCAAATAGTCATGGGTTGTAGTATCGTCTTAGCCGGTCAAACATTCTCGATCGACCTTATTCCCATAGTCTTGGGAAGTTTTGATATCGTTATTGGGATGGATTGGTTATCCCAGCATCAGGCTGAGATCTTATGCAGTGAGAAGATTATTCGCATTCCCCGTTCTGGTCAAGAACCTCTCGAAGTTCAAGGTGACAAGAGTGGTGCAGTGGTCGGCATCATCTCTTTCTTGAAGGCTCAGAAATGTCTGCGGAAGGGTCACACTGCAATTCTGGCACTTGTCACTGAGGCATCAGCAAGGGAAAAGAAGCTAGAGGATATTCTAGTTGTACGTGACTTCCCTCAGGTGTTTCCTGAAGATTTACCTGGATTACCGCCTCACCGTCAGGTCGAATTTCAAATCGAGCTCGCTCCAGGAGCAGCACCCATAGCTCGCGCACCGTATCGTTTAGCTCCAACCGAACTGGAAGAGTTGTCAAAGCAGTTACAAGAGCTCTTGGAAAAGGGCTTTATTCGTCCAAGCTCTTCGCCTTGGGGGGGCTCCAGTACTTTTTGTGAAAAAGAAGGATGGCACTTTCAGGATGTGCATCGACTACCGTGAACTGAACAAGGTGACGGTGAAGAACCGTTATCCTCTTCCGCGTATAGATGACTTATTCGACCAGTTGCAGGGGTCGAGTTACTACTCCAAGATAGACTTGAGGTCAGGGTATCATCAGCTGAGAGTCCGGGATGAGGACGTCTCCAAGACAGCGTTCAGAACTCGCTACGGTCATTACGAGTTTCTAGTTATGCCATTTGGGTTAACGAACGCGCCTGCCGTATTTATGGACCTTATGAACAGGGTGTGCAAACCCTATCTAGACAAGTTCGTCATTGTTTTTATCGACGACATTTTGATTTACTCCAAGAGTCAAGAGGAGCACGAACATCACCTACGATTGATTTTGGAACTCCTTCGAAAGGAGCAATTGTACGCCAAGTTTTCCAAATGCGACTTCTGGCTTCGTGAAGTCCACTTCTTAGGCCATGTGGTGAACAGGGATGGGATTCATGTCGATCCATCCAAGGTAGATTCGATCAGGAACTGGCCTGCACCGCGTACACCAACAGAAATACGCCAATTCTTGGGTTTGGCGGGTTACTACAGACGATTTATAAAAGACTTCTCCAAGATCGCACAGCCGCTTACGCTACTGACACAGAAGGGTGTCACCTATCGCTGGGGAGAGCCCCAGGAAACCGCCTTTCAGTACCTAAAGGATAGGCTTTGCAGCGCGCCTATTCTCTCATTGCCAGAGGGCACGGACGACTTTGTGGTTTATTGTGACGCGTCAATACAGGGTCTTGGGTGTGTATTGAGGCAGCGGGATAAGGTTATTGCCTACGCTTCTCGTCAACTCAAGGTTCACGAACGGAACTACACGACGCACGATTTAGAGCTGGGAGCTGTTGTTTTCGCGCTTAAGATATGGCGACACTACCTGTACGGTACCAGGTGCACGATTTACACCGATCACAGGAGTCTACCTAGACGCGTACGAGGCAAGGCCAATGTTGTGGCTGACGCTCTCAGTCGGAAAGACACTCTACCTAGACGCGTACGAGCCTTGCAGCTCACTATTCAGTCCAGTCTTCCTGCACAGATACGAACTGCTCAGATAGAAGCTTTAAAACCCGAAAACGTCAAGGCTGAAGCCTTACGCGGCTCAAGGCAACGAATGGAACAAAAGGAAGACGGCGCCTACTATGTAACGGGGTGTATTTGGGTCCCACTTTTTGGCGGTTTACACGAGCTGGTAATGGATGAAGCTCACAAGTCCCGCTACTCGGTACATCCAGGGTCGGATAAAATGTACCACGACATCAGAACAACATACTGGTGGCCTAGTATGAAGGCCCACATCGCTACTTACGTCGGCAAGTGTTTGACATGTGCAAAAGTCAAAGTGGAATATCAGAAACCAGCGGGTCTACTTCAACAACCTAAGATACCGCAATGGAAATGGGAAGAAATTTCCATGGATTTTGTTACAGGCCTACCCAGATCCCAACGTGGGAATGATACCATATGGGTGATCGTGGATCGACTCACCAAGTCTGCACACTTCCTGGCTATAAAGGAAACGGATAAGTTCTCCACTCTCGCAGACATCTATCTTAAAGAAGTTGTTTCGAGGCACGGGGTGCCCACCTCCATCATTTCGGATCGGGATGCACGATTCACGTCAGAGTTATG
Source organism: Helianthus annuus (assembly GCF_002127325.2). Classification (NCBI taxonomy): domain Eukaryota; kingdom Viridiplantae; phylum Streptophyta; class Magnoliopsida; order Asterales; family Asteraceae; genus Helianthus; species Helianthus annuus. Next base: position 55,327,015 of record NC_035435.2, on the reverse strand, counting down.
GCAAGCGATGCACAAATCTTTCGGCTCACGATTAGACATGAGCACAGCATATCATCCCCAGACGGATGGGCAGTCTGAGCGAACGATTCAAACTCTTGAAGACATGCTTCGGGCATGTGTTATCGATTTCGGCAACGGCTGGGAAAAGCATCTCCCTTTGGTGGAGTTCTCATACAATAACAGTTATCACACCAGCATACAAGCCGCTCCATTCGAGGCATTGTACGGGCGTAAATGCCGGTCACCTCTCTGTTGGGCAGAGGTGGGGGATAGTCAGATTACGGGTCCAGAGATTGTAGTGGACGCCACGGAAGAAATTGCGCAAATATGACAACGCATGGCGGTAGCACGCGACCGTCAGAAAGCCTACGCGGACAAGCGTAGAAAACCTTTGGAATTTCAGGTCGGGGACCGGGTTTTACTTAAAGTCTCACCCTGGAAGGGTGTGGTACGTTTTGGCAAACGGGGCAAGTTAAATCCGCGGTATGTCGGACCGTTCGAGATCATTGAGAAAATAGGCAAAGTGGCCTACAAGCTAAACTTACCAGCTGAACTCGGTGCAGTTCACAATGTATTTCACGTGTCGAATCTGAAGAAATGCCTTTCAGATGAGACTCTCATAGTTCCTTTTAAGGAACTCACTATCGACGAGCGGTTGCAGTTCGTCGAGGAGCCAGTTGAAATCACGGACCGGGATGTTAAGGTCCTCAAAAGCAAGAGAATCCCTCTTGTTCGAGTTCGTTGGAACTCCCGTCGTGGCCCAGAGTACACCTGGGAACGCGAAGACCAGATGACAGAAAAGTATCCCCAGTTATTCGGAACCAATGCAACCACTGCTGAGGCTGAAGCTACTACTGCGGAATTTCGGGACGAAATTCCAGATCAACGGGGGGAGGATGTGACACCCCAGGAAAACCAGTGAACGATGCAACCTATCTAGCTTCCTCAGTAAGTACACGTACCAAATTTCGGGACGAAATTTCTTTCAAGTTGGGGATAATGTGACAACTCGACCTTTCGACTTTAAATGCACGTTGACTTTGACTGTTGATAGTTGACTTGTTGACTTGTAACTGTACATGTTATGTGTTAATGAAACGTATTGTATTGTGCCTATATGTGATTACTGTCATGATGTGAGTATTATTATAAAACACTTAGACTTATTCACCAATCAAACCATCTCGACGAATCAAACTTGTGATTCGCCAAGGACCACTCAAGGAAACAGAAGCACTGTTTCGTCAACCCATTCTTAACGAAACAGCCTATTTCGCCGGCCCATATGATTCGTCAAGCCCATTAAGGGCCCAGGACCATTAAAACACGTATATGTTAGACGGAACAACCACTTTCACCACACTTTAGCAAAACAGAAAACCCTAGAACTCCTGTGTGTGTGTGACGGCAAACTTGTGTTCCTGAAGTCCCAATTCAACCTTGTTAACATTCCTCTGTCGCGGTTAGTATTTTCTACTCGTATTGATTGATTGTTTGGGATTGTTGTAAACTGATTTCTGATGTAGTGCTTATGCTCATGATTTATTGATAAATTGTTGTTGTTATGATATAGACTTATAGATTACGGATTTTATGCTAAGATTAGATTGTTGAATGGATTGATCGGTTGATACATAGGATTTGATGTTCTAGACTAAACCCAACTGATGATTGCGGTTTGATAAATACTGTTGTGATGCCACCAGTTAGGTCTCAAACGATTGCTAAATGAATGCATGTATTAGCCCTAGTAGTATCAATGAATTCGTGTATTGATTTGATGATGATTTCTGTGTTATATGATTTACTGTATGATGATGATGATGATGACGGCTATTAACCATGATTAGGGTTTCTGTGATAAGTTCTGTAATTGACTGCATGATTTTCGGTAACTGACATGTTGACGTAACTGCTGCTTAACGAATGTGAATGTTTGACGAATTGGAAGTCTTGGCGAAACAGAATGTGTTTCGCCAAGGATGTCGACGAATTAGAAAATGTATTTCGCCAAAGGTCTTTAATGAAATAGAACCCCTATTTCGCCAAAGGGTAGTTGACGAAACACAAGTGTTTCGTCAAACATGTGTTTCGCCAAGTATGTGTTTCGCCAACTTCTGTTTCGCCAACTTGGATAACCTGCACAGTAAACTGATTTAATTCTGTTAAGTGTTGACTGAGTTAACTAACTGATGTTAAACACTATGCATGACTTGTGTGATGTTGATTGGTGATGTGTACTACTTGGTGATCATTGATTATGCTTATACGTGAACTGTATGAATTCAAACTGATTGTGTACGTGCATACTCTAGGACGTGATTGATTTACTTTGAGCACATACTTAGCATACCGAGCAAACCAAGGTGAGTTCACACTCATACCAAGGCATGGGATTCCCGGTGTGTTGGGAATGGGATTGATAAGGATAAGGTTGAATAGATTCATACGGACACTGTTACTAAACTACCATACCATCGTCCTCGGTTGTGCAGGACACATACGTAAAACCTACGTATACTTATGCTACTCGCTATCCTCGGTTGTGAAGGATACTCACGTAAAACCTACGTGAACTTATTATACTCACTACTGCCTCGGTTGTGTCAGGCACTTACGTAAAACCTACGTAAACCCCCGCGTACTCCTATCCTCGGTTGGGAAGGATACTTACGTAAAACCTACGTAAACCCCATACGCGCTACTGTTCTCGGTTGTGAAGAACACTTATGGTTATGCATAGTCTAGTGGATTAGTAACGTGGGAAGCCCCCACCAATAGAAACCTATATTGGCCCAGTAGAGCCACTTGATACTCATGAACTTACTGTACGCATTTACTTTCTGTGAACTCGCTCAACTAGTTGTTGACTCTCTGCTGCATGCCTTGCAGGACCTTAGGTACTAATGGAGCTTGCACAAGGAGGAGTAGGTCGTTGTGGGCAGATGGATCGTGATTACTTATTAAACACTTATGACGTTTCAAACATTAATACTTATGTTGGGTTTTACATAATGCTTCCGCTACACTTACTTACATTGGTTTTGATAAACACCTTTCGTATTGATGGATAATAATATTTACTATTTATTTATATGTTCAATATGATTGGTGGCTTGATCCTGGTCATGTCACGCTCCCAGGCGGTGATACTCCGCAGGTGGAATTTGGGGGTGTGACATAAAGAGAAGACTTTTGTTTGGGGAACCGAACAAGAGGATGCCTTTCAAAATCTCAAGCGTATGCTTTGCAATGCTCCCGTACTCGCGTTACCCGATGGAAACGACGACTTTGTATTTTACTGCGACGCCTCCAACCTGGGTCTTGGTTGTGTTCTAATGCAATGGGACAAGGTGATCGCGTACGTGTCTTGGCAGCTCAAAGTCCATGAGAAAAACTACACAACCCACGATCTCGAACTCGGTGCAGTTGTTTTTGCGTTAAAGATTTGGCGACACTACCTTTATGGCACTAAGTGTACGGTCTTCACCGACCATAAGAACCTCAGCACATCTTTAACCAAAAGGAACTGAACATGCGGCAACGACGATGGGTAGAATTACTTAATGACTATGACTGCGAGATTCGCTATCACCCTGGCAAAGCGAATATCGTGGCCGACGCTCTTAGCCGACGAAGCTATTTACATAGTGTTCGTAATATTCAAGCCCAACATGACCTCGAAGCCCTCATTCGCGACGCTCAACACGCCTATTTTCTCGAGAACACTTTGAAGGAAGAACGAATTCTTGGAACCGAAAACCAACTAGTGAATAAACCTAATGGTATCTTTCACTAGCTCGACCGCATTTGGATCCCCAATCGCAATAACCTTCGGGTGATATTGCTAACTGAAGCCCACAAATCTCGATATTCCATTCATCCCGGTGTCGACAAAATGTATCAGGACCTCCGTGCCAGGTATTGGTGGCCAGGAATGAAGAAGGATATCGTTCTCTATGTTTCGAAATGCCTGACTTGCTCGAAAGTTAAGGCTGAACATCAACGACCCTCTGGCTTACTCGTACAACCCGAGATCCCGATGTGGAAATGGGAGAGTATATCTATGGACTTCATTACGAAACTCCCTCGCACACCATCAGGTCATGATAGCATTTGGGTTATCGTTGATCGTCTTACGAAATCCGCTCACTTCTTATCGATACGAGAAGACTATAAGGTTGAACGATTAGCACGAATCTATACCGACGAAGTCATTTGTCGACATGGGACACCTCGTGACATCATCTCTGACCGCGATGGTCGATTTACCTTGCGCCTTGGGGAAACTTTTCAATCTGCTCTCGGTACTACTCTTAATCTCAATACCACATTCCATCCCCAGACCGACTGTCAGACTGAGCGCACGATTCGCACCCTCAAAGACATGCTTCGTTCGTGCGTTATATATTTTGGTGGTAATTGGGATTCGCATTTACCTTTAGTCGAATTCTCGTACAACAACAGTTATCACACTAGTATACAAATGGCACCCTTTGAGGCATTATATAGAAGAAAATGTCGATCGCTTATTGTATGGCACGAGATCGGAGACGCGCAAATTACCGGTCTTGAGTTATTACAAGAAACGACTGACAAGATCCTCCAAATACGAGACAATCTCTTGAAAGCTTAGGGTCGTCAAAAGAGTTATGCCGATAAATGCCGCAAGCCCCTTGAGTTCGAAGTTGGTGATCACGTACTCCTAAAGGTTTCACCTTGGAAGGGGGTGATCCGATTCGGCAAGAAAGGAAAGCTAGCGCCACGATACATTGGTCCCTTTAAGATTCTGGAAAGAATTGGCAAAGTGGCCTACCGACTCGAATTATCGGAGGAACTCAGCAACGTACATCCGACTTTCCACATTTCGAACCTCAAAAAGTGTCTAGCCGAAGAAAACCTGCATGTCCCTCTCGAGGATTTGCAATTTTTCGAACCTCAAAAAGTGTTAGCAGGGGGTTTCTATGGCTGTCTGAAATCCATCTTAAAATACTCATGCTACATAAGTTCGCAATCTTAGCCAAAAAGAGCCTCCCTAAACCACCGTCATCCAAGTTCGATCAGAGAGATAGTGGTTGGCCGAAGGCCATGGTCGGTACCACAGTCACCATCATCCTTTGTCTCTTGACTCTTCTGATCTCTCTCTCTAGATTTCTCTGTCTCTCTCTCTTTGCTCTCATTCAGTCTCTTATCTCCAGGTTTCTTTCTTTCTAAAAAAATTATAGAAAGTGACTTTTATATTTAACCATTAAAATATAAGTAGGATAAAAGGGGGGGAAACACTAATCTGTCCTCATATAGGGTCTAACCGGTCAGATTTAACCAGAAAATTAAATAAGTTATGGTCAAAGGACGTAATGTATAAGGGTTTGCAAATTCGAGTACGTATTTTTTACCTTTTGAAGATAAATGATATAGTTTGTAATCTGGTGTCATCATAAAGAACGATTATTGTACTTTACTCTATTTTTTTCTATTTGTTTTGCCAGACTAAGACGAAAAACAAAGTGTGCAATAACTGTTTTCATCTTTGCTAAGTGGCTGTTTGGTAGCCTCTTAATCCATTCAGAGGTTGTCTCTTAATGAAATCATTTGTGGCCCTTATGTCTGAATGAATAAGAGGTAACCTTATGTCTGACTAGATAAGAGGTAACATCTGAATGGTAAACCATCACATTTCACATTCTTCTACATTATCTTTGTTAAACTCTTAAATGATTTCATTAAGAGGTAGCCTCTTAATGTCATTCAGATGCTACCAAACAGCCCCTAAGACTTCTATTTTGGTAATTAGCATTTTTAGCTTCTACTTCATTTTACGTGTTATACAAACTGACCCTTTCAGTTTTCAATGTTCCAACTTTACCCTTATACCATATATAATATACGTTTTTAACCTATTAAGTTTTTTTTTACTAATTTAATTTTCATTCAATAACTTTCGTTTGTTAAATTCTTTCTAAAAAATGCTAATTTGTCGTTGTCTTTAAAAACTTTGTAAAATATCATTTTGACCCCCATAGAGTTTCTAAATTTTCGAGTTTACTCCTATCGTTTCTTTACTTAAAAAACTATTTTTTTACATATTGGTCTAAATTCGAATTAGTCTATGTTTCAACGCAATTATTTTTCTTGAAACGCGTGTGGTCAAACATAGTGCGTTTTTGTTAAAAGAACAATATTTTACGTGCATATTTTTATGTACGTGTCGGTATAAATTCGAGTTGATTTACATTTCGACGTAATTTTGTTTGGGAAATGAATCAAGTCAAATATAATACATATTATTGCTTATTTTTATGTACATTTCGTAAATTTTGTTGCGAACTAAGTGGATTCAAATTGTGGTTTTTATTTTTTATAAAAAAAAAAACTCTAATTAGTCTCTTCTGATTACATGTGTTAGCTTTTTCTTTATACCCGTTATGTTTTTCTTGTATGTATCGGGTCATATATAATGCATTATGATTGTACGGTATAAATTCGATTTACTATATGCTTTGATCCAATCGCAAAGCTATTGAGTTCAATCAAAGACGTCTAAACATGCATTCTCATATGTTTAACGCGTTAAATATCGATTGGACTAATTCATTCGAGGATGTTGGTGATGCACCCGTGTCGCAACATATCAATTGGACTAATTCATTCAATGATGTTTGTGATGTTTGTGATGCACCTGTGTCGCAACGCGCACATGTCTTATTATCGGTTTATATGAAATGTCTATATCTTTATGATTGAAAATTCTCATTTTTAAACTACAAAATACTCCAAATAACTAATAATAATAAAAAAAACTTGTGTGAGGATTGAATTGAACATTCAAAGTGACTGGTTAGTTTCTCTTGATTGCAAATACACTAAGATTGTTGCACAACTTATCGAAGTAGAACAACACACGTGTAGAATCTTCGAATAACTAAAAGAATAGTAGATGAACCGGTTGGAATTGACCCGGAAAGGAATATATTAAATCTAATAATATGGAAGGAATATATTAAATTTTGATTTTCAGTTGAGTAAATATGAAAACAGAGTTAAACAGACTTGGAAAGAATATTATGTATACAAGTCTTTCTATTATTAAAAGACATGTTTATATTTACGGGCTTTTTAACAATATATAAATGGTTAAATGCTGAACCAGTAAGAGGTCTAAACCATTAAGTGCTGAACCAGTAAGAAGTAAGAGGTCTGAACCATTAAGAGCCAGTATAATACTTATTTGTTCAGAGGCAAATGTCTGACCAATTCAGATTAGATGTCTTAACCATTCAGACTCTGTATAATGTTTAACTATTCAGAGACAAATGTCTGAACCATTCAGACATCTGCTGGCGAAACAAACAGTCTGAACCATTAAATGTTGAATCAGTAAAAATTCTGAACCACTAAGAGATTCATTAAAAGGTAAACAAATAGCCCACCCCTTACACGAAATTATTTCTTTTGATATAAAAGGTTTCAATCTTAAAAAAAAAATATCTAAAAATATCATAGTTTACAACTAATTCCTAACTACAACAACAACAACCATACCCAGTAAATCCTACAAATAGCAAAGCTTCTTATAGGGTCTGGGAAGGGTGGGATGTAGACAGACCTTGTCTCTATCCCTAGAGATAGAGAGGCTGCTTCCAGAGAGACCCTCAGCTCCAAAACGAACCGCATGCCAATACACCAAGTCAAAGAATATAGAATATAGAAAAAGAAGCCACCAATAGCAAGACCAATACCAAGAAAGTGATAAGAGTGACACAATACAATGTAAATCAAGTATAATAGCACGCAACATCATTTGGGCATAATACAAGGAGAGAATCACCGGTAAAGTCACTTAAGGGATAAGAAAACCTACGTTCCTAAAATACACCTAAGACCTTACTGTAATACCCTCTAGAGGTCCTGAACTCTAATCCTACGCCTCCACGAAATCCTATCTTAGACCATGTCCTCAGAAATATGCAACTCTAGTAAATCATGCCTAATCTTGTCATCCCATGTCAGTTTGGGTCTGCCTCTTCCTCTCCTCCCCTCCACAGTAAGAGTTTCCACTACTCTAACTGGTGCCGTCGTTTGCCTCCACTTCACATGCCCAAACCATCTCAACCTCCCCTCCGCTCACTGTAACTAATTCCTAACTAAAGAATTTATATATTTTCACATTTCAAATACTTTCCGGATGTTATTAGAATCTGCTGGAACCTCCTCGTTTCCACTTTCCCCCTTCCCGTTCTTTCCTGAACCCACCCCGCCTTTCTTCATTCCTAACCTCCTATAAATAAATCCTCCATCAGGCATCAACAACATAACAATCCCTCAAAATCCCATATCAGACATAAATTCTATAACCAATCGAAATGGACATCGGTAGTTTGATGGGGTTCGATCCGTTACTCCGCAACCTCCACTACATCCTCGAAGCCACTGACGACAACACCACTGGAAACAAGTCCAACAACAGCGGTCCGTCTCGCGCTTACGTCCGCGACGCAAGAGCAATGGCGGCAACCCCTGCTGACGTCAAGGAGTGTCCTAACTCCTACGTGTTTATTGTTGATATGCCGGGGCTGAAGTCAGGGGATATAAAGGTGCAGGTGGAACGCGACAACGTTTTGGTGATAAGCGGAAAGAGGAACCGAGAGGAAGAGAAGGAAGGAGTCAAGTATGTGAGGATGGAGAGGCGGATGGGGAAGTTCATGAAGAAGTTTGCATTGCCAGAGGATGCGAATACGGATAAGATATCGGCGATTTGTCAAGACGGAGTGCTTACGGTGACTGTGGAGAAGCTGCCTCCGCCTGAGCCCAAGAAGCCGAAGACGATTCAGGTGCAGGTGGCTTGAAGAATTCGTATGCGATATGGGAATGAAGGATGTTTGGTGTGTTATGAGTTAAGGGGTTTGAAGCATGTTCTGTTGTTTTGCTCTGTTTATAATGAATCTGATATCAGGTGCTCTGTTTGATACGATAATGAATCTGATATCAGTTTTTTAATTTGATTTGTGCATATTGATTTTTTTTTTAATTTATAATTTGATTTGTGGATAGTTAACATATTGATTTTTTTTATTTAATTTGAACGATTTCACAGGTTTTTTTAATATGGTGAACGTTTAAGAAGGATTCATTTAAACAAAACTCCAGTCATTCGCGTATATTTTATAGTTAAACTAGGTTATTACCCGCGAACTTCGAGGGTAGAAAAATTTACTTTATATTAATCGAGTTATGTCATTAAATAAAATAAAAATACATGTTTTCAAACGTAATTTTTTTATAATTTTTTTGAATTGAAAGTTGTAGTCAATGGGTTGCGAGTAAGGTCAGAAACTTCGGCCAAGAACCGGAGGCAGAAACTTGCCTCTCTGAACGACCCATGAAACAAAAAAAAAAAACTTTTCTTTTTTATAATAAAATATACACATGAAGTTGTTCGAACCTGCAAAACAAACTCATTTAATTAAATTTAGAAGTTAATTAAAAGTTTAAATTAGAAAATATAAACAACAAAAACTTTATTCATTAAAATATACACATGAAGTTGTTAACCTGAGCTTCACCAACATCTCTGCATCATCGACATCGCAGAGTACATCCAAAATCATTTAGCATCCTAAACCTGTAACAACCACCCAGATAAGAGACTTAATCTTCCAAGTACCTCGAATGGTTTGTCGGATCATTCAAAATCCAGTATGTTTAACGCAACTTCACAGCTCTATGAAACAATCGGCTCTCAATCTTTGGAGAATTCCTCAAATAGAGATATACATTGGTCATCTACAAAAATGGTTTATTAAGGTCAGAAACATCAAGTTTTTCATAAAAGTGTCCCGAGTCAACCCAACACAGTCGTTTTGACCCTAAAAACCATGTTTGACAGTCAAACTTTGACTACCTACCCAATATAGTCCATTTTCCACAAAATATTATTAAAAAGTATAGTAGATTTTAGAAGCATGGTTACCTTATATTTTTTGTTTTAAAAATGTGGCAACTCTCTCTCTATCCTCTTTTCTCTGTATTAAATTATTCTTTTTTCCTTTTCCTTTCAGTTTTTCGTTCAGAATATAATTCAGATTATAACAACCTCTCATTTTTTATACTTAAATGTGAATCTAATTGTTCAAACTTATTTGTCTACAATCAACAAAATCTCATATAACCAGCAATTTCATGCACAATCAAAGGTGTCACAATCAAACACAAACATAATTCAATCTACACATTTCTCAAAACACAATCTCTAACATCACTAACCTGTAGCAATTATTCAAAACCCTAACTAATATGTTGTGCACTCACTAATATCTACTACACATGTCTCACTTATTCATCTTCACAACTTCAAACACATCTTATCTAACACCTTATGCCAATCAACAAAATCTCATACATACATAAACCTTGAATATTACTCAAACACATCTTATTTAATGAATCAAAATAAAAACACATAAACCTTGAATATTACTCAATTTATGACTACTATCCCACAAAACAAAACTTTGTCAACAAATTATACTAACTTATGCAATGGTAAACCATAAAAATAACAAATTAATTTAGATGATTAGCCTTGCAGAAAACCCAAATCGGGAAAGTTTACCAGAATCGTTAACGAAAAAAATCAGACTCAGATTGGGTTACTCAAGCGGATATTAATCACGAAAAAAAATCAGACTCAGATTGCCATTACTTCAAAATTTAAATTTAAAATAATGATTGAATTCAAAATTTAAAATTTAAAATCTGAAAATCAAATCACTAATATCCAATCCCGTAAATCAAGCAAACTTATTAGAAAAGTCTAACCTTTCAAATTTAAATTCAATATACAGATTCGAAATTTAAAATCAAACACATTAATGGCAAACTTTCAAATCTAATAAGTTCTGTTCAAACTTATTTGTCTACAATCAACAAAATCTCATATAACCAGCAATTTCATGCACAATCAAAGGTGTCACAATCAAACACAGACATAATTCAATCTACACATTTCTCATAACACAATCTCTAACATCACTAACATGTAGCAATAATTCAAAACCCTAACTAATGTGTTGTGCACTCACTAATATCTGCTACACATGTCTCACTTATTCATCTTCACAACTTCAAACACATCTTATCTAATACCTTATGCCAATCAACAAAATCTCATACATCAATTAGCAATACAATGCACATTCAAAGACCTCACAATCAATTTCAAACATCAATCAATATACAAAATTTCTCAAGGCACAAATTTTAATATCACTAACCTAATGCGCTACTACTCAATAATGTGTCGGTGCCATGAAAAAACATCATAACCTTAACTAATGTGATAACTTACCAAGGCTCAAGGCTGTATATTTTCCCAATGTTGTTTGTCCGACGCATCGTCACAAATCTAACAACCGAGTCAATCAAATTATTAGTTAAAACCCAATAAACAAAGTATACTAATATCCAATCCCGTAAATCAAGCAAACTTATTAGGAAAGACTAACTTTTCAAATTTAAATTCAATTTACAGATTCGAAATTTAAAATCAAACACATTAATGGCAAACTTTAAAATTTAAATTTAACATAATAATTGACTTCGAAATTGAAAATTTAAAATCAAACACAATAATGGTTTATTCCAAAATTTAAATTTAGAATAATGATTAACTTCAAAATTTAAAATTTAAAATCTGAAAATCAAATCACTAATATCTAATCCCGTAAATCAAGCAAACTTATTAGGAAAGTCTAACCTTACCAAGCAAAACCAACCGACATGGTACCAATTTACAGCAATAGCAAGCATATCTCTGTCCAACATAGTTGCAGCCAAAAACTCCGGACCATCCAAAATAAACATCTAATGAATCAAAATAAAAGCACATCCCTAAAATTATAAATAATATAGTTAAACCATCTCATAAAAAAACATCAGGATTTCAAAGCATTCAAAATTTAAAATCAAACACAATAATGGTTTACTTCAAAATTTAAATTTAAAATAATGATTGACTTCAAAATTTAAAATTTAAAATCTGAAAATCAAATCACTAATATCCAATCCCGTAAATCAAGCAACCTTATTAGGAAAGTCTAACCTTTCAAATTTAAATTCAATTTACAGATTCGAAATTTAAAATCAAACACATTAATGGAAAACTTTCAAATTTAAATTTAAAATAATGATTGATTTCAAAATTTAAAATTTAAAAATCAAATCACTAAGGAAACATACCAAAAATATAGGATCATATTCCTCAATCAACTTTAACAACGAATGAGAGTTGTTTTTAGGATCCATAACTGCAAAGGAAGTAACCATTGTTTTAAAAAATATATAATGGTAATATATTTATAGAAATAAAGTCTATTTACAGAAACCGAATCATAATTCCGAATACAAAAATAATCTTTAACAACAGTAATCTGTTTAGAAACAAAAACAACTTTAAAATTGAAATCAAAGGCATCTTTAAAGAATTAACAACTAACTAAATACAAAAATTATAACTCAATGACTCACGATAAATCATCATCACTAATTTTAAGACATTGACATATGGAAGTTGTTCTCCCCACAATAAGGTTGCAAAATCATATGGTATTTCCTATCAATCGAAACAAAAAAAACATATAAGTTGCAATAACTTATTTTGTGCACAAAACTGAAAACTTAAGAAACATACCAAAAATATAGGATCATAGTTCTCAATCAACTTTAACAACGAAGGAGCGTTGTTTTCATGATCCATAACTGCAATGGAAGTAACCACTGTTTAAAAAAAAAATATAACGGTAATCTATTTATAGAAACAAAGTCTATTTACATAAACCGAATCATAATTTCGAATACAAAAATCATCTTTAACAACACTAATCTATTTATAGAAACAAAAACAACTTTAAAAAGAAATTAAAGACATCTTTAAAGAATTAACAATTAACTAAGTACAAAAATCATAACTAAATACAAAAAAATTATAACTCACAAAACAAACCATAAGAACTTCAAAAGATAATCACATAAAATTTCAAATTAACACCTAAAGACAAAAATAAAAAAGAAAGACTATACATATCAAAAAACAAACAACACCAACAAAACTGAACTAACCTGTTTTTGGTCGACGAACAATTCGAAAAATATAGGATCATAGTCCTCAATCGACTTTAATAACGAAGGAGCATTGTTTTCATTATCCATAACTGCAAAGGAAGTAACCATTGTTTAAAAAAAATATAACGGTAATCTATTTATAGAAACAAAGTCTATTTACAGAAACCGAATCATAATTTCGAATACAAAAATCATCTTTAACAACACTAATCTATTTATAGAAACAAAAACAGATTTAAAAAGAAATTAAAGACATCTTTAAAGAATTAAAAACTAATTAAATACAAAAATTATAACTAAAATACAAAAAATTATAACTCACAAAACAGTGCAAGATATACCTTTTCTTCAACTTCTCATAGGAACCCATTCAATAGTTCCTTGTAGGGGAAGGAGTCTGAAAGAAGCTCTTCACCTAAAATTACAAAACACAAAAAGTTTGTGAGATATGCAACTCGAGTACAAAAACAATAGTCAAAGACTCGAAGCATCCCTAAAATTACAAATAATATAGTCAAAGCATCTCATAAAAAAAACATCAAGATTTCAAAGCATACAAAATTTAAAATCAAACACAATAATGGTTTACTTCAAAATTTAAATTTAAAATAATGATTGACTTCAAAATTTAAAGGTGCAGGTGGAACGCGACAACGTTTTGGTGATAAGCGGAAAGAGGAACCGAGAGGAAGAGAAGGAAGGAGTCAAGTATGTGAGGATGGAGAGGCGGATGGGGAAGTTCATGAAGAAGTTTGCATTGCCAGAGGATGCGAATACGGATAAGATATCGGCGATTTGTCAAGACGGAGTGCTTACGGTGACTGTGGAGAAGCTGCCTCCGCCTGAGCCCAAGAAGCCGAAGACGATTCAGGTGCAGGTGGCTTGAAGAATTCGTATGCGATATGGGAATGAAGGATGTTTGGTGTGTTATGAGTTAAGGGGTTTGAAGCATGTTTTGTTGTTTTGCTCTGTTTATAATGAATCTGATATCAGGTGCTCTGTTTGATACGATAATGAATCTGATATCAGTTTTTTAATTTGATTTGTGCATATTGATTTTTTTTTAATTTATAATTTGATTTGTGGATAGTTAACATATTGATTTTTTTATTTAATTTGAACGATTTCACAGGTTTTTTTAATATGGTGAACGTTTAAGAAGGATTCATTTAAACAAAACTCCAGTCATTCGCGTATATTTTAAAGTTAAAAGTTCACCCATCCCATTAATGAAAATTTTAGGGGAAACTCATTGAAGATCAAGTGTGGTAAAACCCCGGCCACAAATGATATTTTATCAAGAACTAGACTCGACCGGCAATCTTTCCTTAAAGATAAATAACAAGACTTGATGAAACAATGATTAACCGGGCAGGGTTAACTCACTGGTCTTGTCAAGAAGGGTTAATCCCTTCCTCTCGAGGATCGCTCGCTGGATCACCGGTGGGTTGATCTCCTGCACAAGGAAACAAAACGTGACTCGTAACAAGGAGGATGGGGTGGGGGGTGCTCCTTGTTACCACTCTCCGGCGTGAGAATCAGTAATTTGCTTGGGAAGCAAAGTAAGATAGTAGTGGTAGTGAGAGAGTTGTGAAGAGATACCTCAAACCTGGTTTGGGGTTGTTATTTATAGCCGAGGAGTGAAGGAGGAGGTGGATGGATAGACTGACGGCATGCTGCACCTTTGCAGGTGTGTCAGACATGTCGGCCGGGGAGACGACGCCACGTCAGTCTGTCGCTTACGTAGACCTGACAGGTGACTGCCATTGGTTCCACTTGCACTGTGGTGTCAGTCCCACTTGTTTGAGCGTATAGGATGCGGTGTGAGCCGCATCGCTGCTTGCGGTAACATCTGATGTTATCGCGTCTTTTGCTTGTGATCAAGAAATACGCGAGATGCGGTGCTGGCCGCATCGTCGCCTGTGGTGACTGTTGCTGTTATCCAGCTTCCTTGTATTGATAGAAGTGTTCACTGGACGCGGTGCGAGGCCGTATCGCTGTGAATACTTCCGTTTTCATACATCAGATGTGATGCTATGTCGCATCACTCTACCGTTCTCATGTTCCAGGTAAGTCCTCCTTCATTACTAGATAGATTGGATTCAACCCTTGTGTCGACGCGTTCTCGCATGGGCACAAGTAGGTTGTTGGCTGGTGGGGGTTTTGATAAGGGTAATGGTCACTCGCGGTGGATGCTGACGCGAGATCTGGGACCATACCCCTTCAAGTCCCCCCAGTCTAGTGTTGCTGCCACATGCAAGTTGTATGTGGGAGGAGTACTGGACTATGGTGTTTAGAAGGTAGTTTGGAGTCTGGAGAAGATCCTAGACCATGTGGATGGTCTTCTCTGTTTGTAAATCAAGCTGGAGGTCTGGAAGGGTCATTTGACGCCTCTTCCGTACCGGTGAAAATGTTTCGTCTGATGCGAAATTCGCAGCCTTTGGCTGGTTGCCACCTGTTGGTGTGCCGAACCGACTGTGGAATTAGTTGGAGGAAGTGTACAAACTTCGAACAATCTCTGAGATGGTGGTTGAAGGTGTGCACAAACTTCGAACCAACCTTTGAAGTGGTGAATGAAGAAGAGAGCATGCTGCTCCCATGATTGGATATCTAATGATGATTCCTTTCGTGGGGTGTTCATGTTCTTCCCATTAGCTCTCTAGTAACCGCACGTCCTTTGCGGTTACCTCGTTGCTTGACATTGTTGGCCACGGTTGTGGGAACAACGTTGGGTACTTGCGTCATTGTTGGCCATGTTTGGTCGAACAATGTGATTCTGGATAACGGTCAAATAAACATGATCATAAGCATGGTAATGCCTACCATTGTTTATTCTATCCAACATACAAGTAGGGTAACAAAGTCATAAGCAGACTTGTTACCGTTTGTTCGATCGCTTGTTGTTCGACAAGGGCTCGTATGATCATTGGGGATCTTGTCCGCATCTCTTCCTTAGGCACCTTCCTTCACGCTCCAATACCGAGGAGTTTTTCCTTGAAGTAGTTTCGTTCCTCGATGTGGAGTTAGTTGTGGCTCTTCCGTAACAACCATTTGCGGAAGCTATGGTTATGTCCGCAGCGACTCATGAGTGTCTGCGGTTTTTCATTCCCATATTCGCTCGAAACGGGTGTGTTGCTCGGATGTAGCTCTTGAAGGTTCAGGAGTCAGAGTTGCTGATGTGCGCGCGCGTACATTCCCTTCCTTCTTCTTGTTAAAGAAGGGGTTCATGCACCCTCTGTGGTTGTGAACCGGACAGGAGGGATTTGAAGCTTGAAGAGAATGAAGGCAATGCGGTTTACCTGTTTCTGAGATGCGGTTCAGTCCAAAGAACAACGCTGGTTCTGAGTATCTGACACACCTGAACGGGCTCGTGTGTGTCATTTCCGCATATTCCACGTGTGCTCGTGGGTAGTGCGGACAGGTATTATACCCCCTTATAGTGTGGAGATATATATTTTTGCCTATTTTTCGGGGTATGTAAAAAAAACGACATGCGGTATGGGTTATGGTGCGGCACCAGAGAAACCGCATGCCGCTTGTAATTGGATAAGGTAGTCGCTTTTTGTTGCATACGTGGTTGAGCGCACGTGTGAGTTGGTGGAAGTTGGTGAGATTTTCTGGCATGTGCTGAAATGAAAGGACATTTGCACTGCCCGAGGCATTAAATGCACTGTAGCAAGGAGTGTAAACGTCTCCTATGTCAGGCGCGTGGGCGGCCACGCGCGCGTGATAACCGTCAGCGGAAACGGCGCTTGACACGTGGTGTCGCGCAATTCGTTCTTTTTGAACGTGATGATTCGTTTTCTCCCTCCTCATTAATTGCGATGGGTATATAAGGGGAAACCGTTCGTGGTTTCCCCTCACTTGTTCGAAATTTCAAAAATTTGCCGGTGAGAGAACATTTCTTTGTCTTCTCCGACGATACTTCTTGAACTTCCGGTGAGGTTGAGTTTAGTTTTTCCACTCACTTTCTTTCGTTTCTTCGACATTTCTGATGGCTGAACCATCAAGTCCACATAATGTGGAAGGTGAAAACCTGGAGCCTTCATCGCCGGTGGTGGCGGAGGAAGAAGAGGGGGGGGGGGGGAACCGCCGGTGGTGGTTTACCGGTGCTAAAATGGACCAAGAAGTCCTTTGATCGTCTGATTCTTGACGTCCAAATGCCCCCAGAATATGGGGCCTTTTATCCATCGGGGGGTGACACCGGTGCCGATGCTCCGGCCGGTTATGTTACCATGTGGGCAGACTTTTTTGGTGACTGTAATCTCCGGTTACCTTTGACTGTTTTTGTTGTTGAGGTTTTGGAGTGGTACAAGATACACATTTCTCAACTGAGTCCGTTGGGTATGATCCGGATTCGAAATTTTGAGTCAACCTTTCGTGCTCTTGACATAGAGCCTTCTGTTGGAGATTTCCGACGGTTTTACCAAATGACGGTATCCTTGGGGTTCTTTTCTTTCCGTCAACGAGATGGTAGTCCCAAACTGATGACTCCTCCCAAAGGTATGACGAAGTGGAAAATGAAGTTCTTTTACATAAAAGCTGCTGCAATTGTTGCAAATATGACGTTTCAGAATGTGACCGAGACGATCATAACAGAGACCATTGCAGTCCCGAGTTTGAAGACGGTGGAGTGGTTTCCGCGGTTGCAGACCATTGAATGGGTGACGCTGAGCAACACACAGTTGTGGGTGTTGCACATGATGCTGACAAGGAGGAACAAGAAGTCAAAGCCCGTGGTGCGGGAGAAAAGTGGTGGTACGTATTGTTCATTTGTTTAACTTTTCTTATCCCCGTTTGCGTTACTGACTTGTGCGTTTGCTATCAGAGGATGCTCCCTTATGGAGGATGTTTGCCCAGGATTTCCGGGGTCAGGTTGAAACAGTTATTTGTGCGGATGGCGAGGAGGAGTTTAATGTCATCATTCGAGATAACTTCCGGGTGCCTACTGAGGCCGCATTGGCAGTTGAGTTGCCGCGAGGCAAAGGTATATTTAGGAATCCTTTTTACTTGTGATAACAATAATGGTTTCACTAACTCGCCTTTTGGATGGTTTCCATGCAGGTGATCTTGGGGCCTTAGGGGACCCTGACGCGAAGGGTGTGCCTAAGAGGCAAGTGGTGAAAGGCGTGCGCTTTCGCCAAAAGAAAATACCGGAGGTCACTGTTGTGCCTCATCTGGTGCCGCAGGCGGCAGGTATCTCTTACTCTCCTTTCCGTAGATACATGGATTATGTGATAGTATCTGATACCCTTGAGGGTTTGGGTACAGCTGCAGGTTCGCAGTCTGTTGTTGGGAAGAGGCAAGTAGAAGAGACGGCCGCTGGTGCCGGTGGACCGAAACGTCGGAGGTTGCAGTCCAAGAGGACTGGTCCGACACCAAAGGAACCTGCGGTTACTGTTGGTAAGTGTTGTATAGCTTGTCTCAAGTGTTACGCACAACTTGTGTTTTGATGGTTATTTGACTTTGTTTTGCAGAGCTTCAAGATAAAGATTTCTCTATCTTTAATGCTCCGTCATCACCCCCGCATTCCATGGGTGCGGGTGCGGGTGCGTCTGAGGAACCTTCGGCGCCTTTTGTCAAGTTGGTGCCTGATTCAACCGTGCGAACGGAGGGCACTGCGGAGAAGGTGGTGACCCAGATATTCGATACCGTTGATTCGTCCAACAATCTGATCTCTCCCAATGAGGGTGATAATTTGGGTCTACGGTTTTCTGATTCTGGGAAACAAAAGTCTGATGCAGAGCCGCAAAAAACTGATGCTGGGCCGCAGAAGTCTTCTGCTAGTGAGAAGGGTACCGGTTCGTCTGCCGGTGGTGCGGGTTATGATGGGCCTCCAATTCAGCCTGGGGAGTCTGAATTGGAGTATTATTATCGCACTTATACCCAGGGTCGGAGTCCTGTTTATCACCGACCCCTCTGGACTGTTATGCAGGGGGATGATATTTCTAATGACCCTTCTACGTGTAAGGAGATTCTGGGTGGGCTGGGCACCCCATATGAAGTTGAACGTGCCCGTTCTGCACCTTGGGAGCTGCGCATCAACCAGCTTTCTACCATGCTAGTAGGAAGTTCCATAGTGGCGAACGCTATTTTGGAAGACTACAAGGTGTTAGGTCGCAGGGAGGAGGAAGCTGCTCGCTTGCGGGCCGAAGCGGAAGAGTTGGTCAAGGCTGCTCGTGCGGGTGCGGAGCAGCTTGAGAAGGATTGAGTTGCTTTTGAGAAGCAGAAACAGACCTCGGAGTGGGCTGCCACTGCTCAGCTGAAACAGGTTCGTACTCTTGCCAAATTTCTTTCTGATGAACGCAAGGA
Organism: Helianthus annuus; assembly: GCF_002127325.2. NCBI lineage: Eukaryota > Viridiplantae > Streptophyta > Magnoliopsida > Asterales > Asteraceae > Helianthus > Helianthus annuus. The sequence continues at coordinate 55,307,584 of NC_035435.2, read as the reverse complement.
TTGGAATGAAAAGTTTTCCAATGAGCGCAAGAAGTGGAATGAGTCCTGGGCTAAGCAGAATGATAATCTGTTTCGTGCTCGTCAGGAGTTAACGAATACCAAGGCAGCGAACGCTGCTTTGGTCAAAGAAAAGGCTGCAGCTGAGGCGGTTGCGGTTAAGGCGCAACAAGCAGAGGCCCTGGCTGTTAAGGCGTTGGGAGAGGCCAAGGAAACGGGGGCCCGTACTGCGAAGGCCCTTGATGAGGCCAAAGAGAGGGAAAACCGCACTTCGAAGGCTTTGGAAGAGGCGAACGCTGAGCGTACCCGCTTGGGTAAGGTTGTTGCTAGTCTTCAGGTATGATTCGTTATTCCTATTGTATTTTTCTTTCTGCTTTTTTGCGAGTGTTCACTGATTTTGAGTAAACTGTTTTTTGCTCTTTGAAAGGCTGACGTTAAGGCCCGGGAGGTCGCGGTTAAAGACCTTACTGCCTGCGTATCGGTTGCGGAAGAGCGGGCTAATGCTGCTGTTGAGGCCAAGGACGCCTTGACATCTTCTTTTAACCAGCTTGAGGCTGACCGCGAGTGGATGCGGAGTCACGGTATCGCGCGTGTAAGTATCCCTTGCCTTTATATTTGCTTGGATTAGTATCCGAGTCTTATCATCCTTTTACTGCAGATTGTTCAGGCTATCATGGATGCACCTGAGACTGCAACTGGTTTGGATTTGGTTAAGGAACGTGCCCGCGATGCCGGTTTTAAAGCTGGTTATAACCGCTGCATTGCTCATATGAACGTCATGTCTATAGGCGGTGTTATCGAAGAGCGATCCGGGTTTCGTGACGTGGACACCGAAGGTCGCCTGAACGCGGCTGTAGCCTCTTTTTATGATACGTCCCTCGCTTGTGTGGAGGAGTTGGACGACTGTTTAGAGGCTGCGGATTACGTTGACCGGCTGCGGATGCTGTATGCTGATGCAGAAGAGGAAAATCCCGCTGGTGGTGCTGGAGATGGTGCGGGAACCAGCGGTACAAAATAGGGTTTAGGTTGGCTAGTATGCCCCCTTTTTGTTTTCCTCTTGTATATACCAGGAACTTTATGTAAATCCATTAAGCATCGCGGGGGTGCTTGAATTTTTTGAATATAAAGTTTATTGTTCAATTTGTACAAGTGTTTTTAATTCTTGCATGTCTGAACGTATGTATGCGGATCTCTACCCATTGTGAATGGGGTCGAGTGTACTCCATACTGTTGCGGTATGAGTATGCGTTAATTCCATTGTTTGCCTTTTTGGGCTCAGGAATTGTGTTAGGTTAACAAAAACTTGTCTATCCGGCCGGATAAACACTTAAGTCTTTTTTCCTTTTGCTGGCCTATTACAATATTTGTGTGTGGTTACCACTTTGTATGGGTATCGCGAATGAAGATTTTGCCAATCTGTTTTTGAGATACCGCAAAGTGGAACACGCATTTGTAATAGTAGTAACAAACAATAATGTATAAAATTGCTTATTTATTTATTTGCCAATGGCCTGCGGCCCGATAGGTTACATAGAAAATGTAAGAACATGGCTTACATATAACAGCGTCGAAGCTGTTGTGCATTCCATGTTCGTGCGATAGGTTCGCCTTCTAACGTTTGTAATTTGTGTGCGCCTTTCCCTAAGACCTCTTTAATGAGGTAGGGTCCTTCCCACTTGGGGGCAAGTTTGCCTGGGCGCTCAGCATTAGATGCTTCATTGTCGCGTAGGACGTAGTCTCCTGGATTGAAAGTACAAACGCGGACGTGCGTGTTGTAGTACTTTTCAAGTTTGGATTTATATTTGGCCTCGTTGATGGCAGCGTTTTCGCGTCTTTCTTCCAATAGGTCCAAATCATCCTGCGTTCTGTGATGTTGTCTAGTTTTTCAATAGCCAACATTCTAGGAGAGGGGAGACCTACTTCCGCGGGGATCACCGCTTCTGAACCATAGACTAGGCTGAAGGGTGTTTCCCCATTGCTTGTTTTTGGGCTTGTACGGTGAGCCCATAAGATACTTGGGAGTTCATCGACCCAGCCACGCCTGGCCGTTCCCAACCGTGCCTTGATGCCTTCGACTAGACATTTATTGATACTCTCGACTTGGCCATTCCCTTGCGGGTGTGCTACTGATGAGAATATGTGCTCAATATGTAATTCTTCTAGCCATTTTTAGAATTCGTTGGCAGCGAAGTTGGTGCCGTTATCGGTGACAATGCACATTGGTAAACCGAAACGGCAGATGATGTGTTCCCAAATGAATTTTCTTGTTATCATAGCAGTGGTTGAGGCGAGCGGTTTTGCTTCTACCCATTTTGTGAAGTAATCAACCGCTACTATGATAAATTTGACCGCGCCCGGAGCGTCAGGGAAAGGTCCCACGACGTCAATTGCCCATTTCTGAAAGGGCCATGCGGTTGTGACGGGGACTAAGTTGTTCTTTGGCCGCAAAGTTTTTGGAGCATGACGTTGACAGTCGATGCATTTGCGCAACTCTTTGACGGCGTCCAGATGCATGTCGGGCCAGTAATACCCGGCATTCATGATTTTTGCCACTACCATGCGTGGTCCGACATGTATGCCACATATGCCCTCGTGTATCTCTCGGATGAGGTATGTGGCATCCTGCGGGTTGACGCATCGCAGGAGTGGCCCTAGGTATGATTTTCGGTATAAGATACCGTCTCCCATTTGATAGTGGCACGCTTTGTGTTGTAACTTGCGTGCCTCTGACTTGCTTTTGGGAGTCACACCTGATTGCAGATATGCGATAATAGGTGTCATCCATGATGTTGTACCGTATTGAATGACGTTGATTTGGCGCAGGGGTAACGAAGGATTTTACAGAATTTCGATGCGTATCTCCTTTGCCAAGTGCTGGAAGCTGGTGGATGCGAGTTTTGATAGTGCATCCGCGGACTTGTTTTCACTTCGATTAATATGTCGTATATTGAACGAAGCGAATTTGGATGTTAGTTGCAGGGCTTGCTCGAGGTAGAGGATCATGATGTCCCCTTTTGCGGCATAGTCGCCGCGTATTTGTCTTGCAACCAACAAAGAGTCGACGTGTGCTTCCAGGTGTTGCACGCCGAGTTTGACTGCTAAACGTAGTCCCGCTAACAGGGCCTCATATTCTGCCTCGTTGTTTGTGCTTTTGAAATCGAGGCGGATTGCATATGTAAGCTCTTGGCCGTCAGGGCTGACGAGTCGCAGACCTGCGCCCGCACCTTCCTCGTTGGAGGCACCATCGGTAAATAGTGCCCACGTTACTGAGAAAGGTGGCGTTGGTGCAGGATTTTGTGCTTCTTCGCATTCCTGGATGCGATTCATCGGTACTTCGGCGGCGAAATCAGCTAAGATTTGGCCTTTAATCGCGGGGCGCGGTTTGTAGTGTAGCGTGTGCGCGCCCAGCTCGATTACCCATTTTGCTAATCTCCCAGAGATGTCAGGTTTGGATAGGATCGGGCCAATCCTGTAATTGGTTAGCACTGTGATGACATGATTTGCGAAGTAGCGTCGCAACCGTCTTGAAGCGTGCACCAATGCTAGCACCAACTTCTCCATTATTGAGTACCTCGTCTCTGGGTCGTTGAGCATCTTGCTGATGTAATAGATGAGTGTTTGAACCCCCTCCCGTTCCACTATCAATACCGCACCCACCGCGTTGTCCGCGGCGGATAGGTATAATATGAGTGGCTCATCCTTGCGTGGTGCGGTTAAAGTTGGGAGTTGTATCAAACACTCCTTCATTTCCCGGAAAGCGCTTTCAGTCTCTGCGGTCCACTGGAATTGTTCTTTCTTTAAACAGTTCCGCAGGGTCTTGATGAAAGGAGAAGACTTAGCTGCATGGTTGGCTAAGAATCTGTTGAGTGCTGCTAGCCTGCCGGCTAGTCGTTGCATCTCTTTCATCGATGAAGGCGATGGCATGCGCTCGATCGCCTGAACTTTCTCCGGGTTTACCTTGAATCCATCTTTAGTCACGATGAACCCAAGGAATTTGCCTTCTTCCATTCCAAACGAGCATTTCCCTGGATTGAGCTTTATGTTAACGCTTCGCAGAGTCTGGAATGTTCTTTCAATGTCTGTGAGCATGGTATCTTCCTCCATGCTCATGACGACTAGGTCGTCCATGTAGATTTCGACACTTTTGCTTATTTGGCCACGGAAAGTGTCGTTCATCAGCTTTTGATAAGTTGCGCCCGCGTTGCGCAACCCAAACGGCATCTTTGTATAACAGTAATTATCGGTGGGAGTGCGGAATGCTGTTTTGTCTTCATCCTTGACTGCCATTTGTACCTGATGGTACCCTTTGTAGCAATCGAGGAAGCACTTCCATCTGAATGGTGCGAGGTTGTCGACTTTTTCGTCGATTTCTGGAAGCGCGTAACAATCCTTGGGGCAGGCTTTGTTAAGGTCTTTGTAATCGACGCACATGCGCCAGCTCCCGGACGGTTTTTCTACCATGACTGGGTTGGATAACCAAGTCTGGTATTTAACTTCCCGTAGGATGCCTGCGGAGAGCAGTTCTTCGACCTGCTCTTGCATCGCCTGGTTTTTAGCGGATCCAAGGTGGCGTTGGCCTTGGATCACCGGCTTGATACCTGGTAAGTTATTCAAATGATGTTGCGCAATATCACGCGGGACCCCTGTCATGTCTGCGGGCGTCCACGCGAAAATGTCTTGGTTCCTGAAGAGAAGCTGCTTCAGGTGCGCTTTGATGGTTGGGGACAAGGCGTGGCCCAATGTAACCTTTTGTTCTGGGAATCTCGCGTTGAGAACCCATTTTTCTGGTTGGTCGTTGAGAGTGGGCCTTGCGACCTTGTTCGGACGTACTTCGTCCGACATCATGACGTCCCTGCGGGCATAGATTATCGCGACCCCTGATTCGGTTGGGAAACCGACCGCAGAGTGGGGGACGGATGTAATCATATTGAAATCTCCTTGGGATTCTCTCCCAAGGAGTACGTCATATCTGGAGGTGTGAGGTAAAACCATGAAGTTTACCTCTTCTGTTCTTGTGTGCCTTCCACTAGTAAGGCGCACAGGAAAAGTGATCTGGCCCAGGGGAAAGACAGTTTCCCCTGCAAACCCGGCCAATGGGTAGTCTACTGCTTGCAACCGATCTTTGTCCTCCTGGTCGAACTGGTTGAAGCATTGTTCGTAGATTATATCAGAAGTACTGCCTGGGTCGATGAATAGACGCTCGGTGCAGTAATGTGCCAGTTGGCCTGAAATAACGACGGCGCGCCTATCGCGCGGTCCGCCTCAGACTTTTGGAAAGACGACTTGCTCGTCTTTCCAGTCATTGTCCGGCCTTCTCGCCGCTTTGCGCGGCCTACCTTTGCCTCCGTTGATCATGTGAGTGGAAGCCATGTACATGGTTCTCTTTTCGGAGGAGGTACCTTCGCCATGAGGGGAGATGCGCTTGGTGGGTTTTTGTCCACCTGGCAAAAGGTGTTGCAGTTTCCCCTCTTTTAAGGCCCGCTCAATCTCCAGCCGGAGACTGATGCAGTTGTTGGTGGTGTGGCCCGAGTCCTTGTGATACTCACAGTAGAGTGTGAGGTCCTGATTTTTCTTGGACTTCATTGGTTGGGCCGGTCGCAGGAATTGCGGGTCCACAAGAAGGACCTCGCTTGGCGACATGGTGATCTCGGTCCAGTTGCGGTCCCGAGAATCTTTCTTTGGTGCCCGGTTGTCCCGTTGAGGACTGCGTTTCTGTGGGTCAAACGGGTTGGTCCGCAGGACATACGGTTTGGAAATATCGCTATTCCCTACGTCCCGGTTGCGTTTATTGTTACGCTTGGACCCTTGGTTGGAAGTTTCGGCCTGGTGCTCCGCCTTTGCCATATGCGGTTCGAGGGACCGCTGTGTCTGGGCATATGTCTTGACTGCGGCCATGACATCTTCCCATTTTTTAGGCAAGCCTTCTTTGCCGGAGATGGTCATAACCATCTGCTTATCCTTCACGGCCCTGATGAAATGGTTCCGTGCCATTTGATCTGCCACGTCGCCTATTTCTAGGCACTCTTTATTGTATCGGACAACGAATGCTTCTAGGGATTCGTTGTCTCTGCGCCAGATATTCATGACGTCCAACGAGTCACGCGCGTGACGTCGTTGCTGGCTGAAATGAGCAAGGAACTTTGCATGAAAGTCCTCGAATGAGGCCAGTGATCCCACTGGCAAAGAATCAAACCAAGCCCTGGCCAGACCCGTAAGGGTCTGGGGGAAAAAATTGCACCAAGTGGGTTCGTCCCACTGGCCATTGCACCCTGCGCCTATGAAAATGTTCATGTGGTCGTCCGGGTCGGATGAACCACTGTATTTCCCAACGTTGAATGGGAATTTTGTTGTGGTAACATGGGCGTGGGCTATTCGCGGGGCGAATTTGGAGTTTTCGGCCGCAGCCTTTGGTCTGTAGGGTTTATTCTCAGGGCGCTTTGCAGCCCTGAGGTATGTACTGCAGGGGTGAGTGGGAGGAACATAGTTGCGTCCTCCCGGTCTGCTGCAGGTGTCATGCGAATCCCCACAATATGTACGGTCGTCTGGGTCGGTACGACCATACCCTTCGGTGTACGGCTGTGGGCCCAACCGGCTCTGAATTCCAGAGCCATGTCGGGATGCGGATCGTTGCCTGTTCTCAACGTAGGGACCTAGGCGGGTATGCACTGGTCCCCTGGTGTGGGACCCGTATGCGGAATCATTCTCGTTGATCGTGTGGACCGAACAGTAAGATGATCCGCGGTCTTCACGTCGGCTTCTCGAAGCTGGACGTGAATGTGCCCTGCCTGCGTATTGTAAAATACGATCGGCGGGGGTGTGCGGTGCTGGGGTAGGCCCAGCTTGTATCTGCGCTTCCGCACAAGCGCGGTTGTATGTTGCTGTCAGCAAGGCTGCCTGCTGGTCGTACCAGGCATGAACGTCCATGCCTGGTGGGATCACAGATGCGTACTGTGATAAGTCATGTCCAAACGTAAGGGAGGGACCCCTTTGTGTGGACGTGCCGATGTGTCCGGGTTGCGATGTTGAGGGATTGACCCCTACCGGACTTAGATTTGTGGGATTTTGGTTATCCCCAGTGTTGTTTTGGTGATCAGTCATGATTTTGAGAGAGGAAAAAGGATGATCGAAAAAGTGCTAAGAGTAGCGGTGGGCGCCAATGATGAAACAATGATTAACCGGGCAGGGTTAAATCACTGGTCTCGTCAAGAAGGGTTAATCCCTTCCTCTCGAGGATCACTGGCTGGATCACCTGTGGGTTGATCTCCTGCACAAGGAAACAAACCATGACTCGTAACAAGGAGGATGGGGTGGGGGTGCTCCTTGTTACCACTCTCCGGCGTGAGAATCAGTAATTTGCTTGGGAAGCAAAGTAAGATAGTAGTGGTAGTGAGAGAGTTGTGAAGAGATACCTCAAACCTGGTTTGGGGTTGGTATTTATAGCCGAGGAGTGAAGGAGGAGGTGGATGGATAGACTGACGGCATGCTGCACCTTTGCAGGTGTGTCAGACATGTCGGCCGGGGAGACGACGCCACGTCAGTCTGTCGCTTACGTAGACCTGACAGGTGACTGCCATTGGTTCCACTTGCACTGTGGTGTCAGTCCCACTTGTTTGAGCGTATAGGATGCGGTGCGAGCCGTATCGCTGCTTGCGGTAACATCTGATGTTATCGCATCTCTTGCTTGTGATCAAGAAATACGCGAGATGCGGTGCTGGCCGCATCGTCGCCTGTGGTGACTGTTGCTGTTATCCAGCTTCCTTGTATTGATAGAAGTGTTCACTGGACGCTGTGCGAGGCCGCATCGCTGTGAATACTTCCGTTTTCATACATCAGATGTGATGCTATGTCGCATCACTCTACCGTTCTCATGTTCCAGGTAAGTCCTCCTTCATTACTAGATAGATTGGATTCAACCCTTGTGTCGACGCGTTCTCGCATGGGCACAAGTAGGTTGTTGGCTGGTGGGGGTTTTGATAAGGGTAATGGTCACTCGCGGTCGATGCTGACGCGAGATCTGGGACCATACCCCTTCAAGACTCAACCGACAATCTTCCTTAAAGAAAAGATTTATGATCTAGAAGTGTGTCCCTTTGTAAAACGGTTTATGATCTAAAAGTTCTATTTAACATTTTAGACGTAAGTAAGCAATAAACTATAATGAACTAAAGAAGGTATAAGGGGTAGGGGTGGTCATCACTCATAACTTCCAATCAAGTTTCGTCATGTCATCAAGCGTTAATGGATTTTAGTGGAAATGGCCATTACTCACCACCACACCCAACAATTTCCCTCACCACCCAACACTTCTTCACGCGTGATAATTATGACGCGTTTTCATTTTGACGCGTGATAAACACTAGTGGCGGTGGTGTTTTGTTTTATATAACTCGTTATATTACTTCTTCACGTGTTTTGTTTTGACCGCCCCGGGTCCCCTAAATAGAAGCTGTTTTGGTAGCACAATCATATGGTGTGAAAAACACGATAGAACAACTAATCTCTTATAAAAAAAAATCAAGCAGATACAGGAGTCTTCAAGCAGAAACAAAGAACAAACAACGGTACAAACCACCGTTAAAACGACTCTTAAACTGGGCAGATCATCAACAGTATGATCTGCACAAAGTAACGATCAAGACAAGATCAAGAATCTCTCGAACAATCAAAGGGACAAAACCTTAAAAGTTGAACGTTCTAGAGAGAATGAAAAGGCAACAGAGATGTTGAGAGATATGTTGTGTGAAGCCAAGATCCCAAGGCAGAGATAAATAACCGGATGCTTCCCTTGTACGCGAACCCTAAGCCCATCCGAAGCAGCCTAAGAGCAAAAAGAAAGATAGCAGCCCACACTTTTATAAGCAGCCCAACAACCTCATAACAAAACATAAAAGAAATATATATTAGCAAAGGAATTAAGGAAAGATATTGAATTGAATAAAACATATATATTTATATATTTCAACACCCCCCCCCCTCCCCTCCTCAATTCAATATTTGAAACAATCAAACATGTTAAGAAGAGCACAAATCTTTTCATGAGGACCAATAGACAATCCTTCTGTAAGAATATCAGCAGCCTGATCCTCAGATTTAATACCCATAGTTTGAATAACGCCTTTAGAAATTTTTTCTCTTAAGAAAAAAAGATCTATCTCAAAATGTTTTGTGCGTTCGTGACACACTAGATTGGCTGCTACAGAGATAGCAGCTGTGGTATCACAAAACAACTGGACAGGCAGATTAACATCAACCTTTAACTCTTTTAATTTGAAATCCAAATAACCTCGCATGTCGCAGCACACATTGACCGATATTCTGCCCTAGCAGAAGAACTTGAAACGGTTGACTGCTTTTTACTTTTCCATGACACAAGATTATTACCTAAAAAAATACAAAACCCAGTAATAGACTTTTGAGATCCTAAGCATTTAGCCCAATCTGAATCAGAAAAGGCCTTTATACCCAAAGTGTCCCCTTTTTTAAACAAAATCCCCTTTCCAGGAGCACCTTTTAAATACCTTAAAATCCTTAATCCAATTTTAAAATGAGCTTAAGTAGGTAAATGCATAAACTGACTAAGATAATGCACAAAATATGCAATATCTGGTCGAGTGTGAGAAAGGTAAATCAACTTTCCAATAAGTTTTTGATAAACACTTATGTTGATTAATGGTTGATTATCGTTTTCACACAAACGAGACAAAACATGATTTTCCTCTATAGGACAACTGACTGGTTTACAACCAGTCATACCAAATTCAACAACCAAATCTAAACAATATTTTCTTTAATTTAATCATCCAAGTGATTTTCTAAACACTTATATATAATTTTTTTTAACTTAAAATGAATAAACATATATATTCTTAAGGTATATATATATATACATAGAATACTTTTAACTTGGGTGTATAATACATGTGTATTGTGTGTACGTATTTAGTATATAGGATGATATCTAAATACAAAGAACACAAAATATATATCATGAAAATACTTGTGATGAATCAAGTAAAATGATACATATACATGTACACTAATATTCCAAAACAAAATACAAAAGGAAATGCAAAGAGAAAGGGATATACCTAAACTTACTTATATAATACCCTAAACGAATAATCGGACGAACGGACAATTCGAGCAACAGACGAACTTATAAATATACATTCCCAAGAAATAATATATATTTCAAACTGACAAATAAGACATATAAATATCCGATAAGAAAAGGAATATATAACGTTCACTGACGACAAACGAGCATATCACCACCACGAGGAGCTACTACGACACGCTGATGACACTTTGGCGATTTAGACGCGAGAATATATATATATATATATATATATAGGGAGCCGCTAGAATGAAAACCACATCGAGTTGTAAGAACCGCGAGAACTACACCCCACGGAGCGCCGTTCGCCATGATTTTTTTTTACAAGTAGATGTGTATATTATAGACACAGCCGTAAAAAATCATGGCGAACGGCGCTCCGTGGGGTGTAGTATTTTACACCACAAGTTTGGTGAAAAAAAAAAGAAAAAATTAAAAAAATTAAAAACACCAAACTTGTGGTGTAAAAAACTACACCCCACGGAGCGCCGTTCGCCATGATTTTTTACGGCTGTGTTTATAATACACACATCTACTTGTAAAAAAAATCATAGCGAACGGCGCTCCGTGGGGTGTAGTTCTCGCGGTTCTTACAACTCGGGGTGTTTTTCATTCTAGCAGCCCCCTATATATATATATATATATATATATATATATATATATATATATATATATATATATATGACAAGTCTAAAAATAATATAATTTTTAGACACATAACAATACATATTTTCACCAATAACAAAACCAGAAAGTTAAATATATAAAAAGTGCTACGTATAAATATACAAGTTTATAAGTACACTAATAAGTATACTTATTCATCTCATACATAGTAAAAAAATTTTAAGAAATTGCAAGAATATAAATATATGGAATTGTACAATTGGTTTTGGGCTAGGCTCATTACATTAAATACATGGGGAAGGCCTAATAACATCAAGACATGGGCTAGACTCAATCACATAAAGACATGGGCTAGGCCCAATTACATAAAGACATGGGCTAGGACCAATAACAAAAAAGCATGGGCTAGGCCCAATAACAAAAGGTATGGGCTAGGCTCAATGACATGGGCTAGGCCCAATGACACGCGTGCAAGGCACGAGGACATATGAAGGGCGAGGCCAGTTCATACACGATAAAATACATGACAATATATATTTGTGAAATATATATATGAATGACAATTGAATAAACAAACTACCAACACAATAATAACATTAAAGTTGTTCTAATGTAACAAATATATATATACCAAGAATTCAAGATGAAAAACTTGTACGAGGTCCAACAAGACGTAAGTGTCTAATAGAATTAACACACTTGTAAGTTACACACATACATGGACGCTCGCGTTACATTAGTATGACTCTACAGAACACAAAACTGTGAGTTCATGTCCCTCCTTTCAAATTTTTCAATGTTTTATTGTTAAACAATTGAGGGGAAATACATGTTACAATAAATGGTATGTTAGCTATGGAATGAAATCACTTTATATCATCTGCGCATAAGTAGAAAATGATCAAGAGTAACCATTAATCGAAATGACCGAGGTGCAAAAGGTGTAGATCTCTTGAGTTTTGGTGAGCTCCACTACTGGTTTGTTAACCTTTTAGGGGTGCTTTTGTGGTCCCGTATCGGAAGAGTCCGAATATCATCATCTAGGTTTGGTTGCTTACTTATGTGGCACACATATTAATGTATTAGCTACACATTAATGGATCCTCAAAACTTTCACATACCGGTTTACGAAATATATTTCAAATATTTTTGAGGCTCATTTGATACAAAGAAAACAAACGCATGAATTCGCCAACTTATTGTTGACTTTTTCAAAACTTACATGTATTTCAGGAAAGAAAGCATAACAAGACGGAAGATCAAGATTAGTAGGAAAACAAGAAACGATGGCCATTTTGAAGGGTTTGCCTTATATATTCTGTCACACCCTGGCTTTTGCGAAAGCGTGGGTTTATTTGGTGTGACTTCTTAATACCATAGCAATTATCATAACAATGCTATATGAAAATAGAACACATGATGTTCATCCATTCATCAAGTTTTTAAAAGTTACTACGACAACATTGTTTAAAAGTTGACACATAAAAAGAAATACAACCATGACATAATGAAAACATGTTCAACGATATAACGAAAGACTTGACTAAAAATACGGTTTAAGACTTGTAACCCGTCCAGGCAAGGGTCACACTTCCTAAACCCGGATGACATCATTATTCCTTACGCAGCTTGACGTGATTGCATACTTTGCCAGATCCACTAATTTCCTGAAATACATGTAGTTTGAAAAATCAACAAAAGTTGAGCGAGTTCATGTAAAAGTGAGTATGTATAAACCTTTAAAATATGTATAAAAGTCCCTGGTATGTAGCAATAAGGAAAAATAGATCACCAATGGGTTGCAAAGCCACTGGTATGTGTGAGAAAGTGCAGGGAAACTCAAACCTAGCAAATTTGTTACCGGGCTTCGGCTGGAAGACACAGTCACCTCTATGGGCCGCCCCGGCCTCACGGGTGTCGGCTCGCTACACCCAAATAGATCTATCACTCTTGTGTCCCTCGGTCCTAACAACGAGGATTAATGGCCTCAAGTGTTGTACCCAACCCTCACATGATCTAGTAGTATAAACCCTCCCTACGCTAACCATACCATGTAATAAATGTTTGTAATAATTATCGCATGTATTTCATCCCCAAAGTATAAAACTGAAAACAGTAAAGAGAAAAGGGGGACATGAACTCACAGAAGCGCGTCTCCTGAAATAGTCGTCAATCCAACTAAATCTGCTACGCGACGACCTACACGTACTAATGCCTATTAGACGGATAGGCCATGCCTTGGCTTAGAGTTTAGTGTTTTTAGGAAAAATAGTTAGGCAACTATTTCGTATTCACACTTCTTAATTATTTTTGTATGTGTATTTCCTTCCCAGGGATAGGGGTATTTATACATGTACGCTTTATAATTCCGAAAAATATATTTTAAGTCCCACTTAGAAAATACATTTACTTGTCTAAAACGCCTTAATTCCAAAATATACATATTTTTCCCAAAATATTATATTTTACTTTATAGATTTTTCCAAAATAATATTTCACCAAAAATATACGAATAAGAGTATTTTTCTGAAATATACATAAGTTACATTTTAAAGTTCGTGTTGTAATGACAATACTTGTGTAACTTAAATATTTATTTTGTGAGAGCGTTGGTATTATTTTGGAGTCGAAATTTCATGGTATTTTCAAGTTATATTATTTTTACCCTAAAAATAATATATACCTAGTTCACAAAATAATCAAATAATCACACAAGCGTTTTAGTATAAAATATATATTCTAAATATATATTTAACAAATTTTGTTTAAGAAAATCAACCTCCGGTACTTAGTATTTTTGTAATAAAAATCATGGTGAAGTTTATTTAGAAAATAAAGTTAAAAATATATTTTTAAACATTTGTTAGAAAAATATTTCTAAGTGTTGAAATTCTAGAAAAATTTCGCCAGAGTTTCCATTGTAGATGGAAGTGTCCATGCTTACTAGCATATCATTTTCTTTTGTAAAATCATTCATACAATCATCAACCAACAATATAAAATCTCCAATTACCAATCTTGGCAAAAATAAGCATAAACAATAAACTTATGAACTTGAAAAATTTGTAAAAGCAAGTAGTAACTTACTAGCATAATTAGCAAGTCTTGTTACCTTTAAAAATGTGATTATTTTCTTAAAAGCTTTATTTTTAAAGGATTTGAACATTTACAACTTCTAGTCATGATTTCCAAAAATATTTCTTTGTGAAATTTTCTTGTTACACAAGTGTTTATACACTTGTTTACTTACTAAAATGTGTTTAGTTCATATAAGATCCGAGTTTTAACAAAACTTATTCCTTTCATTTGGTTCTTTCGAAAAACCACTCATAGATCTTTAGATCTACAAGTTTATATCTTTATTTTCCAAGAAATCACTTATTTGTTCAAGTTCAAAGTTCATGTGTGGATGATTCCATCATCCACAACATCTTTAACCTTCACATCTTGCTAGTTCATGCCTTTAAACATGATCTAGCAAGTCCATGTGATGAATCATCTCATTTTTACTAACAAATAACATTCAATAATCATAACAACACAAGGACAACATGATTTCATCATCATTATAACACTACATCATTTCTTTATCCATTCTTCATCCTTTATGTTTCAAGACTTGTTTAAGTTCTTTAGAGTTTCTTAATATTTTATCATTCTTTCAACTATTAACCACCAAAAATAAGAACAATATGAAGATTTAAGGCACTTACTACTAGCACAAGGCTAGGGGAGTTTCAAAGCGTAAAAGTGGTGGATAAAAGAAAACAAGAGCGGTCCTTGAGCTTCCGAGCACACCAAGCTTAGTTGTAGGGTCTTTAACACCTTTGAGTGTATGGAGATTGCTTGAAAGGAAACTTGAAAGTGGTGGTATGGTGGATGGTGGTGGCGGCCGAACACAGAGGAGGAGAGAAGAAGGAGAGCTTGTTGGTGTGTGTTTGATGAAATGAAGTTCAAGACCCTAAGTGTTTATTTATAATCCAAATTCATGCTTTAACCAACATGTAACATGTTTCTAATCATCCAACATTTGCAAATAAAATAATCAAAAGAAAGGTGAGGGTGTCCCACCCTCATAACCGTTGAAGGGGGGAGGGGGTAGGGGGTTGGGTTGTAATTGATCTAGTTACAATCTAGCTAAGTTTCTAATGTTTAGTTAGTATATTAAGGTGTGTTATGTAATATAAGGTGTATTAGGGTGTTCGGGGACCCTAACTAGCCCAGAAAAGTAAACACAATGCGTTTGGCAATAGTTTTATGTTCCGGTAAAGTCCGGTTGTTCGGTTGGGTGTTGATCCGTTAAAGTGCTAAATTGATCTTTAAAGTGTCTTTTATATGACTTTTAGTGACACATTAAATTCCCAACACTTTGGAAAGTATCTAGGACTATTTTGTCAAGTTTTTGCACCTTACTAGCATTATTAAATGCTGAATTTTGGTTATTTAGTGCAGAATTCTGCACTTAAAGTATGTTTTAGGCACTTCCGGGCACTATAACTATCACCTAGTGATGCAGTTTTATGGTCCTCACCTCCCTACACTCCCTACTAGTGTAGTATTCTATTCCCGGCTCATACTGGCCTCAAAAACATTGTTTGTCTAGGTGCTGGCATTGTCAGCATGTCTCTGGGTTATCCGCTCACTGTGCTAACTGTGCTTTGTGCATCAAGTTTGTCACTAATGTTTGTGTGTAAATAATAGAGTGACAGTATAAAGTGTGATGCATGAGTATGTATGTATCAGAAAACGGAAAGCAGTTTAATCACAGTTGTAATCAAGCACAGTCATTAAGCATAAATTAATTATTAATTAATTGTACGGATACCTGGAATTGTGAGGGTTGTCACATTCTCCCCCCGTTAAGAAAATTTCGTCCCGAAATTTTAGGCTCTGCTTCTAGTCGTAGGGGTCTTTGGAAATAAATGGGGGTATTTCTCCTTCATACGATCCTCACGTTCCCATGTGAATTCTGGACCATATCTTGCATTCCATCGAACTTTGACGAGCTTGACACTACTCCTGCGTGTCTTGTTAATCTTCCAATCAGTAACCTCAACTGATTTCTCAACAAAGTGGAGCATGTCGTCGATGTGAACTTCATCGGTAGGAATGACAACTGTCTCCTGAGTTGGACTCTTTTTCAGATTTGATACATGGAATGTATCATGAACACCATTAAGCTTAACAGGTACAAGTCCAACTTATATGCTACAAGCCCAATCCTTTGCAGGATTCTGAATGGGCCAATGTAACGCGGATTCAACTTTCCACGCTTTCCAAAGCATGCCACACCCTTCCAGGGTGAAACCTTCAATAAGACCATATCTCCTACCTCAAATTCCAGAGGTTTCCTTCTTCGGTCCGCATAACACTTTTGTCGATCGCTAGCCGCCTTGATGCGCTGTTGGATCTGTGCAGTCTTGTCTGTTGTTTCCAAGACCAATTCCGGACCAACTAATTGTCTGTCACCTGCGTCAGCCCAACAAATCGGTGATTGACATTTGCGTCCATAAAGAGCTTCGAACGGTGCGGCTTGAATACTTGCGTGATAACTGTTATTGTATGAAAATTCGACCAATGGTAGGTGAGTGTCCCAACTTCCACCTAAAAATCCATTACGCAAGCTCGCAGCATATCTTCTAAAGTCTGAATCGTTCGTTCACTCTGTCCATCAGTTTGTGGGTGAAATGCTGTACTTAGATTCAGCTGAAAACTGAATGCTTCTTGAAAGGATTGCCAAATCCTTGACACGAATCTTCCGTCTCTGTCAGAGATGATTGAGAGAGGCACTCCATGTCGTGCAACAATCTCCCTCATGTATATCTCAGCAAGTTTACTCGTGTTGTCTTTTTCCCTGATTGGCAAGAAATGCGCAGATTTCATTAGACGGTCTACTATTACCCAAATAGTGTCGTGACCTTTGGGCGTCCTTGGCAATTTCGTTATGAAATCCATTGAAATCTGTTCTCATTTCCATTTGGGTATTTCAGGTTGCTGCAGAAGACCTGAAGGCTTTTGATATTCGACTTTTACCTTGGCGCACGTTAAACACTTGCTAACATAAACTGCAACATCACCTTTCATCCTAGGCCACCAGTAGAAATCCTTAAGATCTTGGTACATCTTATCCGCTCCTGGATGGATTGAGTACCGTGACTTGTGAGCTTCGTCGAAAATAACCTTTCTCAATCCACCAAACAGAGGAACCCAAATCTGTTTCATGAAGCATAAAGTTCCTTCCTTGTTTGGTACCAACTGCTTCTCCATCCCACGGAGATATTCATCCTCGATATTCCTTTCTTTGAGAGCTTCTCTCTGCGCGGCACGAATGCGCAGTGAGGGATCCGTCTGGACAATCATCTCCAAAGCCCTAACCCTTATGGGCTTGATCCTTTCCTTTCGACTTAGAGCATCGGTGACCACATTCGCCTTCCCTGGATGATACTTGATTTCGCAGTCATAGTCGTTCAACAATTCAACCCAGCGTCTTTGTCTCATGTTTAGCTCCTTCTGGTCGAATATGTGCTGCAGACTCTGATGATCAGTGAAGATTGTACATCGCGTACCGTACAAATAATGTCGCCAAATTTTCAACGCAAATACCACCGCGCCTAATTCCAAGTCGTGCGTGGTATAATTCTTTTCGTGAACCTTCAATTGGCGTGAAGCATATGCTATAACTTTCTGTCGCGGCATCAACACACATCCTAAACCTTGACGCGAGGCGTCACTGTATACCACGAAGTCATCCGTTCCTTCGGGTAGCGATAAGATTGGTGCATTACAAAGCTTGTCCTTCAACAATTGAAACGCTTCTTCTTGTTTGTCACCCCAATCAAACTTCTTGTCTTTCTGAGTAAGGGAAGTCAAAGGTTGAGCGATTTTGGAGAAATCCTCAATGAACCTTCGATAGTAACCAGCCAAACCTAAGAACTGTCGAATCTCGGTGGGCGTCTTTGGAGTCTCCCAATTCTTTATTGCCTCGATCTTTGTGGGATCCACATGGATTCCACTTCCGTTAACCACATGTCCAAGAAATTGGACTTCGCGTAACCAGAACTCGCACTTCGAGAACTTGGCATACAACTTCTCCTTTTTAAGTAGCTCCAAAATAGTTCTTAAGTGCTGTTCGTGCTTGTCCTTCGTTTTTTTAGTAGATCAAAATATCATCGATGAACACAATCACAAACTTTTCGAGGTACGGCTTGCAAACTCTGTTCATTAAATCCATAAGAACGGCTGGCGCGTTTGTCAACCCAAACGGCATCACCAGAAACTCGTAATGTCCATAACGAGTTCTAAAAGCAGTCTTGGGAATACTTTCCTCTTGTATTCTCAGCTGATGATAACCGGATCGCAAATCCATCTTTGAGTAGTAACTTGAACCTTGCAGCTGATCAAATAGGTCATCAATTCGCGGCAGAGGATATCTATTCTTGATTGTCAACTTGTTCAGTTCCCGGTAGTCGATACACATACGGAAACTACCATCCTTCTTCTTACCAAACAAGACTGGAGCTCCCCAAGGTGAGAAGCTTGGTCTGATAAATCCCTTGTCTAACAGCTCCTGGAGCTGCGTCGACAACTCCTGCATCTCCAAAGGCGCAAGTCGGTAGGGTGCCTTAGCCACAGGCGCGGCGCCTGGGACCAAGTCAATGTGGAACTCGACGTGTCTTTGAGGTGGAAATCCTGGCAAGTCCTCTGGAAAGACTTCAGGATATTCCTTTACAACTGGAATGTCTTCGATCTTCGGCTCAGCAGCTTCCTTATCCATGATGTGTGCCAAGAAGGCAACACATCCCTTCTGTAAACACTTTCTAGCCTTCAGACAGCTAATGATTCTCAGAGGCGTATCGCGCTTTTCTCCATGGACTACGACCGTCTCTCCATCTTCTATTGGGATGCGAATGGTCTTTTCGTGACAAACAATCTCGGCTTTGTTGCTTGACAACCAATCCATCCCTACTACCATGTCGAAACTTCCCAACTCGACGGGTAGTAGATCCAAAGTGAACTCGCGTTCTCCCAGCTCAATTACACACCCTCTAATGACTTCATTCGCTTCAACTAGCTTTCCATTAGCCAGTTCAGTTGAGTACGGTATATCTAACTTACTAGCAGTTAACCCAAGCATATTCTTAAATTCTAACGATACAAAGCTATAATCGGCACCAGTATCAAACAGTACAGATGCAAAACGTTGGTTTATAGGGAACGTACCAGTGACAACGTTTGGATCCTGGCGCGCTTCCCTTGCGCCAATGTTGAACACTTTTCCACGAGCTTGATTCAGCTTTGGGCATTCCTTCTTAAAGTGCCCAACTTCTCCACAATTAAAACATCCTGGTCCTCGACCATTACCATTTCCATTTCCAGCTTGAGTGTTGTTTTGGTTACGATTTCCATTCCCAGCTTGATTCACAACGTTTCCACGGTTTCCATTTCCATTACCATTCCCATAACCTTGATTACCACCACGCCCAGCACCAGTTCCGGCCCAACATGTATCCTTCGTGTGGCCGTTCCTTCCACATGATTCACACTTCCTCAATCTGCACTGACCAGAATGATGGTGCTGGCACGTGTCACACTTGGGCAGAGTACCCATATAACCTTTTTCTTTGTTCTCAACACTGGTTGCAGCTCTGGCCGGTGTGCTTGATTCACCCTTCTTGTTTACATTACTGGTACCTTGCTTGAAGTTCGAAAATTTCCTTTTGTTTTCACCAGACGACTCCACATGAGTCTCTTTCTTCTTCTGCTCAGTAACTGAAAACTTGTTCAACCGAATGGCTTCCTCAGTGAGTGCCACACTAAGATCTATGGCTTCTGTGATGGTTGCAGGCTTGGACGTGGTAACCATGCTCATGATCTGAGGTGCCAATCCCCAGATAAAGCGCTCAACACGTTTGAACTCGGGCGTGACCATGTACGGCACTACATGGGACAAATCATGGAATCTTTGAACATACTCTGCAATCTTAGGACCTTCCATTTTTAGGTGCCAGAACTCAGTCTCTAGCTTCTGAATTTCAGCACGTGAGCAGTACTTCCTTCTCATGAGCTCCTTCAGCTCATTCCATGATAACGCATAAGCAGCAGCTTCTCCTAAAGTTTGCACTTGTAGATTCCACCACGATAGGGCTCCATCCAGAAAGAACCCTGAGATGTAGGTCATTTGTTGCTTGGGAGCACACTTGCTCATTCTAAGGACAGATTCTGTCTTTTCAGCCCACCTAAAAAACGCAACAGCACATCCTGTGCCGTCGACATTCACGGGCATGCAATTGAGAAATTGCTTGTAAGTGCACCCTGCACAAACGTAAGAATTTACAAATGGAATTAGCGGACGTGCTATAGATATCCAAATGTATCATAGTATATCTCAAACGACTTAACATTACCATTGGGTGGATTGTTATTGCCGTTGTTGTTTGAGACATTTCCACTCGTCTTTGCATGAGAGGCAGCGTATTGTGCGATAGCTGCGGCAATGATCCCTTGGAGTTCCGCCTCAGTAGTGGGCATGCGCGGGTCACGTCTTGGAGGCATCTTCTAAAAGGGTGATCATATTGGTCAGGTCATAGTAAGTAAATAGTATGCGTATGTAATAACATTCATCAATCACATACATCTCATGTTATAAAATTAAGACAAATAATCCAACAATGCATATAATGAGAATACTGCGATTGAGCTATCATAAAATCAAGACCACAATACAATGTTTAAAAGTTTTATATCTGTATCGTACATCAAAAGTGACTAAGGGCCACATCGCTCTTGTCTGAACTATCTAGTCATCTACAACAATCAAAAACTAAATATCAAAAGTCATGACATCAAAATGCGGTCTTCATGATGCTGTGTAGTCGGCACAATCGCGGTCTTCTCACCAAAAGCCTACCTGCATCGAACCAAAATGCCTATGATGATGGCGGAGGAGGAGGAGGAAAATGAGCGAAAAGCAAACGACGCATATGTAACCAGTCCTCCTCTAAGGCATGACAGACGCGCAGCAAATATGCAATCTGCTGCTCAGATGTCAAGAAATGAACGTCTGAATCAGAGGAAAGTGGACGAGGAGTGTGCGGTGCTGCAAAGGGGGTCTGACAATGGCAAGGTGGTCGTGGAGCTCTCTCCAACTCCTGAATACGACGTGTCAATGCATCCTGCTGTATCATCAAGGATGTAAGTATGTCCTCCGTAGAGTACCCAACATGGTACGGGTGGTACGGATCAGACAATGGCATGAAAGGGAGCGTAGTCCACAAAAATGGCTCGCTCGATGGTATGAAAGATGGTGCAGTAGGTGGTGCAACATGAGGAAACTGAGATGTGAACGGTAAAGATGATGACAGTACGGGTGGAACAGAAACAGGTGGCTGCCTCGATGACCCCTCTCCAGGACGAGGTGGCGGTATGTCCTGGAGGAACGTAATGGGAAGATCAGTACGATGTACATCGGTGGTGTGTGGGGGAAACAACGGAATATCAGTGGGTGCAGAAACAGGCGCTACTGGAGGAGTGACAGGTAGCACAAACGGTGGGTAATCGTCATCATCATTGATCCACCCGTTGCGGGTGTCGGCATAACGGGGATCTATGTGTGCGGCGAAAGGTGCACGGTCAATCAATACCGGCAAGGGATCTGGTAACGGCGCATCAACAACAGGATCATCCACCAATGGTGGAGCAACAGCGGGAAGGTCAGCAATGGGTATATCATCAACAAGAGGTGCAATGGCCGGTGCATCATCAGGAACGGGTCATGGTCAACAATAGGCTCTGGGGTCATGACGGGCTCAGGATCAACAAGATTCATATCAAAATCAGCAGGGATGTCAAACAAAGGATCAATAGGAGCTACGGGCGCCTCTAAGGGCTGGTCCATATGGATAAACTCGATCTCCTGGTCAGGATCGAAGTCAGGGGGAAAAGTTGGATCAAAATCATCATCGACCTCATGGTCAAACTCGAACTCGTGTGACGGACCAGGTGCAGCTGACATCGCCATGTCGGGGTCGGCGTCAGAAGAGTGATGCTGCACACTCTGGTCGTGCAGGGACGCGGATGCCACAGACTCCAACGATTCTGGGACAGGTGAACCAACAGGAAGCTCCTCTACAGGGGCCTCAGCAATGGGAAGAATAACGTCAGCATCAATAGGGGCCTCGCCCTCATAGTCGTCCTCAGGCGGACCCTCCTCGAACAGATCTATGTCGTCATCAGATACGACATCGAGTGGCGCATCCACCACGGGGAAAGCAGCAAGCGGAATGGGAGCAGGGATCACCGCAAGAGGTAAATCCCCAGCAGGAATGCCATCGGCAGGCTCAAGGGCTAAAAATCGTCTTCATCTGTACTCGTGGTGTCTGAGGTGTATACGTCTCCCTCTGACGGTATCTCGTCATCTAACACAACTGCCATGGGGTCTACTGTGTCTGATACTCCTCTGTCTGAAGAAGAAACCATGGTGTCTGTAACACAATCACAATATCAACATGATATCAATTAAATATGTAAGTCACAATAAAGCAAACAAGTAATTCTCCTAGACTACCCTCCCAGCCTCTCAGACTGAACTTCCTAGCCTCTCAGACTAACTCCCTAGCCTCTAAGACCAACCTCCCAGTCTCTAAGACTAAACCTCCCCAATCTCTAAGATTGGCCCCTCAGTCTCTAAGACTGAACCTCCCCAGCCTCTAAGGCTGAACCTCCCCAGCCTCTAAGGCTGAACTCCCTCAGTCTCTAAGACTGAACCATAAATTTTGAAAAAAGTGTATTTGTGCCTTTTATTTGTAAAAATGTTTTGTGCACTGGATTTGGACGTATAGTGTATGGAATGAAAAAATGTTTTCATGAGAGCCCTAGTGATCATAGTCTAGACTCGAGAATGAATCCTAGTTCGCTATGATCGATGCTCTGATACCAAGTTGTCACACCCTGGCTTTTGCGGAAGCGTGGGTTTATTTGGTGTGACTTCTTAATACCATAGCAATTATCATAACAATGCTATATGAAAATAAAACACATGATGTTCATCCATTCATCAAGTTTTTAAAAGTTACTACAACAACATTGTTTAAAAGTTGACACATAAAAAGAAATACAACCATGACATAATGAAAACATGTTCAACAACATAACGAAAGACTTGACTAAAAATACGGTTTAAGAATTGTAACCCGTCCAGGAAAGGGTCACACTTCCTAAACCCGGATGACATCATTATTCCTTACGCAGCTTGACGTGATTGCATACCTTGCCAGATCCACTAATTTCCTGAAATACATGTAGTTTGAAGAATCAACAAAAGTTGAGGAGTTCATGTAAAAGTGAGTATGTATAAACCTTTAAAGTATGTATTAAAGTCCCTGGTATGTAGCAATAAGGAAAAAGAGATCACCAATGGGTTGCAAAGCCACTGGTATGTGTGAGAAAGTGCAGGGAAACTCAAACCTAGCAAATTTGTTACCCGGCTTCGGCTGGAAGACACAGTCACCTCTATGGGCCGCCCCGGCCTCACGGGTGTGTGCTCGCTACACCCAAATAGATCTATCACTCTTGTGTCCCTCGGTCCTAACAACGAGGATTAATGGCCTCAAGTGTTGTACCCACCCCTCACATGATCTAGTAGTATAAACCCTCCCTACGCTAACAATACCATGTAATAAATGTTTGTAATAATTGTCGCATGTATTTCACCCCGGACATGAACTGAAAACAGTAAAGAGAAAAGGGGGACATGAACTCACAGAAGCGCGTCTCCTGAAATAGTCGTCAATCCAACTCAATCTGCTACGCGACGACCTACACGTACTAATGCCTATTAGACGGATGAGCCGTGCCTTGGCTTAGAGTTTAGTGTTTATAGGAAAAATAGTTAGGCAACTATTTCGTATTCACACTTCTTAATTATTTTTGTATGTGTATTTCCTTCCCAGGGATGGGGGTATTTATACATGTACGCTTTATAATTCCGAAAAATATATTTTAAGTCCCACTTAGAAAATACATTTACTTGTCTAAAACGCTTTAATTCCAAAATATACATATTTTTCCCAAAAATATTATATTTTACTTTATAGATTTTTCCAAAATAATATTTCACCAAAAATATACGAATAAGAGTATTTTTCTGAAATATACATAAGTTACGTTCTAAAGTTCGCGTTGTAATAACAATACTTGTGTAACTTAAATATTTATTTTGTGAGAGCGTTGGTATTATTTTGGAGTTGAAATTTCATGGTATTTTCAAGTTATATTATTTTTACCCTAAAAATAATATATACCTAGTTCACAAAATAATCAAATAATCACACAAGCGTTTTAGTATAAAATATATATTCTAAATATATATTTAACAAATTTTGTTTACGAAAATCAACCTCCGGTACTTAGTATTTTTGTAATAAAAATCATGGCGAAGTTTATTTCGAAAATAAAGTTAAAAATATATTTTTAAACATTTGTTAGAAAAATATTTCTAAGTGTTGAAATTCTAGAAAAATTTCGCCAGAGTTTCCTTTGTAGATGGAAGTGTCCATGCTTAGTAGCATATCATTTTCTTTTGTAAAATCATTCAAACAATCATCAACCAACAATATAAAATCTCCAATTACCAATCTTGGCAAAAATAAGCATAAACAATAAACTTATGAACTTGAAAAATTTGTAAAAGCAAGTAGTAACTTACTAGCATAATTAGTAAGTCTTGTTACCTTTAAAAATGTGATTATTTTCTTAAAAGTTTTATTTTTAAAGGATTTGAACATTTACAACTTCTAGTCATGATTTCCAAAAATATTTCTTTGTGAAATTTTCTTGTTACACAAGTGTTTATACACTTGTTTACTTACTAAAAATGTGTTTAGTTCATATAAGATCCTAGTTTTAACAAAACTTATTCCTTTCACTTGGTTCTTTCAAAAAACCACTCATAGATCTTTAGATCTCCAAGTTTATAACTTTATTTTCCAAGAAATCACTTATTTGTTCAAGTTCAAAGTTCATATGTTGATGATTCCATCATCCACAACATCTTTAACCTTCACATCTTGCTAGTTCATGCCTTTAAACATGATCTAGCAAGTCCATGTGATGAATCATCTCATTTTTACTAACAAATAACATTCAATAATCATAACAACACAAGGACAACATGATTTCATCATCATTATAACACTACTTCATTTCTTTATCCATTCTTCATCCTTTATGTTTCAATACTTGTTTAAGTTCTTTAGAGTTTCTTAATATTTTATCATTCTTTCAACTATTAACCACCAAAAATAAGAACAAGATGAAGATTTAAGGCACTTACTACTAGCACAAGGCTAGGGGAGTTTCAAAGCGTAAAAGTGGTGGATAAAAGAAAACAAGAGCGGTCCTTGAGCTTCAGAGCACACCAAGCTTAGTTGTAGGGTCTTTAACACCTTTGAGTGTATGGAGATTTCTTGAAAGGAAACTTGAAGGTGGTGGTATGGTGGATGGTGGTGGCAGCCGAACACAAAGGAGGAGAGAAGAAGGAGAGCTTGTTGGTGTGCGTTTGATGAAATGAAGTTCAAGACCCTAAGTGTTTATTTATAATCCAAATTCATGCTTTAACCAACATGTAACATGTTTCTAATCATCCAACATTTGCAAATAAAATAATCAAAAGAAAGGTGAGGGTGTCCCACCCTCATAACTGTTGAAGGGGGGAGGGGGTAGGGGGTTGGGTTGTAATTGATCTAGTTACAATCTAGTTAAGTTTCTAATGTTTAGTTAGTATATTAAGGTGTGTTATGTAATATAAGGTGTGTTAGGGTGTTCGGGGACCCTAACTAGCTCAGAAAAGTAAAAACAATGCGTTTGGCAATATTTTTATGTTCCGGGTAAAGTCCGGTTGTTCGGTTGGGTGTTGATCCGTTAAAGTGCTAAATTGATCTTTAAAGTGTCTTTTATATGACTTTTAGTGACACATTTGTAACATTCCTATTTTTATATAAGAATTTTAGGTTTGGTTATATTTATTAACCACTAGTAACTAGTAACTAGTTTATTTTTTTATATAAATATTCAATCCAAATAGTTTTATACACTATTTTATATAGTTGGTTGAAATATTATGGGCCTGTATATGGGTGACCTTTCTAAATAAAACAAAAGTATATGAAAACTTATATTATTAAACGGGTAAGTTGAATCTGGAAATATGAAATACCTAAACGGGCCCAGTGACCAACATATAAATGGTCGATTAGGATGCAAGATGTATAAATCAACATTCAAAATAATCACGTATTAAAACGAATATATACAAACTATTATAGCCTAACAATATTTATAATGTACTTTAAATGAAAAGAAAGATTAAATATTAGTAATAGTATTCATAATATACAAAAATAATCATATGTACGTTGAATTAATACTTTGTAAAGGTAATTGGAATTTAACATTATTATAATAATCAAGATATGAAGGGACTAGATAAAAATGAAATGCACAGCTCATGTTTCCACATTACTATTAGAACCATCACCTTTCGGTTATTACCATTTTTAAACTGGCAACTTCCAGTTAAATATTAATTGTATGCCACCTGTACTAGATTCATATTATTATATATATGGGTAGATTACTCCGCAAGAAAAGCTTTGATATAAATAGAAGTATGATGGCAAAACATTCATTGTTCAAAGTTTCTTTTTCTGTTTACCCTTGTCGACCATCTCTCTCTATATATATATTTAGTATTCACCCCATAATAATAATACTAATAAAGCCCTTGCTCGTTTTAAGTATTGTAACTCCCGATCACCGCTACCCTTTCTGATTGATCTGAGTCCCATAACGCATGTCAAGGCTCTGCCCGACTAAGTTCGTTTGGATTCTATCTCGGGACTTCGGGACAAGGTTGAATTAGGGGTACTATACTTAACACGAGTACATTATATTTTTAAATAGCTTAAAAGTTATACCCAAAATTTATACCAGGAGTCCTTCTAGTTGAACCCTAAAAGTTACACAGTGGGTCCACTCTCTTTTCTCACTGTTTTATTCTATTTTTGTGATTTACCCCAAACTATTATTTATTTATTATTTCTATTTTGTAAACAAATTTCATCAAAAGTCATGCCTATTATTTTATTTACCTAATAGGGAACCATAGTTGAGACACCCAAGTAATCATGCACAACTCCTAAAAATTTCATAACAATCAGAATCGGGATCAGGGCCCCTAAAACTCAAAGGGGGCAATCCCCATTCAATATTATCTTCAAAGTTTGTTGTCAAAATTGAATTTTTATATTTCATCGACTCAGCTAGCCTACTCCCACACGCGGCAAACCTATGGTCATTACGTGTCCCTTACGGACCGTAAGGGATAAGTCTTACGGTCCGTAAGCCTGTCAAATTTCGTGTATAAATAGCAGGCATCAACACTTGCAGTCTGCTGTTCATTCGACGATTAAATTCCGATTATACACCGAGTTATCATCCAAATACTCTAAAAACACACACGCGAATCACTATAGCAGGGTGCTACTACGATACAGGGTATTAACTCGATCGCTATTACGATTCATTTTCCGACCGATCAATATATCCAATGGATGTTTAAGTGCCACCCACATTAGGGTTATACTTTGTCTTTCGTCGTTAAATCGATGGATGTTTAAGTATCGCACTTTGTCGTTCGTTGTGAGAATTTGATCTCGTGAGTTATCGTAATTGTTGTATTAAGTTACCTACCTAGTTCGTGTGCACTAGGTTACAAGGCTAAATCAATAGGCTAAGCTCTGCCTGTATAAATCTGCAATATATCAAGGCTTATCTGTAGACTAAACTTTGGCCGTATGAATCTGCATGATTCTAATGTTGTTGGTGCAGTTGTCTGTCGACTACATCTTAGTTCGAGTCTTAGAGACTGAGAGAGAGAAGCCCAAAGACTGATCAAGACTGAAGAACTGAAGACAGCATTGTTGTGACTCGATAGTCGACTCCATCAACATCTGAGGGGGAGTCTGTTGGTGCACTACATCTGCTGATTCCGTCTTGTATCAAGTCACTGTCTTAGATTGTTAGATCTGGGCTCGAAATATGAGAAATAGTGAGATTGTATAGGTGTTAGATGGTTGGATCGCTCTTTTGGTCATTTAATGGGCTGGTCCGCTCGAATGGTAACAGCTTGGACCGCTCGAATGGCAAACCTTATGGACCGCTCATGTGACATCATGTATGGGCCGCTTATTGGGCCTGTCCAATAAGCGGTCCCAGATCCCTATAAATACCCTAAAGGCGATCTCAGTTGTAACAGTTAGGAAAATCGTGCCGAAGTGCTGCCGGTGCGAGATTTGAAGTGTAATCAGCGTCAAATCAGTAAAACAAGTAGTTAAAGTGATCTGTGTGCTATTTCTACCTTAGTTTCTTGTTATTCCGCACATGAAACCAAGGAGAAAGCCTCTGAACGACTCGTTTGGGTCAGAATACGATCCTACAATTGGTATCAGAGCACAGGAGGAGGTTCTCTGCAGAAATTAGCCGGATTTCGTCACTTTTTCTTACTTCTACACCTTCTTTTTCTGATTCGGGAAGATTTCACGGTCGGAATTCGCTCATATTCTCACAGATTGTGCACAATAGTATCGTGACAAACCCTGGAAAGTTTCAGATCAAAATTCGAAGTTTAAGTGGGTCAAAATTGGATTTGAAATTGTGGACCGCTCGATAGAACAGCTCTTGGACCGCTCATCCGGACGAATCGTGAACCGCTCATTCGGTCGGATTGATCTTGGACCGCTCCAAATTCACTGTTGTGAACCGCTTATTCGGACTACTTTGAACCGCTCATACGGACGAGTGGTGGATCGCTTATTTGGACCGTCTGGAACCGCTCGAGCGGACAATTCTTGGATCGCTTATACGGACGAGTAGTGGATCGCTCGATCGTATAGTCATCCGGATCGCTTATCTGGACCGCTTATTTGGCACAATTGTTGTTTGGTTCGCTTTTCTGTCACATTTAGCTCGCTTATTCGTCAACAAACACGTGTCGGTTTGTTTTGCGAAACATGGCAATGATGTTTGATGAACAGGAGAACTATTATTTCGAAAGATTTAATAACTGGAATAACGGATTTCTAGATGAGGGGTATAGAAAAGTGAGCAAAGATGGTTGGGCAAAAAGGTTTAATTATTTCGTGTGTCTGAAAGACGAAACGTTGGATGATCTTAAAGACCGATATACTGTTTTACTGAATTATCTGAAAGATCATGAGATATATCCGTCAAATGTTGAGAAATTGGAGAAATTTGCAGATGCATTACCGATTGAATGGGGTGAATGTTTGAAGAATTTAAGGGAGAACTCAAATTTTTCAAAACTACCTCTAAATCAATTCATCAGCAAACTTAAAGCTCATGAACTTGAAACCAGAAAGAAAAAGAAAGAAATGATCAAGGTTTTGGAGTATAATGTGCTAGATCTAAGTTCAGATGTGATTGAAGAGATGCACAAAAGGGTTACTAAATGTATCAGGGCAAAACATGTGATGAAATACGATTTTAAGAGAGGTTGTTATATTGATAATAATGGAAATCCTCTTAATTTCGTTAAAATGTTCTGTGCAGGTACATTGATAGCAAAGGGAGAAGAAACTTCAAAAGCTGAAGAATCGGTGAAGAATGAAGCAATGTGCTCAACATGTGATAACGTCAAGACTGATAATGATAAACTTGTGAAAGACATGACAAGTTTGGCATCTGAAGTCAAAAAGTTGAAAGACGAGAAGCACGTTGCTGAAAATCAGATTCTTATTTTGAAAGAAAATTGTGAGAAGTTGAAAGCTGAAAATGACAAACTGTTGGTTGATTTTAACAGTTTGACATTGAAACATCAAGAATTTGAAGGGCAAATGAAAATTCTTGAAGATGGGAGAAATGTGTTCAGTAAAAACAACATTGAAAAACAGAAAATGATAAATTCCCATCTTCAGAAGATTGTCGAACTTGAAAAAGAAGGTGAAAGCGCTCAAAAGAGAATCAAAGAGTTGGTAAAAGAGCTTGAAAACAAACAGAAATCTTCAGAAGATTTAGATTTCTGGATTAAACTTGAAAACAAGAATCTGAAAGCGAATGAATCAAAATTTCTGGAACAGATAAAAGTTTTGATAAATGAAAAGTCTGTTCTTGAAAATTTGAAGAATGATAATGAGAAAACAATCAAGTCTCATTTTGGGAGAATATCTCAGCTTGAAAGTGAAGCTGAGAATTCGAGGAACAAAATTGATGAACTTGAGAAGAAATTGATAGGTTTTGTGACTAAATCTGACAGTTTGAATTTTCCCTGTCCAAAACCAATCAATTCAGTTCCGATAAGTGAAAATGTTACAAACTTTGACAAAGTCAAAGTTGAAGATTGTGATGAGAAAACTGATGATGAAAATGAGAAATTTTATTCAGCAGATGAGTCTGAGACAGAGTCTGATGCTGAAATTAAGAAAAAGAAAACAATTTCAAAATTAAGAGGAAAATTTCAGAAAACTGTTTTGCAATCGACTGAAAAGGGAGAATGCTCCAAGCAAAAACCTGTGAAGAAGATTGTAGAACAGAAACAAAAATTTAAAAATGAAGGAAAAAACTCATCAGTACGATCATCCAATCAAAAGAAAAAATTACAAAAAGTAGAAAATGAAAATTCAAAAATTGTTGGGTGCAGGACAGACCACAGTACTTCAAAGCCAAATCCAGCAGATTTGAGGAAGGAATATTACCAAGCCAGACAATGCTATGATCTGAGCGTTTGGTGTAAAGGTGGTATACGGTACGATAACAGAGTGTGTTACAGTTGCGGATATCACGGACACATTGCTGTTAACTGCCAATACTGGAGTTATGAAACCAGGAGGTGCTATAATTGCAATATCAAAGGTCACATTGCCCGAGATTGCCCAAGGAGATCGCATGAAAGATTGAGGGCCAATTCTCAGAAAATGGCAAAGAAAATACCAGTCGTTGTCAAGCCCAAAGAATTGAAAGCTTCGGGTCAAAACGTCAAAGAACAGAAGGTTAAAGAATCTAAAGTTCAAGAAACAAAAGTGAAGCTTTCTCAGAGGCAGAAAGACTGACTGAGGAAAAAGAGAAAAAAGGCGAGAGAATATCTCGAAAAGATTTTGTCCTCGGGTTCATCTGACAGATCGAAGAAGAGTGCTGATGAATCAACTCCCTCAACTGCAAAGTCAAGCAAGTCGAATTCATCAAATGCAAATCTGAGGACAAAAGAGGAGAAAAAGAAGAAAGTGAAGTTTTCACTTCCTGGCGATGAATCTGTTTCTTCGGAAACAAAGGAGCCACATGCCGGCGATGAATCTGACTCATTACAGTCAGACAAGCCACATTCAGGCAATGATTCTGGTTCGTCAAAGCCAGAAGAGCCATTGGTTAAGGAAAAATTGTCGAAAACACCCAAGGCTGGTCGGGCTTGGGTGGATCTTTTTAAATGAAAAACCTGACTTGCCGGAGCTCCCAGGTTTGTAAGAGTGGAGCATGAATCGGCATCTTTTTAAATCTGTGTTTGAAGATTTTGCAGGAATTGCCGGAGCTCCCAGGTTGGTAAGCGTGGAGCATGAATCGGAATCTTTCTTGAATTTTATTCGGTAACGTCAATCATGCAAACGGTAAAGAGGTTTGGTTGTGTTTGTGAATGTTTTACAAGTGGTACAGAGGATTCTGGACTGCATATGGTAAATCAAGGACATTAACTTGTACTTGGATTTTCCTACTTTTGTGTAGAAAACAAGATGATGAAGTAACCCCGTACCTAAACTGTTTGGTAAACAAACTAAGTTTTCCGGAAAAGCCATTTTGATTAAAACAAACTTAAGTGTTTTGAAATCACAATGGGAAAATAGTTTGTTGTGAGGGGGAGTTCTGATTGTTTATGCCAGGTGGATAGAGAATTGAAGTGATTCTCATCAGGTTGTCAAGTTTGTACAGTTTGTTTCAAATTTTCCCAGAAAATCAAAATTGAAACATATTTTGATTTTAGGGGGAGAAAAATTTTTAAAAAAAATTAGAAAATTTGAAAATGTCAAAAACATTAAAAATTTAAAAATGAGTTTTGTTGTGAAAAAGAGGAAATGATTGTAAATCAGTGGACTATCACAGCATGCTAAAGAAATGTAATGTAAAATGTGATAAACGGTCTCACTGATGATGTGATGATAGGTTTTTGTACATTTAGTAGATTTATTCGGGATATAAACCTAAAATTTCAAACTTATGAAATTCGTGGGGAACACTACTTGGATATATAGGTAACCCCTGAAATCTCGTTTGAAAGGTCTCGTATTCTGATATACTAGGTGTTTATACTCTATGATGTCTGGGGTATTATTCCGGGACTTCTGCTGAACGGTAGTTCTGACCTAGTCCTTGGCTAATACTTTCCACAAAATGCTTGAAATATAGCATAAAGCCCTCAGTTGATTAGACAATAAAATTGATAATCATCTGTTGTAGCTGAAAAGATCCTCTAAAGGGGACACACTGCTAAGTCGAAGCTGATATCTCTCTGCTGAACGGAAGTTCTGACCTGAGATCCCTCAGTTCTCGCATCTTTCCCCTAATTTATGTACAGACATCATTGTAGTGTTAATACCTGTAAGACTGAATATTGGGATTCTGGATACGGGAGTATATTCAAGAGGTGGGACACATGAATTGAACTAAGTTCATAAAATACCTAAATAGTATCCTGAATAGATTGAAAATTGTATGAAAATTTAAGAGGACAAATATATCGTCAATCTACGTGAATCATTTAGAACTTAAAACGATTAAAAGCTTAACGGTGCTTGTGTTATGTCTCAAAAACTGATATGATCCTCTTGCACAAACTCACAAAAATATGTTTGTTTTGCATTTAAATTTCTGTCTTTGCATTTATGTTTCATATTTTAAAAAATCCAAAAAGATTTTCGACAACTGATGGTGAAGAGCTGATTTTCAAAATCTCAAAGGCTAAACTTGATGAACATACAGGTTGGTTAAGTGGTTTGAAATGTTTAAGATAATTCATTAATTTGAATTAGAAATTGAAATGTTTCAAATTTGTGATTAGTGTTTAATTTGTAAAAATTCTCAAATGATTTGTTGATTCATTAAGTTGAATCACAACTTTATTTGTTTGTGATAGAGTGTTTGAGATATATGCAGATGATGCAGATGATGAGCTGAACAGAGAGAAGTCAGGAGATAATTTCTATGGTGGTAACAAATCCCAGATGTCTATCCTAGCAGGGTGATAGGAGAAGTCTGATGAAAGTCATAGCCAAAGAAAGAAAGATCCAGGCAGAATTTCTGAAGAAGACCAAGCTTTATTCGAGAATGTCATGTTGAAGACTCTCACTGAAGATTCCGTCAACATCCAAGGGGGAGTCTGTTGGTGCAGTTGTCTGTCGACTACATCTTAGTTCGAGTCTTAGAGACTGAGAGAGAGAAGCCCAAAGACTGATCAAGACTGAAGAACTGAAGACAGCATTGTTGTGACTCGATAGTCGACTCCATCAACATCTGAGGGGGAGTCTGTTGGTGCACTACATCTGCTGATTCCGTCTTGTATCAAGTCACTGTCTTAGATTGTTAGATCTGGGCTCGAAATATGAGAAATAGTGAGATTGTATAGGTGTTAGATGGTTGGATCGCTCTTTTGGTCATTTAATGGGCTGGACCGCTCGAATGGTAACAGCTTGGACCGCTCGAATGGCAAACCTTATGGACCGCTCATGTGACATCATGTATGGGCCGCTTATTGGGCCTGTCCAATAAGCGGTCCCAGATCCCTATATATACCCTAAAGGCGATCTCAGTTGTAACAGTTAGGAAAATCGTGCCGAAGTGCTGCCGGTGCGAGATTTGAAGTGTAATCAGCGTCAAATCAGTAAAACAAGTAGTTAAAGTGATCTGTGTGCTATTTCTACCTTAGTTTCTTGTTATTCCGCACCTGAAACCAAGGAGAAAGCCTCTGAACGTCTCGTTTGGGTCAGAATACGATCCTACAAATGTGAGTCATTCTCTTTTTATCAAATGTTTTACAATACTCCAAATCATTTTCAGAATTATAATTACAGTGATTAAGTTTATGTAATCACCAAATTACAGCCAGTATGTGGGGTATTGTGCACATTACTACTGTTTTTATCACTTTAGGTGGGCGAACCTAAAATTTAGTGATACGTCATTCATTGGGGCAGCCAATGGTGATATGACCGCTGTCACAGATTCGGTCGAGTGACAAATACTGTGGGTAGTTGGTTGATATCAGAAACATATGTAAAAGATCTTAATACTGTGAATTATAACAAATGTGTCTATTTAGTAAACTGAATGATTCACTCAGTATTTCCCGCTGACAAAACCTTTTTAAAACGCGTTTCAGGTAATTACAGTAGATTGGAGTAAGGATTGGATCCGGCACTAAAAGACTTCAAGAAGTGGCTTATTTTATTAATTAAATCAAATTAAGAAATATTGTTTTTATTAAAAGCTACCTTTGTAACAATGGAATTTATTCCATCTATTTAAATAAAATTCGGTGTTTCTAAACTCTGATATTTTTCCTAACTCACGGTCCTGATGAAATTTCCGCTGCAATGTTTTTCAAAATAAATCACCGGTACCACTGGTCTGCTCACGGCACCGATTCCGCCCAGATGGGGTCGGGGGTCGTGACAGAAGGTGGTATCAGAGCCACTGCTTTAAGCCTATAAGTGTTGTGATAATAATACTTAATCTTAAATAAAAAGAGTTAGGAGATTACTGTTAAATAGTAGCACAACCGATAGCAGTTAAACTTGAACATAAGAAAAGATGCCTTAGTATAAGCTAAGCCACTTGTTTACGCAATTAGGTGTTATAATAATACCTAAGTTTAAACGAAGAATTAGAAACTTAATATTATCTTATAGCACTCTGAATGATATTTAGACTTGAACTTAAGAATTTTGCCTTAATATAAGCTTCAAGATAAAATTACTTGTATAAGTATAATGTAATGGATAGTGATATGCTATAAGAATGACGGTTAGCAGGTAATAGCACTTAATGGCTATTAATTCTTGCTTATTGATATTACTTGGTCTAGAATAAGATATGTTATGGGAATACAAATTTCCTTAATTCTGGATAAAAGCCCTAATAAAAGAGTCACTTCTAAAATCTTGAAAAGATACTATTTAGGGGAAATAGAAAATTTTCTCCGGCAAAACTGGGTATAGAGTAGCAGACTCTCCAGCTTGTCCGGATATACTGAGACTACCTCTCCGGCGTAAACCGGATAAGACGGGTTAAATAATATGTCAAATCAGTGACAAGATTTCCCTAAATAAAATCATGACCAGATATTTGACTTGTTTTTGGAAATATGAATCTGCTAAATACATTGATCTTATAGAAGGTATGTATATTACAGCATGTATGATTATATAGATAGGTATATCTGTAAGGAATTCCAAAAGTCGATTAGGAATAAAACACAAGCATATGTGTCTAGATTTCTCTATTAGGAATCTCTTTTCCGATATCAAACATTATTTCGTTTGATCATTTGTCTCGTAGTTCGTGTGACAAAATAAACAATGGAAACTTTATAAATTGGAACACCATCAAAAATATAAGAATTACCAATGCGTTATCATAAACTATTAATGCAAGTAAGAAACATCTAAAGTTATGCTAATGCACAAGAAAACACATAAAACTTAAAATTATATATATCCACGGACGTCGAAGTTTATCACACATGACTTCCAAGGCAAGACCTTTGGAAAATATAAATTAGGCACGATACACCCATGCTAATTCCGTCAGTAGAAAAACTACTAATCACAAAGAAGCACTTTGCCATATGATCCTACAACCGACATAAATCTCGCTGAGGTACGTTGTAACAAGATTTCACAATTATCGGTGCACAGTATAATCAGAGTCATAATTATCACTGCAAAAGGAGTCATATACCTTTGCCAATTCCCTATTTTATTTTATTCAACATTCCCTGGTAATGTCACTTAACAACAATTATCACACGAAATTCCAGATAAAGTTTTTATATTTCTTTTCGTTGAAATTCTGACTTCTACATATAATAAGTTGACTTTCGTGTTTCTATTTCCTCTAATAGTCATCATATCATAAGGATTTCTTCCATAGTAACGAATATTGATCTATTTCATTTCTTGATAAATCCACACGTTACACATACTCTGTTTGTTGCGCCTATGATTCGCTTGCTTTATAAAGACCATTGGAGGACTTCATTCCGATTTATTATTTTATCCAAATTCAAATATCATTCAGCTTTTTGCACTATGAACCACATTATTGCAAAAAGATAACTCTTTGATATCGAGTTAATGAATTTTGTTAAACCATTGAGGTAAAGAATTTATATTTATATATATAAAAAAAATATTTGTATTGAGATATACTCTCATTTAAGTTTATATTTAAGTTATTTATTTTATTATTAGTAATAAATAACAGAAGTGCTAGTATTATTTTTAGATACTAGAGTTATTATCAAGGGCAAATATTGAATAGCCTAGCCTTAGTTAGGCATGGACTGGCCACCTATGCTTAAACAAGGCAGTACTAACCAATATCCAACCATGATAATAACTATTTAATAAATTAAGTCATCATACTTATTTTGTAAATTTTAATTAGATATAAAAATATATACATATATATATATATATACTTTTTACTGTAAAGAGAAAACATATTTTCATAAAACAATACTAGAATTAGAGGGACAAATAAAATTATATAAATAATTATGTATCACATATTTTGTGGTAACTATGTACCATAACACTCTGGCAAGAAAATAACCATATAAGAATAATATAATAGTCATCAACTACATTGTAATATATAAAAGAATAGTCCCCGTTTTCACTTATTTACAAATACATTTCACAACATTATATGATTTCAAAATGAAAATAAGTAATCACATAGAATCGACCCATTAAGTGTTATATATTTACAAATACTTTTGTACAATAAATATTTCTACACCTTTATTTACAACTTTCATTTAACATTATAAATAATAGTAATTCTTTTACAAAATAATAATACTAAAATATTTTCTAAATGTAATAACTTCACTATGGTATTTTGTAATCTATATTACATAGTAAATATAAGTCATTTTACATAGTATAATAAAATACTAAAATAATATTTATTTGAAAGTGGTAACCATTTACATATAGTAAAAATGCGAAACAAATAATATATATTACATTTGCTTTACAAATATAATATAATGGTTGTTCATGTCAAAACAACTTGTTTTTATTATATTTCCATCTCTAGGACATAGTATGAAAAATATAGTCACTAGTAGTGTACTATCACATTGTTTCACAAATTAAAACAACTTGGAACTCTAATACACTAACTCTATGGTCTTTTTGTGTATCTTTGCAATTCACTCATCTCAGCACATTGATTTTCTCATATCATAATTTAATATTTGACAAATCATTTTTCATGCTTCTATTTCATTTGAACCTGTCGATTCTAAATCTTCCTCAGTTGCCAATCAAAGTAAACTTTCCTTTGACGAAGAATTTTTTTTTAATTAATTCTAAAAGTCCTTCACATTCATTTTGAATACCTATTTCTTTTTTTACTTGAACCTAGTCACTTTGGAAATTATATCATTTCATCTCATTCGTTTATCATCGATTTCTTGAACTAATTTAGTTAAACCATTGAATCCTACTTATGGTACAACTCGTATTCCCCAATTTTGATATTTTAATTCTGTGTCATCTACCTTAATATTATATTTATTGACTAAAATATGACATAAATTCTAAAAGAAATATCGTAACCCAAATCTCGAGGATGAGATTTAAAACAAGTTGGGGAGGATGTAACATTCCTATTTTTATATAAGAATTTTAGGTTTGGTTATATTTATTAACCACTAGTAACTAGTAACTAGTTTATTTTTTTTATATAAATATTCAATCCAAATAGTTTTAAACACTATTTTATATAGTTGGTTGAAATATTATGGGCCTGTATATGGGTGACCTTTCTAAATAAAATAAAAGTATATGAAAACTTATATTATTAAACGGGTAAGTTGAATCTGGAAATATGAAATACCTAAACGGGCCCAGTGACCAACATATAAATGGTCGATTAGGATGCAAGATGTATAAATCAACATTCAAAATAATCACGTATTAAAACGAATATATACAAACTATTATAGCCTAACAATATTTATAATGTACTTTAAATGAAAAGAAAGATTAAATATTAGTAATAGTATTCATAATATACAAAAATAATCATATGTACGTTGAATTAATACTTTGTAAAGGTAATTGGAATTTAACATTATTATAATAATCAAGATATGGAGGGACTAGATAAAAATAAAATGCACAGCTCATGTTTCCACATTACTATTAGAACCACCACCTTTCGGTTATTACCATTTTTAAACTGGCAACTTCCAGTTAAATATTAATTGTATGCCACCTGTACTAGATTCATATTATTATATTGTCACACCCCAACCGATGGCGGAATCATCGGGGCGCGGCACTGAGCGAAACAGATTGTTCAGAAGTTTCCACAACAACTATCATACAATTCAGTTATATAACACGTCCCATACCGTGTCCCAAATAATAACAAGTTATCATAGAAATCAACTAAACAATATGGGAACTGTTCCGACAACTCAAATTCTTAATTATTACAGACCGAAAGTAAATATTGTTTTAAGACTTCTAGACGGCTATCCGTAATCTTACTGACTACAGGTGCCAGTACAAGATCTACAGATAATTATGGCCCTGGAGCAGATACGTGGACACTGTCCTAAGGTCACAGGCTCCTAGAAGCTTATTATTGCCTCGCTTCCCTAGCAGGCTAGTAGCTTAAACACCTGTCACATACGTTAAAATAAAGTCAATACATATAATGTAAAGGTGAGTACACAAGTTTGATATAGCATATAGAGTTCGAATAGTTTACGCATAACCAAGCACGTACACAAGGGCAAACGATGCATGTAAATTATCAACATGGGACCATCGATACCAACGACTTCGGGTTGACTGTCCGAGACAGTTCGCAATACATGATTACCACCGTAATCCATGCAAGTAATTGTCCTTAGCAACCCCCGTGTGAACGGGTGCTGAGTCCAAACTATAGTACTATGTTGCTAAAGCAGGTAGATAGCGCTCCACGTGTAAACATAATAAACAGCATTCATTTAGACAAGTAATACATGCAAGTAGGTTAGCGTTCAAATAGTTTGTGTTGTTTGTGAATTTGATAGATTACGTATGTAACACCCAAAAGTGCTGAAAGCAAAAAGGGATCGAGTATACTCACAGTGATTGATTGTGGATTGAAGGGAGCACTGAGAATAGGTTAGCCTGAATAGTTCGATAACACAACGATGAGTAACGCGGAAAAAGTGAACAATATACTTGGATCGAGTAGGCCGTTCGATCGGACAGCAGTTCGATCGAGTGGGCTGTTCGATTGGTTTGAAAGTCCGTTCGAACATCCATTCGATCGGCCGGCTGGCTCGATCGGCTGGTTCCTTCAAGTGGATTGTTTCTTCCTTTGATGTGAAGGATGTGTTTGTGTATGATGGTTTGTACTACCTTTCAGGTTGGCCGATCGAACAGCTGTTCGGTCGGTTGGCCCAACCGATCGGTTAGCATTGCATTGTTTTCAAATATGTCACTCGATCGGTTGGCATGTTCGATCGAGTGACATTCCAATGTTTCAAAAAGTCTAAGTGTCTTGAAGTATAGTATCTCATGATTCGAGCAGTAATGATTACAATCGAGTGGCGTAGTCGATCGAACAGTACCTCGTCAATACTACACTTTGTGAGTTTGTGGGAC
Source organism: Helianthus annuus (assembly GCF_002127325.2). Classification (NCBI taxonomy): domain Eukaryota; kingdom Viridiplantae; phylum Streptophyta; class Magnoliopsida; order Asterales; family Asteraceae; genus Helianthus; species Helianthus annuus. Next base: position 55,267,888 of record NC_035435.2, on the reverse strand, counting down.
TAAGTGCTAGTCGCTCGGTTAGCCTAGCCGATCGGCTGGCATAGTCGTTCGGTTGGGCTGTTCGATCGAACAGCCTAGCCGTTCGGCCAGCTTCTCGATTCGGTTGACCTATCACCTAACACTTGGTTATTCCCGTGAATTGTTGATGTTTTGGAGATATTTGACTACGAGTTGAACCACAAAGCTGAAGTCCCTACTTAGTCTACTGGCTCGAGCAGGAATCACCCAAACTCGGTCAGAGACGGTTTGGAACTTAAGTTTAACGTTTAACCCGAGATCGGTAAATCTCTTGGTAAAACCCGAATCTTGAACCATGTGTTTGTTTAGATTGATTTATAAATCGGTTCAAGTCTCGTTTTCACCTTTTTGAGTGTAAAAGAGTTGAAAGATAGATGAAAACCCATCTTCCAATCCTTTTTCCACCGTGAAATGTTAAGATCTTTGGAAGATTTTAGGTTATTTATGTGGAAATCGGTTAGATCTAGCTTATTCATGGTTGAATGAAGTCAAGAACATGAAGTTCTTGATGAACACCAAGAACACCATGATGACATCACTCAAGAACACCTAGATCTTGGTGATTTCATGGATGAAATTCAGATTTTGAAAGATAGAAGGATGGAGAATCGATTAATGAACAAAAACGTACAAGGATTAGAGTGAAATACTTACCGGTTTGAGAGAAATCTGAGAAATAGCGAGATGAGAAGGCTGTTCGGTCAGAGCTTTTCCAAAAGTGGAAAGTTTGACAAGGACAGCCCTATTTATAGGCTTCCAAAAGAGGAAAGGGTCAGCTGATCGAACAGCATCCCTGATCGAGCAGCTGTCCGATCGAACAGCCTGTTCGATCGGCTAGCCTGTTCGATCAGGTTGCCCTGTTCGATCGGCTTGCCTGGTTTTGAGTGTCTTGCGACGATTTTTGATATTTCGAGTTCGATGAACGATGATTTGAGAATGATAGAATTCCTAATCAAATTACTTTTAGTCCCAACTACTATATCTAACATACAAGCGTCCTTACAACCATTTCGGGTTCGATTTCCATTGAGTTTGATTCACCTTCGATTCTTGATTGATTTGATTGATTCACCACACACTTTAACATAAAAGTAAACATGCACAAGTAACACGTAAGGCACACACACACGTATAAAAAGTACTAAAATCCCCACACTTGAGTTCGATGATTGATTCGATTCACCTTGGTTATTGATTGACTAGCTTTATTGCATTGTTACTTCCTACCATACACAGTCGGTCGTTGATTCATAGTTCGATTATCGGTCGATTAGTTTGATTATACAACACTTACTCCAAATAATACGAAAATCAAAATGAAACTAAAATGAAATTAATCTTTATTAATCTTTAATTCCAATAACAGTCAACTCTTGACTTTGACTTTGACTTTTGGAAAACACGGGGTGTTACAGTCTCCCCTCCTTTAGGGAATTTCGTCCCGAAATTAGGCTGAGAACCGTACATCGCCGTGTGATTTTACCAATTTGATGCTTCAGATCTATCTGAACAACTGCGGGTACTTGGCCTTCATGTCACTTTCGAGTTCCCAAGTGAACTCCGCGCCTCGTTTGCCTTCCCATCGTACTTTTACAATAGGAATGCGAGAGCGTCTGAGTTGCTTGGTCTGTCGGTCCATGATTTCGACAGGCTTTTCCACGAAGTGTAGCGTCTCATTGACCTGAAGATCGTCGAGTGGTATTATCGCGTCGTGATCGGCTACGCATTTTCGAAGGTTTGAAATATGGAAAGTCGGGTGGACATTGCTGAGTTCCTCCGGTAATTCGAGTTTGTAGGCAACTTTACCGATCCTTTCCAGAATCTTAAAAGGTCCAACAAATCGAGGCGCAAGTTTCCCTCTTTTGCCGAATCGGACTACTCCCTTCCAAGGTGATACCTTTAGGAGCACGTAGTCGCCAACTGCAAATTCGCGGGGCCTGCGTCGTTTATCGGCGTACATCTTTTGTCTGTCCCGGGCCTTTACCAAGTTTTCCCTTATCTGGTGGATCTTGTCAGTCGTTTCTTGCAGAATCTCGGGCCCAGTCAATTGTGAATGACCGACCTCGTGCCATACAATAGGCGAGCGACATCTCCTACCATACAAGGCTTCGAAAGGTGCCATTTCGATGCTGGAGTGATAGCTATTATTGTACGAAAATTCGACCAACGGTAGGTGTTTGCTCCAACTACCACCAAAATCGATAACACACGCACGGAGCATGTCTTCAATAGTACGTATCGTTCTTTCAGTCTGCCCGTCGGTTTGCGGGTGGAATGCGGTACTCAAATTCAGCGTCGTACCAAGAGCTGCTTGAAAAGTTTCCCACAATCTCGATGTAAACCGAGCATCGCGATCCGAAATGATGTCTCGAGGCGTACCATGATTCTTAATGATCTCGTCGGTGTAGATTTGGGCTAGTTTGGCCACCTTATAGTCTTCTCGTATTGGCAAAAAGTGGGCTGATTTGGTTAGACGGTCGACTATAACCCAAATACTGTCGTGACCTGATGGCGTGGTCGGAAGCTTAGTTATGAAATCCATAGCTATGCTTTCCCACTTCCATACGGGTATCGGCGGTTGTTCGAGTAAGCCTGAAGGTCTTTGGTGTTCAGCCTTGACTCTTGCACAAGTTAAACAGCTACCAACGTATAGAGCAATATCCCTTTTCATCCCAGGCCACCAGTACTTGTAGCGAAGGTCCTGGTACATCTTGTCCGCACCGGGATGAATGGAATATCGGGATTTGTGGGCTTCGTTCATGATGATCTTTCGCAAATCTGTCCTCCTCGGAACCCAGATTCGGTCCAGATAATAGAATATCCCGTTGGCTTTGCTCACGAGCTGAGTTCCATCGTGATAGATTCGTTCTTTCTTCAACGTACGCTCGTTAAAGCAAGCGTGTTGTGCTTCGCGGATGAGAGCTTCGAGGTTATACTGAGCCTGGATGTTTCGAACACCTATCACGTAATTCTTTCTGCTGAGGGCGTCTGCAACTACATTCGCCTTGCCTGGGTGATAACGGATCTCACAGTCGTAATCGTTGAGAAGTTCTACCCATCGGCGTTGACGCATATTGAGTTCTCTCTGGTTAAAGATATGTTGTAGGCTCTTGTGATCGGTGAAGATCGTACACTTTGTACCATACAGATAGTGTCGCCAAATCTTTAAGGCAAAGACAACTGCGCCTAGCTCGAGGTCATGGGTTGTATAGTTCTTCTCGTGGATTTTGAGCTGTCGAGATGCGTAAGCTATAACCTTGTCTCGTTGCATGAGAACACAGCCAAGTCCAAGGTTTGAAGCATCACAATAGACAACGAAGTCATCGCTTCCGTCCGGCAGTGTAAGAACTGGTGCATGGCACAGCATGTGTTTGAGGGTTTGGAAAGCAGTCTCCTGCGCGGTTCCCCACACAAAAGGCTTGTCTTTATGAGTAAGGGAGGTAAGCGGTACAGCAATCTTTGAGAATCCTTCGATGAATCTCCGGTAATAACCAGCTAATCCGAGAAAAGAGCGAACTTCTGACGGATTCTTTGGCGTAACCCATCCCTTGACTGCCTCAATCTTTGCAGGATCAACGTGTATACCCCGACTATTCACAATGTGACCCAGAAATTGAACCTCCTCCAACCAGAACTCACACTTGGAGAATTTGGCGTAGAGTTGGTTTCCCTGAAGCAACTCGAGAACCAATCGCAAATGCTGCGCATGTTCGGCCCTCGATCTGGAATAAATCAGGACATCGTCGATAAATACAATGACGAAACGATCTAAGAACGGTTTACACACGCGATTCATCAGATCCATAAAGACCGCGGGTGCGTTGGTCAAACCAAAAGGCATGACAACAAATTCGTAGTGGCCGTATCGGGTTCGAAAAGCGGTTTTGGGTATGTCTTCCTCTTGAATCCGCAACTGATGGTAGCCTGAACGTAGATCAATCTTGGAGAAACACTGAGCACCTTGTAGTTGGTCAAACAGATCATCGATTCTTGGTAAGGGGTATCGGTTCTTGATGGTCAGCTTGTTCAATTCCCGGTAATCGATGCACATTCGGAACGACCCGTCCTTCTTTTTGACGAAAAGGACTGGTGCGCCCCATGGAGAAGTGCTCGGGCGAATGAAGCCTTTTTCAAGTAATTCTTGGAGTTGGTTTGAGAGTTCTCGCATCTCAGATGGAGCGAGTCGATACGGAGCTTTGGCCACTGGATTGGCTCCTGGAATAAGGTCGATTCGAAAGTCGATATCACGACTTGGAGGTAATCCAGGAAGATCATCAGGGAACACCTGAGGAAATTCTCGGACAACAGGAACATCCTTGACTTCAACTTTCTTTTTCTTGTCCGTCTCAGCTACAACAATGTTGGCCAAAAAGGCTCGATATTCCTTGCGGAGATATTTGCGAGCTTGAAGACAGGACATGAGCTTGAGATCCTTTGCAGTAGTTTCACCATAAACACATAGAATATCACCACTAGCTAGCACAAAACGAATCATCTTATCGGAACACACAACTTCAGCACGGTTTTCGCGAAGAAAGTCCATGCCTACTATGACATCGAAACTTCCGAGCTGCATTGGAATGAGATTAATTGGAAATATATGATTGTTGAGCTCGAGAGTACAATCACGGAGCACAGAATTGACAGCAATGGTTCTTCCGGTAGCGATTTCTACTTCGAAGGGTGACGAAAGATAAGAGCGCTTACGTCTAAGAAGCTTCTCAAATTCAAATGACACAAAGCAGTTATCGGCTCCAGTATCAAACAAACATGATGCATATATACCATTCACAAGGAACGTACCATTGACCACGTTGTTATCAGCTTGAGCCTGGCGTGCATTGATGTTGAAAGTTCTTGCGTGAGCGGCTTGTTGTTGAGGCTGTTGTTGTTGTTGCTGGGGTTGTTGAGCTTCTTGTTTCACCACCCTGTTCGGGCACCGGTTTGCGAAGTAGTTAGGGTCACCACATGCAAAGCAGGTCCGAACATTGTTTGCTGGGGCCTGTGCAGCTTGAGGAGCTTGAGGAGCTGGGAGTAGAGCTTGGTTAACAGCGGCTTGAGCTTGACGGGGACCATAGCGGCAACTCGCAGTGAAATGCCCGTAAACGTTGCAGTGGGCACAGAATCGGCAGGCCACACCCACCGGGTGATGATAAGAACATGTAGCACAGAGTGGGTGGGGGCCGGTGTACGCACGCTTAGCTGGCGGCGCATTGATCACTGGCGCAGTGCACTGTGGTTGTTGCTGTTGTGGCGGTACTGACTGAAGTGGAGCAGCATTGGTTGCGGCGGCACAACCCTTGTTCTTCTTTCTTCTTCTCGAGGACTTAGAGGCTTGAGCAATAGGGTTGTCGGTTGATGCGGCAGTAACTTGATGCAACGACTTGGATGGCTTATCCCAGACACCAGCCTTAACTCGCTTGTCGTTAATCTCGGCAGCGAGTAGGTAGGTTTCTTCGATCGTTGCGGGTTTGGCAGCGTGAACAAAATCTGCGACACAATCCGGAAGAGCACGGATGTATTTCTTGATGGTCATGTCAGAAGTCTTGACCTGGTCGGGACATATGATACTCAATTGCTTGAAACGAGCAGTGAGACCCGCATTGTCTCCCTCCTTTTGCCTGATACTCCAGAACTCATCCTCCAACTTTTGGCGTTCGTGGGGAGGACAGAACTCGTCCATCATGATCGCTTTCAATTCCTTCCACGTCAGCTCGTATGCAGCGTCGTTCCCGCGCTTGTTTCTTTCTGCGGTCCACCAGTCCAAAGCTCGCGACTGGAAGACACCGGTAGCATTGAGAGTACGGAGGTGATCTGGGCATCCGCTTTGACGAAGGGTGACCTCTACCGAGTCAAACCAATGAAACAGAGCCGTAGGGCCATCTTCACCGGTAAACTCTTTTGGCCCACATGCCTTGAATTGTTTGAAGCTAAAAGTAGCTTTGTTGGAGTCTTTGGGCGTGAGGGTTCGGGATTCCTCAGATGACTTGCTTGCGTTCTCGAACACATCACTGACGGCTTTTGCCACAGTCTTAGAGATGATAGCAGCCAGACGTCGATCTCTTTTCTCCTGGCGGGTAAGACGCGAGTGTGATCTAGGTTGTCCAGATGACGACATGGTCTGCAATAGACATCGTCACAGGCTCAACACAACGAATTCGAGTCTCACACGTTCTTAGATCTCTAAAGCTTAGAATCACGTCGCATCTCTCGTCACGTAACACATATAATCTCATAAGCACATAGTCATAGAGGCACATAAGCACAGAAGCAATTAGGGCACATAAGCACAGAAGCAATTAGGGCACATAAGCAATTAAGCAAATAGAGCACTTAATTTCCTAAACACGCACGCAATTTTATCACAGAGGTAGTCAGAAAACAGAAACCTATAACCACAAGTCGAGTGTCGTTCGTTTTGCATGTCGGATAGCATCACATCGTATCGTCTAACTTAGTCGTATAGCGTAGCATAGCACACTGGTTTCGTTTAGATCACATCAACAGGGATTTGAATCGAGATAGAATAACAACAAAGGTCACGCAGATTGATAACAAATGGAGCAATCAACGAATCTTAAAACACATAAACAGGTAAATCATATAAAATCAACAAGGCAACACTCAAAATCGGAAAATGGATTGTCTGCGGCTACTAGACTTTGACTAACCATGGCAATTTAACTATTCACAGTTGACTTGTCGTCACTTTCGACTCTAGGGGACATGTTTCTGCCTCGATTCTTGGGCATTATGCATGCGCATTCTAGGCCATACTCGTGAGTTCAGGTCGTTGGAGTCCGTCAATTGCCTTGGCGAGATAAAATAAAGTTGGAATAACTGCCAAGGTTAGGGTTTCACCCCTAGCTCAGCAATTTCTTCCTTGTTTTAAGTAAAATTCAGAGGAAAGTTTTCATCAAATTTCGGGTTTCAGCCCTGATTTGGTATAATTCTCCCCCGTTTTGTTGATAGAAAATCGCACAAAATAATTGGCAAAATTTGTAATTTAGGCAGGAATTTTGCGGGTTTCACTCCTAATCCCGTCCAAATTACAAAATTTGGCTCGGAGTTCGGATGTAATGATAGAATAGAAGGAAACAACATAAAGTAAGCACATAAACTTGGTCTCTTGGTTCCTAACTATAGTCTAGGTCTCTAAGACAGCGATCCGGGCTAGATCGTGTCTGACCTAATTCCCTATAGTTATGGCTCTGATACCAATCTGTCACACCCCAACCGATGGCGGAATCATCGGGGCGCGGCACTGAGCGAAACAGATTGTTCAGAAGTTTCCACAACAACTATCATACAATTCAGTTATATAACACGTCCCATACCGTGTCCCAAATAATAACAAGTTATCATAGAAATCAACTAAACAATATGGGAACTGTTCCGACAACTCAAATTCTTAATTATTACAGACCGAAAGTAAATATTGTTTTAAGACTTCTAGACGGCTATCCGTAATCTTACTGACTACAGGTGCCAGTACAAGATCTACAGATAATTATGGCCCTGGAGCAGATACGTGGACACTGTCCTAAGGTCACAGGCTCCTAGAAGCTTATTATTGCCTCGCTTCCCTAGCAGGCTAGTAGCTTAAACACCTGTCACATACGTTAAAATAAAGTCAATACATATAATGTAAAGGTGAGTACACAAGTTTGATATAGCATATAGAGTTCGAATAGTTTACGCATAACCAAGCACGTACACAAGGGCAAACGATGCATGTAAATTATCAACATGGGACCATCGATACCAACGACTTCGGGTTGACTGTCCGAGACAGTTCGCAATACATGATTACCACCGTAATCCATGCAAGTAATTGTCCTTAGCAACCCCCGTGTGAACGGGTGCTGAGTCCAAACTATAGTACTATGTTGCTAAAGCAGGTAGATAGCGCTCCACGTGTAAACATAATAAACAGCATTCATTTAGACAAGTAATACATGCAAGTAGGTTAGCGTTCAAATAGTTTGTGTTGTTTGTGAATTTGATAGATTACGTATGTAACACCCAAAAGTGCTGAAAGCAAAAAGGGATCGAGTATACTCACAGTGATTGATTGTGGATTGAAGGGAGCACTGAGAATAGGTTAGCCTGAATAGTTCGATAACACAACGATGAGTAATGCGGAAAAAGTGAACAATATACTTGGATCGAGTAGGCCGTTCGATCGGACAACAGTTCGATCGAGTGGGCTGTTCGATTGGTTTGAAAGTCCGTTCGAACATCCATTCGATCGGCCGGCTGGCTCGATCGGCTGGTTCCTTCAAGTGGATTGTTTCTTCCTTTGATGTGAAGGATGTGTTTGTGTATGATGGTTTGTACTACCTTTCAGGTTGGCCGATCGAACAGCTGTTCGGTCGGTTGGCCCAACCGATCGGTTAGCATTGCATTGTTTTCAAATATGTCACTCGATCGGTTGGCATGTTCGATCGAGTGACATTCCAATGTTTCAAAAAGTCTAAGTGTCTTGAAGTATAGTATCTCATGATTCGAGCAGTAATGATTACAATCGAGTGGCGTAGTCGATCGAACAGTACCTCGTCAATACTACACTTTGTGAGTTTGTGGGACTAAGTGCTAGTCGCTCGGTTAGCCTAGCCGATCGGCTGGCATAGTCGTTCGGTTGGGCTGTTCGATCGAACAGCCTAGCCGTTCGGCCAGCTTCTCGATTCGGTTGACCTATCACCTAACACTTGGTTATTCCCGTGAATTGTTGATGTTTTGGAGATATTTGACTACGAGTTGAACCACAAAGCTGAAGTCCCTACTTAGTCTACTGGCTCGAGCAGGAATCACCCAAACTCGGTCAGAGACGGTTTGGAACTTAAGTTTAACGTTTAACCCGAGATCGGTAAATCTCTTGGTAAAACCCGAATCTTGAACCATGTGTTTGTTTAGATTGATTTATAAATCGGTTCAAGTCTCGTTTTCACCTTTTTGAGTGTAAAAGAGTTGAAAGATAGATGAAAACCCATCTTCCAATCCTTTTTCCACCGTGAAATGTTAAGATCTTTGGAAGATTTTAGGTTATTTATGTGGAAATCGGTTAGATCTAGCTTATTCATGGTTGAATGAAGTCAAGAACATGAAGTTCTTGATGAACACCAAGAACACCATGATGACATCACTCAAGAACACCTAGATCTTGGTGATTTCATGGATGAAATTCAGATTTTGAAAGATAGAAGGATGGAGAATCGATTAATGAACAAAAACGTACAAGGATTAGAGTGAAATACTTACCGGTTTGAGAGAAATCTGAGAAATAGCGAGATGAGAAGGATGTTCGGTCAGAGCTTTTCCAAAAGTGGAAAGTTTGACAAGGACAGCCCTATTTATAGGCTTCCAAAAGAGGAAAGGGTCAGCTGATCGAACAGCATCCCTGATCGAGCAGCTGTCCGATCGAACAGCCTGTTCGATCGGCTAGCCTGTTCGATCAGGTTGCCCTGTTCGATCGGCTTGCCTGGTTTTGAGTGTCTTGCGACGATTTTTGATATTTCGAGTTCGATGAACGATGATTTGAGAATGATAGAATTCCTAATCAAATTACTTTTAGTCCCAACTACTATATCTAACATACAAGCGTCCTTACAACCATTTCGGGTTCGATTTCCATTGAGTTTGATTCACCTTCGATTCTTGATTGATTTGATTGATTCACCACACACTTTAACATAAAAGTAAACATGCACAAGTAACACGTAAGGCACACACACACGTATAAAAAGTACTAAAATCCCCACACTTGAGTTCGATGATTGATTCGATTCACCTTGGTTATTGATTGACTAGCTTTATTGCATTGTTACTTCCTACCATACACAGTCGGTCGTTGATTCATAGTTCGATTATCGGTCGATTAGTTTGATTATACAACACTTACTCCAAATAATACGAAAATCAAAATGAAACTAAAATGAAATTAATCTTTATTAATCTTTAATTCCAATAACAGTCAACTCTTGACTTTGACTTTGACTTTTGGAAAACACGGGGTGTTACATATATATATGGGTAGATTACTCCGCAAGAAAAGCTTTGATATAAATAGAAGTATGATGGCAAAACATTCATTGTTCAAAGTTTCTTTTTCTGTTTACCCTTGTCGACCATCTCTCTCTATATATATATTTAGTATTCACCCCATAATAATAATACTAATAAAGCCCTGCCTCGTTTTAAGTATTGTAACTCCCGATCACCGCTACCCTTTCCGATTGATTTGAGTCTCATAACGCATATCAAGGCTCTGCCCGACTAAGTTCGTTTGGATTCTATCTCGGGACTTCGGGACAAGGTTGAATTAGGGGTACTATACTTAACACGAGTACATTATATTTTTAAATAGCTTAAAAGTTATACCCAAGATTTATACCAGGAGTCCTTCTAGTTGAACCCTAAAAGTTACACAGTGGGTCCACTCTCTTTTCTCACTGTTTTATTCTATTTTTGTGATTTACCCAAAACTATTATTTATTTATTATTTCTATTTTGTAAACAAATTTCATCAAAAGTCATGCCTATTATTTTATTTACCTAATAGGGAACCATAGTTGAGACACCCAAGTAATCCTGCACAACTCCTAAAAATTTCATAACAATCAGAATCGGGATCAGGGCCCCTAAAACTCAAAGGGGGCAATCCCCATTCAATATTATCTTCAAAGTCTGTTGTCAAAATTGAATTTTTATATTTCATCGACTCAGCTAGCCTACTCCCACACGCGACAAACCTATGGTCATTACGTGTCCCTTACGGACCGTAAGGGATAAGTCTTACGGTCCGTAAGCCTGTCAAATTTCGTGTATAAATAGCAGGCATCGGCACTTGCAGTCTGCTGTTCATTCGACGATTAAATTCCGATTATACACCGAGTTATCATCCAAATACTCTAAAAACACACACGCGAATCACTATAGCAGGGTGCTACTACGATACAGGGTATTAACTCGATCGCTATTACGATTCATTTTCCGACCGATCAATATATCCAATGGATGTTTAAGTGCCACCCACATTAGGGTTATACTTTGTCTTTCGTCGTTAAATCGATGGATGTTTAAGTATCGCACTTTGTCGTTCGTTGTGAGAATTTGATCTCGTGAGTTATCGTAATTGTTGTATTAAGTTACCTACCTAGTTCGTGTGCACTAGGTTACAAGGCTAAATCAATAGGCTAAGCTCTGCCTGTATAAATCTGCAATATATCAAGGCTTATCTGTAGACTAAAATTTGGCCGTATGAATCTGCATGATTATAATGTGAGTCATTCTCTTTTTATCAAATGTTTTACAATACTCCAAATCATTTTCAGAATTATAATTACAGTGATTAAGTTTATGTAATCACCAAATTACAGCCAGTATGTGGGGTATTGTGCACATTACTACTGTTTTTATCACTTTAGGTGGGCGAACCTAAAATTTAGTGATACGTCATTCATTGGGGCAGCCAATGGTGATATGACCACTGTCACAAATTCGGTCGAGTGACAAATACTGTGGGTAGTTGGTTGATATCAGAAACATATGTAAAAGATCTTAATACTGTGAATTATAACAAATGTGTCGTTTTAGTAAACTGAATGATTCACTCAGTATTTCCCGCTGACAAAACCTTTTTAAAACGCGTTTCAGGTAATTACAGTAGATTGGAGTAAGGATTGGATCCGGCACTAAAAGACTTCAAGAAGTGGCTTATTTTATTAATTAAATCAAATTAAGAAATATTGTTTTTATTAAAAGCTACCTTTGTAACAATGGAATTTATTCCATCTATTTAAATAAAATCCGGTGTTTCTAAACTCTGATATTTTTCCTAACTCACGGTCCTGATGAAATTTCCGCTGCAATGTTTTTCAAAATAAATCACCGGTACCACTAGGCTGCTCACGGCACCGATTCCGCCCAGATGGGGTCGGGGGTCGTGACAACATTAAATTCCCAACACTTTGGAAAGTATCTAGGACTATTTTGTCAAGTTTTTGCACTTTACTATCATTATTAAATGCTGAATTTTGGTTATTTAGTGCAGAATTCTACACTTAAAGTATGTTTTAGGCACTTCCGGGCACTATAACTATCACCTAGTGACGCAGTTTTATGGTCCTCACCTCCCTACACTCCCTACTAGTGTAGTATTCTATTCCCGGCTCATACTGGCCTCAAAAACATTGTTTGTCTAGGTGCTGGCATTGTCAGCATGTCTCCGGGTTATCCGCTCACTGTGCTAACTATGCTTTGTGCATCAAGTTTGTCACTAACGTTTGTGTGTTAATAATAGAGTGGCAGTATAAAGTGTGATGCATGAGTATGTATGTATCAGAAAACGGAAAGTAGTTTAATCACAGTTGTAATCAAGCACAGTCATTAAGCATAAATTAATTATTAATTAATTGTACGGATACTTGGAATTGTTAGGGTTGTCACATATTCCACCCTCATGCGTCCATATAGAAGTCAAAGCCTTGTTTTGAATTATCAATGCAAACTATGTTTTATTAAAGTTATTTTGTAACTTGAAATAGTATTTTGGGAAAACGTTGTCAATTTGTTTCAAACACTTTGTATTATGTTTCTAAACTATCTATGAATGACATTGTTGAAATATTACTATTTACTTGTCGAATGAAATGATTACCTTTCATAGTCACATGAATGCGCTTCCGCTACGAGCAGGGTGTAACAGTTGTGCGTTCAGCCTCGATGCAAACGTTCAACGATAATCAACAATAGATGTACGATAGATGAGTTGGTTGTTCATGTACTGACATAATACACGGGTGTGTGCTGATTATTTGTTAATTATAAAAAAATACAAACAAACACCAAAAGTAGATATAATCAGCACATATGATGTGCTGGTAATGGAGAACGATTAAGCATGTTGTGCTAATGTGTCACACCCCTATTTTTTCACGTGTCACCGGTGGGCCCGGTGGGGAGTACGTGACGTAGTTGATATCATCATAGTCAAACCACACAATTTAAATTCACAGCGGAAGCAAAAGATAAACAAATTACAATCCGATATGAAGTGATATCCAAGTATTACAAATGGAAAGTAAAAGATCCATAGGCGGATCAAAAATAAAGAGGAAACTTGTTCAACAGACTTTAACATCTAAGCTTGCGAGACTTCTATTTGATGCTAGGAGAAACCAGCCTATTACGCGTAGTACCTGCACTTAGTCTTTTTGGGAAAATACGTCAGTTTTCACTGGTAAATACAATTTAACTGACTCATTTTGAAAAATGTTTTAAAATTGATTTAAATGCCCGCGGCACAAAACTTTTTATAACTTGGGATAATTATTTGCTTAATAATCTTGTAAAAGAATTACATGTCTGTTATGCGTTCAGTTGCCCGGGTCGTACCGGGTTAAAGATTAATAGACACACCACTTAATATAATTCTGCCGCGAGACTTCTCTCGACCGACTGTTATACTTTATTGAAATGCGCTACGGGTGTACGCCTACACCCGTGTGCTAAGGTCGTGGCCATTCTTGAATGATGCCAAGGATATCCGGGACATGGTTATTAAACCCCCAAAGGCGTTAAACAAACAAAACAACATTTTTAAACAGGTTAATTTGACAACACTTAGCCATCAACTGGTTAAGGTCAATTCCCCGACCAAGCGGTATTTTATATACCGTACCCCAAGCCCGTATAGGGAAAATAAGTTAAACGTATTTACCTGAGCTAAATATAAGTTTAATCCCAGCCGTATACCACCAAGCAAGTACATATAGCTTTTACTGGGCTCCTAAATCTGGAACGAAGGTTTTTAATAACCTATTAGATTTCTAACGGGTCTTTAATTAAGCCTAAGCCCAAACCGGTCAGTTTTAACAGAAGAATACGGTTCAAACGCATGACAAAGCGAAGACCGATTTAGAATGTGTTTTTGACCCGACAAGCTTGCATGCTTGTTTAATATGGGTAGCTTAAACACACTCTGGAATTTGAGATAAAAATGATATGGTTTCACCCGTTTCGGCTAATATATGCAAACTAATTACAAACGCCGATCCGAACGCGAAAAGTGCGTAACGAGTAACCAAATGAATCATGAACAGGTTTCCTAAGCTAATATGCCTTAAATATGTTGTGATATCAGTAAGATACCTTCCATTATGCCCAAAACGAGTTTAAGACCAATTTATGCCTCGTAGGGGTATTTTGGTCATTTTAAAAGTTATAAGAGAGTTTAAATTTCATTCTGAGTTCCAGGTCTGACATAATCAGTAAAAATACTTAGTTTACTAGGTTATAACAGTAGGGTATAGCGTATATGTGAAATTTACTACTTATAACCAAACTATGCACCGCAGGGGCATTTTGGTAACTTCGCATAGGCTTAAAAGGTCAAAACTGAAAATCTGAGTTTAAAACTTTTACTTACTGATAAAATATAAAAATTTACTGAATATATCAGTAGGCATCAACCCTTATATATTTAAAATAGTTTTGATACATACTCTGCGTTAAAAATGCTTAAAAAGGCGATTTGGAGCCATTTCCGGGTTTTCAAAGAAAAGCTGATATTTTTATTATTCCAGAAGGCTCAAAATAATTTATTTATCATATTAGATCAGTAGAAAAAAGTTTGGGGTCAAAAGGATTTGTAAAACTTATTTTATAAGCCAAAAGGGCAAAACCGACAATTACCGAATCAAGCTTAGAACTCTAAGTTATGCTCAACCTAAAAATAAATAAAAATCTTTAAAAATCCTAAAATATTATTTTATAATAGTAGGTAAAAAGTTTGTTTTCAAAAATTGGGTTTAGGTAGGCTATACACTAATTACGCCGTTTATTTAATAAAAAGCTTTCTAATTACGCTAATGAGCATAACTCTTAATCTAGACCTCAAACTGATGTCAAATTTTGGGTGCAAGTTTATAAATCAGTAACTAAGGTTTCTACTCTTTCACATTTTCAAAAATCATGTTTTAAGGTCAAAAGGGCATAACGGTCAACATTTAGGCATTTAACGGAAACATGCATGAACTAGGATTTCTATGGAACCAAGTTGTATAACCTCGGAGGGTTATACTAACTTATAATATGGTCCTAATGGAATCCTAAGGCATATCTAAACTAAGCTAAATCGGGTCAGAACTGAAAGTCAAAGCAAAAGTCAACTTTTGCGACTTTCGGTTCCGAACCGAGCCTATACTTAGAATTGTCGGGTTGAACATGCTTAGACATGTTCAATTAATAATTACCAAGTTATTAATATGAGAAAACTGATTTTACAGCTTCTATATTAATAGTTATGTATTTATTTAAAACTTACCCGTTTGACTTTTATTTGACCCGACAATTTAACTAAGTAAACGTGGTAATTAGGAGGTGCCCTTTTGAGGGTTTAACACCCACCTAATTATGATCACGTAGCCATGTTCGTTGCGAACAATGGCTCAGCCATTTGAAAGTCAAAGCGTTTATCGAAAACGCTTGACTTTTCGACTATAAACGCTAAATAATTAAACTAAGCACGAAAGGGGACTTACAAAGGGTCCAAAGGACTAAGGGAGGTTCTCAAAAGAGTTCAAGATCCTCACAATTCAGAGAGTTTATCATATTGAAGGAGAGGTGAAAATGAGAGCCAAACATTCAATGGGTATTTATAGGATTTAGAGGACCGTTAGGATCGTTCCTTGATAAATGTGATCAAATCTGGATCGTACACCTTTACCCCTTGTTTTAGCAATCTATGGGCTGCTCAAGTACAGAAGAAAACCATTTGCAATTGATTAAAACAGCTGTAACAGCTGGAAATCAAGTTTCTAAAATGGCAGTTTTGGTCCCTGCATGCTTCTAGCCCCTTTCTGATGCGTTTGAGGCTCGTTAAACCATTTTTAAGGCTATAAAATGATGCCTAAGCACAGAGAATATGAAACATGCTCAAAAATATGCCGGATGTCGGTTCGTTTGGTCGTACGGTCACGTTGTTCGGCTAATTACGACGGAACACGGACGGACGCGAAAAACGGTCCAAATTACGCGACGAGTGGAATTTTATCATGCCACACACTAAAATAAAATATTTTAGTGCTTACATAAATTTTTGGGTGTCCGGGGATATTCAGAATGCGAGATATGCGCAAAAGTGCAAACTTGTGCACTTTTTGACACTTTTAGTCCCTGCATAACATAAAAGTTTATTTTTGCGTACCAAACACCTCTAAACCTATATCTAAGCTATATAAAGGATAAATAGGGTATGTTTAACTTATGGACATATTCTGGAAGGTCCGTTACCATACGATTCGACCTCCTTTTGCAGTTTGACGCAATTAGTCCCTTAATTGCGCAAAGTAGCGCGAAATGCCGTTTAATGATATCTAAGCCTTCCATGGCCCATAATAATCATTCCCAAGCATATATTTAAATATTACTACGCTCCTGTTTGCTTAAATGGTCACCGAATGGCGTAGATTCAAAAGTTGACGCTTTAGGCCCCTCTATTGCGCAAACTTGCGCATTTCATCATTTATTAGCATTGGAGCCTCATCTAATCCATATTAGGCATCCTTCAAAGTATTATTAAACATTACGATGCTTCGGGTTCTCTAAAAGGTCATTCAGAGGTATAATTAAACATATTGACACTTTTAGTCCCTCTAACTTGCAAAGTTGCGCGTAACTTTACTTAAAGGAATAAAAACCTTAAACGACCATTATTTGGCATTCCCGAGAGTATAATCAAATATCATGAAGCTCCTGGTTTGTTAAAAGGTCACTCAGAGGTAAGAATTAACATGTTGACACTTTTAACCCTTTATTGCGCAAACTTTCAATTAATTATGCAAACGACTATACTCGATCAACAAGTGGCTTGTTTGTGAATATAATCATCATGAGAGGTTATTTAGAAACTTATTTTAGGTATGCTATCACTTCCAGTCCTTTCATAATCAAAGTTTTTCGATTTTTTGAAAAATTAGTCCCTTAAATTCAATGTTTGACTTCATTAGGGTTTATTACACGTGTCAATACATCATTGGTCGTGATTTTACGAGGTGTTACATCCTCACCCCCTTAAAAGAAATCTCGACCTCGAGATTTGCTAAAATGCTGGAAGTACTTTTTGTCGCATAATGGACTTAACTTCTATAGCATATCTGGAGCCTCTCCAAGCTCCCAAGTTGACCTCTATAATAGGTACATGTATCCTTTTTGGAGCTTCGTAACCTGTCGATCCTCAATCGATACAGGTTTCTCATCATTTTTTTTTTGGGTAAAGGGTTACCCCGGTTAAATTTTATTTCACACAAACATACAAAACAAGTGAGGGCCTAACGTGAACCCCCAATTCTCAAACATGACATGCCACATTTGAGTCCAACAAGCAACAAAGCAAAACAAAGAAAACAACTAGTCTCAAGGGACAAAACAACGCCAAAAACACACCAAGCCCTTAGCCGCAATCATCATCGTCTATCAACAACCCTCGCGGTAAGCTCCATAAGTGTAATACTCTCGTCGCTTGGACTGATGTTTTGAACTTCATAGAATGCATTTTCATTCGGACCGTGTTTAGAATGAGTTCCACTAGCTGGCTCGCACTCCTCTTCTTACTAGAAAACAGCCGCTGGTTCCTCTCTTGCCATACAAAGTAGACCGCCGCAGCAACCACAAGACGACCCACAACATGAAAAACCTTCTTCGAATCCGCATGCTGAAGTAAATGGTTATAAACCGCATCCCAAGAAGAATCAATAGCTCCCATATCCACTAGATCTCGCACACCATGCCATACAAAGTAGGTTTCTCATCATATCATAAATTTGCATATCATTATGTGATAATGCTCCTCGACCTATTGGTGAAACACATCCTTAAATCATTAGTCTGTAATGCATCCCGAGCTCCGCTAAGCTCCTTAAATTGGTTTTAGCTTATAAGCTATTTGATCTTGATACATTCGATTCCCTCAAAGGATTCTATATATTCAGAGCTTAACTAGCCTGATAATTTAACAAATTGGCACACCCTTCCAGGGTAATATCCTTTGTTGAACCTTAATCCTTAACAAGATCTTAGGAGGGTTGCTAGTTTCATTAATCCTTGATTTTCTACCGAATACTGGCAACTTACAGATGATTATGGATTTTTATGATCTTATTCGTTGTTTCCAAGGCAACTTTCAGATCCTGATAATTGGACTTACCAATCTTCTGTCTAACAATAGATGTTTAACATTCCATCTATACAAGGTCTCCCAAGGAGCAACCTTGATACTTATATAACAATTATTACAGAAAAGCTTATTTTAAGGAGAAATGGTTATTCCAACCACTGCTTAAAACTAATCTTAAGGAATAGCTAATCCTAACAGTTAGTCGAACAAATCGACAATCCTGGGCAGTTGATGGCAAATTCTTAATTGTTGCCTAAATAGGGTTGCGGTAATCAAATGATAAGCAAAATGAACCGTTTTTCTTAATTAAAAAATACTGAATTCTCAGAATATTGGGTTAGGCTTTATGAACCTATATCTTAAACTTACTTAATCAGGGTTTCGATTATTTCATAATCAACATGGAGTTTTTACAATACTCCAGCCCAAAGAGGGATGTTAATCTTAACTCTACTTGCCTTACAGGAGGTAAACAGGGTAATCTTAGGAGAAGATAATCAAGATACAAGGAGGTTGCAGAGATTTTTCCAAATCTCGGGCTCCAGTTTATTCATCATTGCTCGTGTCAAATAAGTGACACGTCTATGTTACAAGTCCACGAATTCCTTAATCGGGAACATTTACTTGGAAATTCCTTTCTGGATATCTTCTTTGAATACCATTAGTTGACTTTAGTACCATATGCCCATCGGGATATCTTTGTGGTCCCATGCATTAAACCTCCATACTGATCAGGCATGGAAGCAATCTATGGAACATATTAAGATACCCCAATCCTCATATGGAGCTTTTATCATACCGTCTGGTATTCGCAATCGATAAAGATCAAAGAGATATCAACTATGTGCTGCCGCACATCCTCTAGAGGGAGGATACTTCAAAAAAAATTCAACGACAGAAGGCTTCTGACATGGACAGAAGAAATGGTTCTTATGATTTCTCCTGTAAGTTTTACCTTACACTTAATATCTGGTTCTTACGGGAGAATTTCTAAAAGTTTGCTAAACTTATGGTCTTACGAGAGACTTAGCAGCACCCGAAACTAAACATACTCCTAGCCATAAAATCACCATAAGGGATTTATCTGGTGTCATTTATTAACGTGAACTACCTCTAATCATTCATCAGGAGGGTTAAACGCCTCCATTCTTAAACCTTTTAAACTTAGCGATAAAATCTTTGACAAACTTTAGGGCACTCTCAGCTTTGACTGGTTATTTCTTAATCTATAAAACGTAAGCAGCTGAGGTAGATCCATAATGGATTTATAATGAGCAGGCTTTGAAACCTTAATGTGCCCTCTTATTGCCGTTACTAACCACCAAGAATTATTGCATTAAGCTTAGGTTTTGGGTAATTGGAATAGGGCACTATTTCAGCTCTGATACTAACCTGTCACACCCCTATTTTTCCACGTGTCACCAGTGGGCCCGGTGGGGAGTACGTGATGTAGTTGATATTATCATAGTCAAACCACACAATTTAAATTCACAGCGGAAGCAAAAGATAAACAAATTACAATCCGATATGAAGTAATATCCAAGTATTACAAACGGAAAGTAAAAGATCCACAGGCGGATCAAAAATAAAGAGGAAACTTGTTCAACAGACTTTAACATCTAAGCTTGCGAGACTTCTATGGTGAGGGTCAGAAAATTCTTATTCCATCTTTTTTCCATTTTGATGCGAATAATAGGTCTTTCTAATAAGGTCAATCCCTTAATGTATAAGAGAATCTTTCTTGTGGACTTCATTAATGTCCTCACTAATTAAGGGTGTTGCCATCGAATGGCTGTCAATTAATGATACCACGCTGACCCACCTATTGGTTTCTACTTCATCCAACAATTTCCTGCAATCGATGGTCCCTTTTTACTATTGAAGTCTCTTGACTTCCAAGAGACGAAGTACTTTTAAGTACACCAAAAATAATGGGCTCCTTGCCATATATTCCTTTGTTGGGTTTATTCTTCGCATTTGAAGTATGAATGAAGCTCTTCTCATGAGCAGCGACATGTGCTTTTAGAGCAAACAGCATTTGGATTCTTGAACCTTGTCATGACTTTTCTTATAGTCTTTCTAACAGCTGCGTTATTTACAGTTTTGGAGATTAATTCTATTAACATTGAGGTTCACTTTTGATGCACCATTAACATTTGTCGCATTTCTAACATCGCGACTGCTGTCGTCTTTTCTGAGTTTCCCATACTCGAAGCTTTAGTATTAAATACCGAATTCAGTAGATACATAGGCAATCCATACCATATGTCTTCTCGAATTGTCAAAGGCTTATCATAAGGAGTCTTGATAAATACTTGCTTCTCATTACCCACAATATGGGTTTAGCTATAAGATGACCAATCCATTCCTTATCACTATATCGAGTCCCTCTATTTTAACGGAAATAAGGACAATGGAAAAGAATGGTTCCTAAGGGATATAAAACATCCATCTAATATTGCTGAAGCAGTCTCTGAGGTACCATTGGCCAATCCTACTTTATACTTAACGCTTAGAGTTTTAACAGTCAGATTTAATGATTTACAAAATCCATTGTCTATGAAAGACTTATCTGAACCTGGATTAAATAATACTCTAGCATGAGCGTTATTGATAAAGAAAGTACTTGTTGTGACATTGTCATCCTTAATAGCCTCTTGAACATTCATCTGAGAGCTTCCAGCTTTGGTCTTCTTAGCCTCCCCCGACTTGTTGGTTTGATTTGGGCAATTAGTTTTCGATGTGTCCTATTTCCTTGCAACCATAGCAGGTTGCGTCCTTTCTGTCTTGGCACTCCAAAGTTTTGTGCCTTTCTTTATTACAGATTTCACAAGGCTTAGCTTGTGAATTCCAAATGCCCTTCTCTTTAGTCGCCTTCTTTGGGCAGCGGGTCTTTATGTGCCTCTTCTCGCCACAACTATAGCATGTGGCGTCCTTCAAGCCCTTGCATTCATGAGTTTTCTGATCTGTCTTCCTACAGATGCCACATCCCATGATCTGCTTATGGGTACATTTTCTGAAGTGCTGTTTCCCGCAGGTTTTAAATTCCGGTTTTGCCTTCCTTGGCTTGGACTGGTTATAGCTTGAACCGGTCTTACCCTTTTTATAACACTTATTTGGGTATCATCGCACCTTCGCTTATGATCCTTCAACGCACGGTCCACAACGTTGTTTACGGCTATATCTATCATAGCCTATAACTCGGTGCTTGTTGAATTCAGTCTCGCATCATCATTCTGATCAACTGGATGATTGTGAGCTTCAGAGGAGTCAGCCATTGCGAAGTTTTGAAGGCTACTAACCAAGTAGTAATAATTTATTTAATTATATAGAGAACTGTCGAACTTGATAATTAAATAGCCATGGTGCGAACAAACCATATAGGCCAATAGATAGTATAAGATTTACTTGATTATGTTTTGCCTAGGTTCTTAAATAAACCATCTTTGGCGTTTACACAGAATCTAATCCTTCTTATTAGACAGAGGATATAAGTCACAATTGTCAATGTCGTATAGACACTTTATACAGCACAAAGGCTTGTTTCAAAGGATTCTTTAGATGGCACAAAGCCTTGTCAAGAGGACAATCTAAAACATAATCAATGATTCATTTGGATCGGAAAATTCCATAACTCATTACCTTTTGACAGGAAGTTATGAATAACTATCTTTATCATGAATACATCTTTGCCCGTAGGCATACATCTTAAAAGGACGTTTTGACATATACATCATGTTCGACGATTATTAGCCATGATTCATTCTGATCATTTAGGCTAAATAAGAGGGGTTTGGAAATTCCCGTTATAAGGATGACATATGTGATTTTACCGCATCACTGTTGTCAAGAGTGTTAACATGTTTATCAAGGAATTGAATCTCTTTAATACAGGTTTTACCATCATAGCTAGGTCTTTACTGACATTCAAGCTAGGTTATACCTTTTAAGATTATTTTTAATATATTCACTGGCAGAAAAGGAACGATATTTATTTTATTCAGGATTTCCATTATAATTATCCTAAATTTATTTTAGAACATAACTATGGCACAAAAGGCCAAGTCACAAGGGCAACTTTAAATTATAAACCATGATTTGTAGAATCGGGTATTTAGGCTTTGAACGTTGTTCATTGCCTTTTCTTGATAGGGAGTCGTATGCTACCACTGTCTTTTGTCTTATATGACAATGAATATGGCCCGTAAGCATTACATCCTTAATGGATGCTTTATTCACCAAATAAGAAGGATTTCGGGAGAATCCAGTATAAAGATGAATTACGTGATTGAATCACATCTGCCAGGAATGTTAACATGTTTACAGGTGTTTATAAGGATTCGAATCCTTAGAATAGGCTTATGAAATTTCTTAAATTTATAACCCATGGTTTTTCACTGGACGACTGTTTTACCTTATCTGACCTTGCCAGGTAGCTTTAATTGCCACATAAGGAAATAATGGACAAGGTTTATTTTAGAAAGTTTTACAGTATTATGATTTATTAACCATGGTTTTAAATAGCCATTTCTGGTTAATTTGTTAATCATTAATATATTCAGGACCTTTATTACAATCCTATATTACAGTTTTAATATTGGCACAAAAGCCTAGTCACAAAGACAGGTTTAATTTATAACCAGGATTTTCACAGAATCGAGGTATTTGGGTCTGAATCACAGTTCATTACCCTTTCTTGACAGTGAGTTACAGACTTCTACTGTCTCTTAGTCCCAGAGGACGTTATTTATTACCCGCAGGCACTTCATCCCTAAATGATGGCTATTTACTTACGGGGAATTTTAAATAAATCCCAATTTTCAAAGATGGCCTGTGTGACTTGTACTGCATCACAATTTGCCCAACATGCTAACATACTTACAGATGTTAACAAAATTTTGGAATCTTTTGGACAGGTTCTACCGCCTTGGCCATGTCTACAATGACACGTGGCTAGGTTTTACCCCTAAGATTCTCTTTTAACATTAAATGCAAATCAATCCTAAATTGAGATGTTAATTATGGATCTGAATCTAATTATGGAGATACCATCTTGGCCCTGTCTTATATGACACCTGAGCTAGGTCTTGTCCTTTTTAGATTTTGCCATCTTATAATAATGGTAGATCCTATAATAGGAACGTTATTTTAAATCTAACCGTCCCACTAAAATTTATACAGGTACTTGGTTGCCCTAAACGGGACTTCTAAGGAATAATGATGTCCTCAAAGGGACTGAAAGGTAAATATGTCCTTATAAGGACTTCTAAGGAAACGATCTTTAGCAAAAGGAGTTTCTTCTTCATTTTATTTCGGAATGCTTTCTCCTTGGTTGCACGTTAATCCCAGTCGCAGTACAAGAGCTCGGCCTTTCCTAGGCTTCTACTGGGGAGAATTTCCATTACGGCTTCTTTGCTTGGTGACGAATTAAAAATATAGAATTTAAAGCAACAATTCTCCGAATACAGATGAAAGTATTCCTATGTTAAGTCTAGACTCAGAAGGTCAAGGAAGGTGCTACTGTGTAACTAAGATTAAACACTAAAGGCTAGTGTTTAATTCACTCAGTGTTGGCTCTGATACCAACCTGTCACACCCCTATTTTTCCACGTGTCACCGGTGGGCCCGGTGGGGAGTACGTGACGTAGTTGATATCATCATAGTCAAACCACACAATTTAAATTCACAGCGGAAGCAAAAGATAAACAAATTACAATCCGATATGAAGTAATATCCAAGTATTACAAACAGAAAGTAAAAGATCCACAGGCGGATCAAAAATAAAGAGGAAACTTGTTCAACAGACTTTAACATCTAAGCTTGCGAGACTTCTATTTGATGCTAGGAGAAACCAGCCTATTACGCGTAGTACTTGCACTTAGTCTTTTTGGGAAAATACGTCAGTTTTCACTGGTAAATACAATTTAACTGACTCATTTTGAAAAATGTTTTAAAATTGATTTAAATGCCCGCGGCACAAAACTTTTTATAACTTGGGATAATTATTTGCTTAATAATCTTGTAAAAGAATTACATGTCTGTTATGCGTTCAGTTGCCCGGGTCGTACCGGGTTAAAGATTAATAGACACACCACTTAATATAATTCCGCCGCGAGACTTCTCTCGACCGACGATTATACTTTATTGAAATGCGCTACGGGTGTACGCCTACACCCGTGTGCTAAGGTCGTGACCATTCTTGAATGATGCCAAGGATATCCGGGACATGGTCATTAAACCCCCAAAGGCGTTAAACAAACAAAACATCAGTTTTAAACGGGTTAATTTGACAACACTTAGCCATCAACTGGTTAACGTCAATTCCCCGACCAAGCGGTATTTTATATATCGTACCCCAAGCCCGTATAGGGAAAATAAGTTAAACGTATTTACCTGAGCTAAATATAAGTTTAATCCCAGCCGTATACCACCAAGCAAGTACAGATAGCTTTTACTGGGCTCCTAAATCTGGAACGAAGGTTTTTAATAACCTATTAGATTTCTAACGGGTCTTTAATTAAGCCTAAGCCCATACCGGTCAGTTTTAACAGAATACGGTCCAAACGCATGACAAAGCGAAGACCGATTTAGAATGTGTTTTTGACCCGACAAGCTTGCATGCTTGTTTAATATGGGTAGCTTAAATACACTCTGGAATTTGAGATAAAAATGATATGGTTTCACCCGTTTCGGCTAATATATGCAAACTAGTTACATACGCCGATCCGAACGCGAAAAGTGCGTAACGAGTAACCAAATGAATCATGAACAGGTTTCCTAAGTTAATATGCCTTAAATATGTTGTGATATCAGTAAGATACCTTCCATTATGCCCAAAACGAGTTTAAGACCAATTTATGCCCCGTAGGGGTATTTTAGTCATTTTAATAGTTATAAGAGAGTTTAAATTTCATTCTGAGTTCCAGGTCTGATATAATCAGTAAAAATACTTAGTTTACTAAGTTATAACAGTAGGGAATAGCATATATGTGAAATTTACTACTTAAAACCAAACTATGCACCGCAGGGGCATTTTGGTAACTTCGCATAGGCTTAAAAGGTCAAAACTGAAAATCTGAGTTTAAAACTTTTTCTTACTGTTAAAATATAAAAATTTACTGAATATATCAGTAGGCATCAACCCTTATATATTTAAAATAGTTTTGATACATACTATGCGTTAAAAATGCTTAAAAAGGCGATTTGGAGCCATTTCCGGGTTTTCAAAGAAAAGCTGATATTTTTATTATTCCAGAAGGCTCAAAATAATTTATTTATCATATTAGATCAGTAGAAAAAGGTTTGGGGTCAAAAGGATTTGTAAAACTTATTTTATAAGCCAAAAGGGCAAAACCGACAATTCCCGAATCAAGCTTAGAACTCTAAGTTATGCTCAGCCTAAAAATAAATAAAAATCTTCAAAAATCCTAAAATATTATTTTATATCAGTAGGTAAAAAGTTTGTTTTCAAAAATTGGGTTTAGGTAGGCTATACGCTAATTACGCCGTTTATTTAATAAAAAGCTTTCTAATTACGCTAATGAGCATAACTCTTAATCTAGACCTCAAACTGATGTCAAATTTTGGGTGCAAGTTTATAAATCAGTAACTAAGGTTTCTACTCTTTCACATTTTCAAAAATCACGTTTTAAGGTCAAAAGGGCATAACGGTCAACATTTAGGCATTTAACGGAAACATGCATGAACTAGGATGTCTATGGAACCAAGTTGTATAACCTCGGAGGGTTATACTAACTTATAATATGGTCCTAATGGAATCCTAAGGCATATCTAAACTAAGCTAAATCGGGTCAGAACTGAAAGTCAAAGCAAAAGTCAACTTTTGCGACTTTCGGTTCCGAACCGATCCTATACTTAGAATTGTCGGGTTGAACATGCTTAGACATGTTCAATTAATAATTACCAAGTTATTAATATGAGAAAACTGATTTTATGGCTTCTATATTAATAGTTATGTATTTATTTAAACTAACCCGTTTGACTTTTATTTGACCTGACAATTTAACTAAGTAAACGTGGTAATTAGGAGGTGCCCTTTTGAGGGTTTAACACCCACCTAATTACAGTCACGTAGCCATGTTCGTTGCGAACAATGGCTCAGCCATTTGAAAGTCAAAGCGTTTATCGAAAACGCTTGACTTTTCGGCTATAAACGCTAAATAATTAAACTAAGCACGAAAGGGGACTTACAAAGGGTCCAAAGGACTGAGGGGGTTTCTCAAAAGAGTTCAAGATCCTCACAATTCAGAGAGTTTATCAGATTGAAGGAGAGGTGCAAATGAGAGCCAAACATTCAATGGGTATTTATAGGATTTAGAGGACCGTTAGGATCGTTCCTTGATAAATGTGATCAAATCTGGACCGTACACCTTTACCCCTTGTTTTAGCAATCTATGGGCTGCCCAAGGACTGAATAAAACCATTTTCAATTGATTAAAACAGCTGTAACAGCTGGTAACAGCTGGAAATCAAGTTTCTAAAATGGCAGTTTTGGTCCCTGCATGCTTCTAGCCCCTTTCTGATGCGTTTGAGGCCCGTTAAACCATTTTTTAAGGCTATAAAATGATGCCTAAGCATAGGGAATATGAAACATGCTCAAAAATATGCCGGATGTCGGTTCGTTTGGTCGTACGGTCACGTTGTTCGGCTAATTACGACGGAACACGGACGGACGCGAAAAACGGTCCAAATTACGCGACGAGTGGAATTTTATCATGCCACACACTAAAATAAAATAATTTAGTGCTTACATAAATTTTTGGGTGTCTGGGGATATTCAGAATGCGAGATATGCGCAAAAGTGCAAACTTGTGCACTTTTTGACACTTTTAGTCCCTGCATAACATAAAAATTTATTTTTGCGTACCAAACACCTCTAAACCTATTTCTAAGCTATATAAAGGATAAATAGGGTATGTTTAACTTATGGACATATTCCAGAAGGTCCGTTACCATACGATTCGACCTCCTTTTGCAGTTTGACGCAATTAGTCCCTTAATTGCGCAAAGTAGCGCGAAATGCCGTTTAATGATATCTAAGCCTTCCATGGCCAATAATAATCATTCCCAAGCATATATTTAAATATTACTACGCTCCCGTTTGCTTAAATGGTCACCGAATGGCGTAGATTCAAAAGTTGACGCTTTAGGCCCCTCTATTGCGCAAACTTGCGCATTTTATCATTTATTAGCATTGAAGCCTCATCTAATCCATATTAGGCATCCTTGAAAGTATTATTAAACATTACGATGCTTCGGGTTCTCTAAAAGGTCATTCAGAGGTATAATTAAACATATTGACACTTTTAGTCCCTCTAACTTGCAAAGTTGCGCGTAACTTTACTTAAAGGCATAAAAACCTTAAACGGCCATTATTTGGCATTCCCGAGAGTATAATCAAATATCATGAAGCTCCTGGTTTGTTAAAAGGTCACTCAGAGGTAAGAATTAACATGTTGACACTTTTAACCCTTTATTGCGTAAACTTTCAATTAATTATGCAAACGGCTATACTCGATCAACAAGTGGCTTGTTTGTGAATATAATCATCGTGAGAGGTTATTTAGAAACTTATTTTAGGTATGCTATCACTTCCAGTCCTTTCATAATCAAAGTTTTTCAATTTTTCGAAAAATTAGTCCCTTAAATTCAATGTTTGACTTCATTAGGGTTTATTACACGTGTCAATACATAATTGGTCGTGATTTTACGAGGTGTTACATAATGTCTTTTATGTTGATAATGGAGAACGATTGAGGACAATGTGCTGATAATGGAAAACGATTGAGGATGTTATGCGAATTATATAGTGTAGTGCTGATTGTATTTTTTTTTTTTTTTTTGTGGTGGTTCTTGGTGGTTGGTTCGATCATAGAGAGTTACCAGATCATGGATATGTTAAAAAATTCAAACTTTAATTTGAATTAAGCTTGCTTGGATTTAGGGATATTTTAATAATTATTTTTAATTAGTTATAAATAAATAGGGTCAAAAGGTCTAAATTACACATAAACAATTTTTTTTATTTAGGGACACTTGTCAATTATGTGTTGGTTCTTACAGTTCTTACAAACATAAGTGTTTGTATTTGATCCCATTCCTTAAGATCGATATATAATAAGGGTTCCTGTAAAAAGGACATTTTTCGTACAAAGTGTAAGAAGACTATATAGACATGATGTTTTAAATTTTAGGTATAATGTTTTTGTCACACCCCTATTTTCCACGTGTCACCGATGGGCCCGGTGGGGGTTCCGTGACGTAGTTGATATCGTCATAGTCAAACATACAATATATAAATGCACAGCGGAAGCAAGAAAGATTTATTTCAACTTTAATAACTTGGGATAATTATCGTCTAGTCGAAATAGATCCACAGGCGGATTCAAACAAAAAGGAGACTTTATTTCAACAGGCTTCATGCATCCTAAGCTTGCGAGCCTTCTATGGATGCTAAGGAGTGGCCAGCCTATTACGCGTAGTACCTGCACTTAGCCATTTTGGAAAATACGTCAGTTTACACTGGTAAATACAATTTTACTGACTCATTTTGAAAATTTTTGAAAATTGATTTAAATGCCTGAGGCACGAAACTTTTTATAACTTGGGATAATTATTTGCTTAATAATCTTGTAAAAGAATTACATGTCTGTTATGCGTTCAGTTGCCCGGGTCGTGTCGGGTTAAAGATTAATAGACACACCACTTAATATAATTCCGCCGCGAGACTTCTCTCGACCGACGATTATACTTATTGAAATGCACTACGGGTGTACGCCTACACCCGTGTGCTAAGGTCGTGGCCATTCTTTGAATGATGCCAAGGATATCCAGGACATGGTCATTAAGCCCCCAAAGGCATTAAACAAACAAAACAGCATTTTCAAACGGGTTAATTTGACAGCACTTAACCACCGACGGATTAAGGTCAATTCCCCGACCAAGCGGTATTTTATATACCGTACCCCAAGCCCGTATAGGGAAAATAAATTAAACGTATTTACCTGAGCAAAGTATAAATCAAAATAGCGAGTGCACGTAGCTTTTACTGGGCTCCTAGATCTGGAAATTAAGGTTTTAATAACCTATTAGAATCCTAACGGGTCTTAAGCTTAGACCGGTTAGTTTTATATAAGGATTACGGTTTTAAACGCATGATAAAGCGAAAACCGTTTTAGAATGTGGTTTTGACCCAGCAAGCTTGCATGCTTGTTTAATATGGGTAACATAATCACATTCTGGATTTTGAGACCGAAAAGATATGGTTTGACCCGTTTCGGCTAAAATGGGTAAACTAGTTACACAAGCCGATCCGAATGCGTATAGTGCGTAACGAGTAACCATAAGATTCAAATATAGTTTCTGAAGTTAATATGCCTAAAATATGTTGTGATATCAGAATGATACCTTCCATTATGCCCCAAATGGTTTTAAACCAAAACTACGCCTCATAAGGGCGTTTTGGTCATTTTATAAGGTGTAAAAAGGGTTAAAATAATAATCTGAGTTACAGGTCTGATTAAATTAGTAAATATACTTAATTTACTAAGTTATAATAGTAGGGTATCAAATCTATGTGAAATTTATTACCTTTAACCTTACTATGCACCGTAGGGGCATTTTGTTAATTTCACATGTGCCTAAAAGGTCAATTCTGGAATTCTGAGTTCAAAACATTTGCCTACTGTTTAAAATATAAAAATTCACTGACTACATCAGTAGGTTCAATCCCTTAAGCTTAATAAGGTTCTAGTGCACACTTATGCGTTAAAAACGCTTAAAAAGGCGATTTGGAGCCATTTCCGGCTTTTCTGTAAAAAGCTGATATTTTTAATATTCCAGAAGGCTCAAAATAATTTATTTATCATAACAAATTAGTAGAAATTGGTTTGAGGTCAAAAGGATTTGTAAAACTCATTTTATGGCTAAAAAGGGCAAAATCGGTATTAACCGGATTAATCTTAGAACACTAGGTTATGCTCAACCTAAAATTAAATAAAAATCTCCAACAATCCCAAAAATCCCAAAATATTATTTTATAACAGTGGGTAAAAAGTTTGGTATAAAAATTTGGGTTTTGATAGGCTATATACAATTTACGCCATTTAATTAGTAAAGAAGCTCTTAATTACGCTATTGAGCATAACTCTTAATCTAGACCTCAAACTGACCTCAAATTTTGGGTGCAATTTACGCCATTTAATTAGTAAAGAAGCTCTTAAGTACGCTCACTCTGCCCATCCGTTTGAGGATGGTAAGCCGTACTGAAATTCAATTGAGTGCCCAGAGACTGTTGGAAACTCTTCCAGAAATGAGACGTGTATCTAGTATCCCGATCTGAGATAATAGATATTGCTGTGCCATGTAAGGATACAATCTTATCCACCTCACTCTGCCCATCCGTTTGAGGATGGTAAGCCGTACTGAAATTCAATTGAGTGCCCAGAGACTGTTGGAAACTCTTCCAGAAATGAGACGTGTATCTAGTATCCCGATCTGAGATAATAGATATTGCTGTGCCATGTAAGGATACAATCTTATCCACATATAGTTGGGCTAACATGTCAGAGCTGAAGGTCTATTTAATGGGTAGGAAATGTGCTGACTTAGTCAGTTTATCAACTATGACCCATATAGTATCATTTCCCTTCGGCGTCTTAGGCAATTTGGTGATGAAATCCATCGTCACCATTTCCCATTTCCAAGTGGGAATCTTAGGCTGTTGTAGCAAACCTGACGGATTCTGATGTTCAGCTTTGACTTTAGCACACGTCAAGCATTTAGCTACATAAGCAGCTATAGACTTTTTCAAGCCTATCCACCAATAATTTGCCTTTAAATCCTGGTACATCTTATCAGCTCCAGGATGAACGGAATACTTGGAACTGTGGGCTTCCTTGAGGATAACATCCTGAAGTCCTCCATATACAGGAACCCATATTCGTCCATTCAATCTCAACATTCCGTCCTTATCGTAGGACAACTGTTCTTCAGTCACTCCTAATTTTTCCTCAGGATAGTTAGCTTCCAACACAGCTTCCTTTTGTGCAGCTAACAACCTTTCATTCAAACTGTTCTTAATTTCAATGCTCTTGGCATTGATCCGTATCGGCTTCACTCTCTCCTTTCTACTTAAGGCATCAGCGACTACGTTTGCCTTTCCCGGATGGTATCTTATTTCACAGTCATAATCGTTCAGAGTTTCCATCCATCGTCGCTGTCTCATATTCAAATCCTTCTGATTGAACAAGTGCTGAAGGCTCTTGTGATCAGAGTAGATCACACATTTAGTCCCATACAGATAATGCCTCCAAAGCTTAAGTGCAAATACAACAGCACCCAATTCCAAGTCATGGGTGGTGTAATTCTTCTCGTGCACCTTTAGTTGACGTGAAGCATAGGCAATGACCTTACCTTTTTGCATTAACACACAACCCATTTCGGTGTGTGATGCATCACAGTACACCACAAATTCTTCCATACCTTCAGGTAAAGTCAGCACTGGAGCGTTAGTCAACTTTTGCTTCAAGATATCAAACGATTATTGCGGCTTAGATCCCCAGTTAAACTTAATATTCTTACGTGTTAATGAAGTTAAGGACGCAGCAATCCTTGAGAAATTTTCAATAAATCGCCTATAGTATCCAGCCAAACCTAGGAAACTACGGATCTCTGAAGGCGTCTTTGGCTCTTGCCAGTTCATAATAGCTTCTATCTTTGCGGGATCCACTTGAATTCCACGTTTACTCACAACATGTCCACGGAACTGAACTTCGTGAAGCCAAAATTCACACTTTGAAAACTTGGCATAGAGCTTCTCTTGATGGAGCAGCTTAACAATGCATCGAAGTTGCTTTTCGTGGTCAGCTTGGTTCTTCGAGTAGATGAGGATTTCATCGATGAAGACGATGATAAATTTATCCAGATAAGGCTTGCATACGCAATTCATGAGATCCATGAATGCGGCAGGTGCGTTAGTGAGCCCAAAAGGCATCACTAGGAACTCGTAATGACCATAACGAGTCCTAAACGCGGTCTTATGTACATCCTCCTCCTTGACCTTTAATTGATGATAGCCTGACCTGAGATCTATCTTGGAAAAGTAACTCGCTCCCTGTAGCTGGTCGAATAGATCGTCGATTCTAGGCAAAGGATATCTATTCTTGATAGTAACCTTGTTTAGCTCACGGTAATCAATGCATAGACGCATTGATCCATCCTTCTTCTTAACGAACAAAATCGGCGCTCCCCACGGAGATGAACTAGGTCTAATGAAACCTTTAGCTAGTAAATCATCTAGCTGTGTCCTTAATTCCTTCATCTCCGTTAGTGCTTATCTATATGGTGCTCTGGCCACTGGTGCAGTTCCGGGGATGATGTCAATCCTAAATTCCACTTGCCTATCTGGTGGCAAACCAGGTAGTTCTTCTGGAAAAATCTCGGGATATTCAGAAATGACTGGTATGTCTTCGATCCTGGGCTTCTTCTCATCAAAGGTTACTTGTGCCATATAAATGATGCAACCTTTACTCAGACATCTGGATGCCTTAAGCATAGTCACTTGCTCAGGCAATCCATGTTGAGTATCTCCCTGAATAGTGAGTGGCTCAGCAGATGGAGCCTTGATTACTACCTGCTTCTTGTTGCACACTATCTGCGCTTGGTTATGCGATAACCAATCCATACCTATTACTATATCAAAGCCTGCTAGCTTAATGGGTAACAAGGATAAAGGAAAAGAGTGGTTCCTAATGGATAGGACACATCCATCTAATACAGTCGAAACTGTTTCTATTGTTCCATCAGCTAATTCCACTTCATATTTCATACTTAGGGTTTTAACAGGTAACTTCAATAATTCACAGAACTTATTATCTACAAAGGACTTATCTGCCCCAGAATCAAATAATACCCTTGCGAAGACATCATTTATGAGAAAAGTACCTGTTATGACATTGTCATCCTGAATAGCTTCCTTCGCATCCATGCGGAAGACCCTTGCATTAGTCTTCTTTCCCTCCTCTGCTTTCTTTGCAAGTTTCGGGCAGTTGGGTCTAATATGCCCCTTCTCATTACAATTGAAGCATGTGGCATCCTTAAGTTTCTTACAGTCTATTGCCTTGTGATCTGGGGACTTACAGATTCCACACGCTTTTGGCTGGGATTGCGATCTTGACTCATGCCTGCATTTTCCAAAGTGGTGCTTCTTACAAACCTTGCACCGGGGTTTATCACTCGACTGATGATCACCCTTCTTAGATTCCGACCCTTTCTTCTGGTCGTTGTTTCCCTTACGCTTCTTGTCTGAGCGTCGCGAACCATCATCTTCGCGTTTCCTCTTCTCGGCATCCGAATTTCTCAGTGATCTCTGTCTCACTGCGTCCAGCGTGAGAGACAGAGATATGTCAGCTACTGATCTGAATGTTGTGGGCCGAGAGGCCTTGACGCTTGCTTTTATTTCTGGGGCCAGACCCCTAATAAAACGGGCTATCCTCTTTGGTTCAGGCGTCACAAGGTAAGGAACTAGCCTCGACAAGGTATTGAAACTTGTGAGATAGGCCTGGCAGTCCAGGTTCTTCATTACCAGAGATAGAAAGTCAGATTCTATCCTTTCAACCTCATGTTGAGGGCAGTAGTTTTCCTTAATTAGGGTAACGAATTGTTCCCAAGACATGTTGTACAGAGGTACCTTTCCGGTGGCTTGAATCTACGACTTCCACCATGCTAGGGCTTCACCCTTGAAAGATTGTGACACAAACTTCACAATATCTTTTTCAGCACAACCACTTATATCTACCACCGTGTCCATTTCATCTAACCACGTCATGCAATCCACCACCCCTTTCTCTCCAGTAAAATCTCGAGGCTTGCATGAGACGAAGTACTTATATGTGCACCCTTTGACATGAGGCTTGTCATCCAATACTAACCTTTTGGATGGGATGTTGTTTTCGTTAGAGAAATGTATGTCATCATCTTTCTTAGACTCATTTTTCTTAGACTTTGGTGGAGTAGGTGGTGGCTTGCTGTGACCTCCCGAATGAGTCTTGGATTTGATATGCGGTGTAGACAAGGTCCTACTATGGGTCCCACTGTACTCACTGTACTGCCTTTCTAAAGCCTTTGTAACCGCATCATCTACAAGCGCTTTCAGCTCTGCGCCAATTAACTGTATTTTTGCATTATCGTGATTCTCTAGCGGACGACTGTTCACTTCGTCCGACCCCGCCATGTAGCTTCAATTGCTACATATAGACAATAATAGGCAAGGTTTTATTTAGAAGCTAATACAGCATTTTATATTTTATTAACCATGGTTTTAAATAGCCATTGCTGGTTAATGTATTAATCAAGTATTTATTCAGGATCTTTATTATAATCCTATATTACAATTAAGAATTAACATATAACTTAAGTCACAAGGACAGTGTTAATTTATAACCCGGATTCTTACAGAATCAAGGTATTAGGGTCTGAACCACGATTCATTACCCTATTCTAGACAGTGAGTTGCAGACTTCTACTGTCTCTTAGTCCCAGAGGACATTAATTTATTACCCGTAGGCACTTCATCCCCAATGGATGGTTATTTAAATACGGGGAATTTTAAATTAACCCAATTTAAAGATGGCCTGTGTGATTTATACTGCATCACAATTTGCCTGATATGGTAACATACTTACAGATGTTAACAAAGTTTTGGAATCTTTTAGACAGCTTCTACCATCTTGGCCATGTCTGCGACGACACGTGGCTAGGTTTTACCCCTAAGATTCTCTTTTAATTTAACGCAAATCAATCCTAAGTTGAGACTTTAATTATGGATCTAAATCTAATTATGGAGGTACCATCTTGGCCTTGCCTTAAAATGACATATGGCTAGGTCTTGTCCCTTTTTAGATTTTGCCATTTAATAAATATGGTAGATCTTCTTTATTAGGAATGTTATTTTCATTTTTACTTTTTATTTTAAGTTTATGCATATAAATAATAAACAATTATGAAAATTTAAATTCAACCATTCCATTAATAAAGATTTAAACAGTACAACATTTGCCCTAAACGGGACTTCTACAAAATAATCATGCCCACGCAGGGGCGAAACACAAACAAACAAACAAACAAACTCACGCAGGGGTTAACTAAAAGACATGCCCACGCAGGGGCAGAATACTAAAAGACAAGCCCACGCAGGGGCTGAATATAGAAACAACAAGTCCACGCAGGGACTGATTACAACTAAACAAATAAATAACAAGGTCTTTAATGACCCCTTCTCTTGGACTTCCCCTTGAGCAAGTCTGACAGACCCTTAAAGAAGCCTTGGTTGCTTTCGCGGTCTTCACGTACCTCTTGCTCGACTCGGTTCAACCGGTCGAGAACCTCCTGCTGGCGCTCTGGCGGGATAAGCTGTGGCTACGGCGGCTGGTACAGAGGTTGAGGAGGTGGTGGACGCTGGTACCCATAAGTTGGGTAACCAGTGGTCCAAAGACCACCATAAGGTCCCTCTGGGTGACGTGCGTTGTAGTCCCATGCCTCCTGATATGGGTCCACATTTGCATAGTCGAACTGGGTATGAGCCGGCTGCTCAAAAGGGTTGTACGCCGCTGAGCCGGCGTAAGCAGGTATTGGGTTGTCAAAACCCAATGGAGGTGCCATAGGCACTGAGTTGACCTCTGGAATGGGGTTTGATGGACCCCCCATTTGTGGTTCTTCTTCTTCTTCCTGGAGTGGCGGATAATGACTGCCACTCGATGGTTGGGGAGTGCTGATGCGGACTCCCCCTCGCACGGACATCCGTGCGTTTGACCTCCTCTGCCTAGGTGGCTCTGGAGGCGGCTGCTGCTCCACTGGTGGTGGTGGTGGCGGAGTGACTGCCACGAAACGAGAATCCTGAGAAGGATCCTGTTGTTGTTGCTGCTGCTGCTGATACGGAGAGGAGTGGTGAGAGGGGGTAAAATACCAGTCAATGTTTCGGAACCTCTCATCGTAGCTGTCCGGACCGCGATAAGGCGATCCGTGAAATGAAGACCCATCTGAGATCTAGATGGGGTGGTTTGGTGTTCCGGATGCTGGTTCCACGGGGTCCGTGTCTTCATCCATATCGTCAGCATGGTCTCCTGATCCTCAGGTCCTAGTGGGTTGAATCCCACGGGTTCTGGAAAGACGTTGGCCGGGTTAAACCGGCTTTGAAAAAATGGGGTTGGGTCATCGAACGAATGGTGAGAATTGGACCTTTTCAATGGTATGAAAGAGGGTGGTTTATTATTGGGCTCATTCTCTGATTGGGGCCCAAACGAATGTTGGTACGAAGGTGAGGAACTGAGGGAGACTGACCGCCTCCCGGGTTCAACATAGAGTCTCCACAGCTCTTGTGGGCTCGTACTCATCATGATGGAAGGTGTTCGCCGGTGCGAAGGCCCGGCCTCATGATCGTGGCTTGTAGCTAGGCCCTTGCCTCTTCCTCTTAAAAATCTTGGTGGCATTGTCGACCTGCATACATGATTTAGATAACAACAACCAATATATAATAAAATAAAGACCAAATAAAACAAAACAGAGTTTGTCCTATGTTCTTTGGCTAGACTCGGAACTCGAGGAATGTGCATTTATTTAACTGAGATTAAACACAAAAGGCTAGTGTTTAATTCACTCAGCGTTGGCTCTGATACCAACTTGTCACACCCCTATTTTCCACGTGTCACCGGTGGGCCCGGTGGGGGTTCCGTGACGTAGTTGATATCGTCATAGTCAAACATACAATATATAAATGCACAGCGGAAGCAAGAAAGATTTATTTCAACTTTAATAATGTTGTAATATCCAAGTATCACAAAATAGTCGAAATAGATCCACAGGTGGATTCAAACAAAAAGGAGACTTTATTTCAACAGACTTCATGCATCCTAAGCTTGCGAGACTTCTATGGATGCTAAGGAGTGGCCAGCCTATTACGCGTTGTACCTGCACTTAGACTTTTTGGAAAATACGTCAGTTTACACTGGCAAATACAATTTAACTGACTCATTTTGAAAATGTTTGAAAATTAATTTAAATGCCCGAGGCACAAAACTTTTTATAACTTGGGATAATTATTTGCTTAATAATCTTGTAAAAGAATTACATATCTGTTATGCGTTCAGTTGCCCGGGTCGTGCCGGGTTAAAGATTAATAGACACACCACTTAATATAATTTCGCCGCGAGACTTCTCTCGACCGACGATTATACTTATTGAAATGCACTACGGGTGTACGCCTACACCCGTGTGCTAAGGTCGTGGCCATTCTTTGAATGATGCCAAGGATATCTGGGACATGGTCATTAAGCCCCCAAAGGCGTTAAACAAATAAAACAGCATTTTCAAACGAGTTAATTTGACAACACTTAACCACCGACCGGTTAAGGTCAATTCCCCGACCAAGCAGTATTTTATATACCGTACCCCAAGCCCGTATAGGGAAAATAAGTTAAACGTATTTACCTGAGCAAAGTATAAATCAAAATAGCGAGTGCACGTAGCTTTTACTGGGCTCCTAGATCTTGAAATTAAGGTTTTAATAACCTATTAGAATCCTAACGGGTCTTAAGCTTAGACCGGTTAGTTTTATATAAGGATTACGGTTTTAAACGCATGATAAAGCGAAAACCGTTTTAGAATGTGGTTTTGACCCAGCAAGCTTGCATGCTTGTTTAATATGGGTAACATAATCACATTCTGGATTTTGAGACCGAAAAGATATGGTTTGACCCGTTTCGGCTAAAATGGGTAAACTAGTTACATAAGCCTATCCGAACGCGTATAGTGCGTAACGAGTAACCATAAGAGTCAAATACAGTTTCTGAAGTTAATATACCTAAAATATGTTGTGATATCAGAGTGATACCTTCCATTATGCTCTAAATGGTTTTAAACCAAAACTACGCCTCATAAGGGCGTTTTGGTCATTTTATAAGGTGTAAAAAGGGTTAAAATAATAACCTGAGTTACAGGTCTGATTAAATTAGTAAATATACTTAATTTACTAAGTTATAACAGTAGGGTATCAAATCTATGTGAAATTTATTACCTTTAACCTTACTATGCACCGCAGGGGCATTTTGGTAATTTCACATGTGCCTAAAAGGTCAATTCTGGAATTCTGAGTTCAAAACATTTGCCTACTGTTTAAAATATAAAAATTCACTGACTACATCAGTAGGTTCAATCCCTTAAGCTTAATAAGGTTCTAGTGCACACTTATGCGTTAAAAACGCTTAAAAAGGCGATTTGGAGCCATTTCCGGGTTTTCTGTAAAAAGCTGATATTTTTAATATTCCAGAAGGCTCAAAATAATTTATTTATCATAACAAATCAGTAGAAATTGGTTTGAGGTCAAAAGGATTTGTAAAACTCATTTTATGGCTAAAAAGGGCAAAATCGGTATTAACCGGATTAATCTTAGAACACTAGGTTATGCCCAACCTAAAATTAAATAAAAATCTCCAAAAATCCCAAAATATTATTTTATAACAGTGGGTAAAAAGTTTGGTATAAAAATTTGGGTTTTGATAGGCTATATACAATTTACGCCATTTAATTAGTAAAGAAGCTCTTAATTACGCTATTGAGCATAACTCTTAATCTAGACCTCAAACTCACCTCAAATTTTGGGTGCAAGTTTATAAATCAGTAGCTAAGGTGCCTACCCTTTTATTTTTCCAAAAATCTCATTTTAAGGTCATTTGGGCATAATGGTCAACATATAAGCGATTAACGGAAACATGCATGTGAATAGGATATCTAATGGACCAAGTTGTATAATCTTAGAGAGTTATACTAACATGTAAATAGGTCCAAAAGAAGCTCTAAGGCAATCCTAATCTTGACTTAAACGGGTCAGAACTGAAAGTCAAAGCAGAAGTCAAACTTTGCGACTTTCGGTTCCAAACCGAGCTTAAACTGAAAATAGTCGAGTTGAACATGTTGGAATATGTTCTTACATTAATTACCAAGTTATTTTAATGATAATACAGGTTGCATGTATCCTACATTGCTAATTATGCATTAATTCGCAAATAACCTTTCTGTTGACTTTTTATGATGAACTTTGAGTCGACAATTAGCATAGTTAAAGTGGGAATCTGAAAATACCCTTTTAGGGGTTTGTTACCCACATAATTACCTACTTATAGGTATTTTTAATTCGGGATATTAGTGAGTAATTATTGACTAATCCTGAAGTCAAACCTTAATTACGACGGTTTGACTTTTAGCTAATTAACTAAGCTAAAACGAATTAAGAAGGGTTAAGGACACTTACAAGAGTTCTAATTGTGATTAGAGAGCCTAATGAGTCCTTGTTGCTGACCAGAGAGCTTCAGGAGTGCACTTGTGAACTCTTTGCAAATGAATGCCTAAAATGGTTACAACCTCTTGTTCTTATATAGTGAACTTTGATCAACAAGATCATGCCAAGGAGGTCTACAAGAGTTTCCAAATCAAGACAAGTGCCCCCCTATGCATGTAAAACCATTGGAGAGGCTCTGGTATAAGAAAACAAGCCATTAAAGTCGGTTACAGACCTGAACTGGCAGCTGTCCACGCTTTTCTGTCGCTGGCACCCTGACGCGGCCCGCATAAGCCTGTAAGGGGGGCTTACGCGGGTCGCCTGACCTGTCTGAACCAGCCAAACAAGTTTCATTCTTTGCATTTTTGGTCCCTGGTCCTTTGTAACGTGGTTTTAAGCTTCTAAATTGCTATTTCAGCCCTCTAACTTGATATTTAAGGGCCTTGGGACTTTTACTAACTTGGATAAGTCCTTGACTAACCTTGTAACCACTCATAAGGCCTTAGAATTCAATGTTGACGCTTTTAACCCCTCGAACACGAATTTGATCATAACTTTCTCATACGATAACGAAACTTTATGAAATTTTAACCACGTATTCTAGTGAGTATATTTTATTGTTACCAAGCTTCGGGTATGCCAAAAGGTCATTCAGAGGTATACTTTGCACATGTTGACACATTTAGCCCCTGTAGTTTGTAATTCCTCACTTTCTTTCATATTTAGCTTCGTATGATCCATGATTTATTCGTTTGAAGGTATAAACATTGTGTAGGGCTATTTTAGAATATATTTATCCATTTTTGACACTTTGGACCCTTATATTCTCATAGTTTCCCCGTTTGTCAACTTTAGTCCCTCCAAAGTATTCTTTCTCACGTTCAGAGCTTATGACACGTGTTTATACATTATTGGACATAAATTTTCAAGGTGTTACAGTTTTATATTCTTATAGCGTGGTATTATATAGAAAAACAACAAACATAACAATTTAAAACACAATTAAATGTTTTCTAGGCATGAAATCTGAAACACCATGCGAAGAATTAAAATAGTGTGTTTTAAATTAGAGTAAACTGCCATTTTGGTCCCTATTGTTTGGTCACTTTTGACACTTTAGTCCAAAACTCAAACTTTTTGCATCTGGGTCCCTGTGGTTTCAGTTTTATTGCCATTTTGGTCCAAAAATGAAATCAGGTCATATTTGTCTTATAAAATCCTGTTATTTTGTCATTTTCCGCAGGTGCAAAATGATCATTTCTTTTTTATAAATAAATATCATATTTTATAAGACAAATAGACCTGATTTGCCCCTGAGAAAAATGACAAAATTGAAGAATTTTATAGGACAAATATGACCTGGTTTCATTTTTGGACCAAAATGGCAATAAAACTGAAACCACAGGGACCCAGATGCAAAAAGTTTGAGTTTTGGACTAAAGTGGCAAAAGTGACCAAACCACAAGGACCAAAATAGTAGTTTACTCTTTAAATTAAATGCCTAGAATACACATGATTGTGTTTGATGTTTTTCTGTATTATATCATATCAAAGAATATAAAACACCATACCTTAAATTTAAAACGCCATGTTTACATAGACTTCTTACATTGTACTAAATATGTCCTTTTTACACTAACCTTACCCAGATATAATATATAATAACTTTGTAAATATACTTATTTTACAAATCAGTTTCTTGTTTCTTTTATGATATTATTTTTACATATTTAGAAAAAGAAAAAAAAAAATAAAAGACAATCCCTAACACTATCTCCAATGCACTCATTGGTGTGGCTTAGCGCCATCTCGTCATGTCAGCCATTTTAGCGCCTCGAGACGCCATTAGTTAAAGGGAAAAGCTGGTAGGGCTCATATGATATCAACCAATCAAATCTTTTCTCTTTAATTTTTTTTTTGTATTTTTTTTAATAGGGGGTTTTAAAGGGACTTTAAACTATTGATGCAAGTTAAAGGAAGGGGCTTTAAACCCCCTTATGTGACATGACACTGATGTACCGCTGATGTGGCATGATAAAACCATAGGTCCTTTATACCACACCCTCCAGCCTTACAAGTCCTTAGCATTGTGAGATTTTTTTCTTAGAAGCCCTTAGCATCTAAGCCCTTACACAAGGGCCTTGTTTTACTTGATTTTGTATGTGCGTGGGCCCAAAGTAAAAGAAAAAAAAATGTTTTATTTAAGTATTGTGTGTAGTTTGTAGGCAATGAAGTGGAAATTAAGAAGGATAAGAATATTTATAGGGTTGGAGATTAAATAAGGATTTTCAAGGATTTGAAAGGATGTGATGTGTCAGATGACGTGATAGCTAAGGACATCTAAGGACACACGTAGCAATGAAGATAGCCTAACGATTCTTTAATTTTGATGTCTTCCGAAAAAAAAAAGTAATAAAAATTTAACAAAAAGAATATCAAAAAAATCTACTGCATAGAATTATCACTAGATTTTTTTGTTTGTTAAATATCTAGTTTTTCCTTTGACCTGTTATAACACATTCATTCGAACAATAATATATTTTGTCATTGACAAAAATCATGGTACTCTTTAATTCCTCTTTCGCTTCCTCTATTCCAGAAACTACTAGAAGTCTTAGAACCCTCCTTTCCCCTTCTATTTCTTTCCAGAATCTACTTCTTTATCCCCATAAATCCGCCATTCAAACTCTACTTTCCTCATCATCCTGTTCTACAACAATTTGTTAATCCAAATTCTTCTATCTCGATCAAATTTCAGAAAAAGAAGATCATCAACCGATCGACAACAATCAAAATGGAATACAGTCTTTTGGGATTAGACTCTCCATTCCTCTGCAACCTCCACCACATCCTCGAAGCCACTGACGACAACACCACCGGAAACAAGTCAAACAACAGCGCTCCATCTCGCGCTTACGTCCGTGACGCCAGAGCAATGGCGGTAACTCCTGCTGACGTGAAGGAGTATCCAAACTCCTACGTGTTTATTGTGGACATGCCAGGGCTGAAGTCAGGGGATATAAAGGTGCAGGTGGAAGACGACAACGTTTTGGTGATAAGCGGAGAGAGGAACCGAGAGGAAGAGAAGGAAGGAGTCAAGTATGTGAGGATGGAGAGGAGGATTGGGAAGCTAATGAGGAAGTTTGCGTTGCCAGAGAATGCGAATACGGATAAGATATCGGCGATTTGTCAAGACGGAGTGCTTACCGTGACTGTGGAGAAGCTGCCTCCGCCCGAGCCCAAGAAGCCGAAGACGATTCAGGTCCAGGTGGCTTGAAGAATGCGTAATCAATCGGATGTTTGATATGTAGTTGAGTGGATGTTATGAATAATAGGGTTTGAAGAATGAGTTGCAGTTGATGTTTGGTTTGTTGTTTTGCTGTGTTTGTAGTAATAGTGAACATGTTTAGGAATTAAACTGGTATAGGGCAATACGCAATTTAAAAAAAAAAAAAAAAGCACAAAATAGAGTGAATGAATTGTTACAAAAATAAATAAATAAATATGTAACTCCGTTGTCGTCAGTTGGTTTGGGATTTTGTGGCTAGTTGGACCAGGTGTCCGAGGTTCATTATCTTTGGGATTAAGGACCTTTACGAAGCTTATAAACATGAAGTCGGTACTCGGAGATGGAAGATGACAGTCTATTCGGTTATCCAGATCGCGGTATAGTGCATATGGAAATGCCGTAACGACATGATATTTAATAACAAACAGCCTAATATCATTGGTGTGAAAGAACAAATATGACATTTGGGGTATATCTGAATCCGGAATCGAGCAAAGGCACAAGTGATTACATGGGAACAGTGGTGCGAATTCGATTTGTCGTGTATGAGTTTGTAATAACTGTAACGGTGGCCTTTGTGTTTTTTTTTTTTTTTTTTTTTTTTTTTTTTTTTTTTTTTTTTTTGTTTTGTATGATGGTGTGAACTAACGAGTTGTTAGTTCTATTGATGAATAAAATTTTGTTGACCGTTCAAAAAAAAGTTGGAGAATGTAGTATTCCGGTGGATGTGTTCGACACGTGACAGAGATTGGAATTGTTGTATGGAGGTTTGGTTGAACGCTCGTCTTAAAATCTCTTTGAACAATCTATTCGTGAGACCAGGCGATACGACTGAAAGTGAAACCCATGCTACGGTAAAAGCCCAAGTTCTACATGATCAAAAGTTAGGGCCACCTTGAAGCCCGTAACAAAACCAATATTGTGGCCCAACAAGATAAGCCCACATAAAAAAACTAGATAGGTTGGGCTTGTAGTAATGCTTGGCCCAACATGAGGCCCACAATCTCCATCAAAACCATGCTCTCTAAATCTAAACATACATGGCCTTATCACGAGACCCACAAGTTGAGCTGCACAAATTGGGTTTTTTTTACATACCAATTTCGAGTGTATCGGGTTTTCAGGAATCTAGTATAGGAATTAACTGGGCCGGGTTTGGGTATTGAGGTATGGAACCTAGTAGGGTTCCTTGGTTCAGGTTGGGTATTGGAACCGGGTATTAGTACCTTAGTTAAAAAAATTACTTTACACAAAATAAATCCATTTTTTACAATTAAAATTAGTTTTGCTCTTTCTAAAGATAATATATATATATATGGAGCCGCTAAAATAAGAACTACCTCCAGTTGTAAGAACCGCGAGAACCACTCTCAACCAATTAGATTATGCCAACAATAAGGTTATTTTGGTCTTTTACCCCAAATGTCAAATCCCCTTATCTCTCTTCATTTAAAGTTCTTCTCTCTCCCCTTTCATTTGTCAGTTTCATCTTCTTCAATCTATACTCTCCATTTCTCTCTCATTTTCTCTCTCTCTCTTCAAAATGCTTCGACTGATCCTTCATTTGGAGAAACCCAAAATCAAAACTAAAAAACAAACAACCACACACCCTCATCTCCGGCCCCCTCCACCCCACTAGCCACTGTTTCCCGGCGACCACCACTAGCCAAACACCCCTGCCCTCCGTCTCCACAGTAATCGCCGGCCACCCAACTGTGGTGCCGACCCGTGATGCCGGTGGCCCCAAACAACGACAGATAGATCCGATTACAATCACATCGGTGACCACCTGCGACTGCCGATTAGCATCAAGGGTGATGTGGGTTTTTGTTGAGGCGGAGGTTTGGGTTAGCAGATGAAGGGTGAAGTGTGATGTGGTTGTTATGGTGGGTTAGGGAGCGGCGGTCGTTGAAGGGTGATGTGGTTGTTTGTGGTGGGTTTGTGGTGGGTGGTTGGTGAAGGTGGGTTTGTGATGTGGTGGGTGTTTGTGGTCGGGACGTGATTGGTGCTCGAGATGATGGTTTGTTTTGGCAAGGTTTCTTTTGATATTTTGTCTGATGAACAATCTTTGATGGTATGTTTTTATCTGCTTCAATCTGTTGAATTTTTTGAATCTTGATGG
This sequence comes from Helianthus annuus, assembly GCF_002127325.2. Taxonomy (NCBI): domain Eukaryota; kingdom Viridiplantae; phylum Streptophyta; class Magnoliopsida; order Asterales; family Asteraceae; genus Helianthus; species Helianthus annuus. The sequence goes on along the minus strand of NC_035435.2, from coordinate 55,222,935 downwards.
TATGTTTTATCTTGATGATATTTTGTCTGATGAACTTTGTGGGGTATGACTTTCTTGATGGTATGTTTTATCTGATTCAATCTGAGGTTTTGATTCTGTTGAATCTGTTTGCCTTTTGAATCTGTTGAATTTTTTGAATCTGTTTGAATATGTGTTGATTGATGTTCTTGTTCCTTTTGGATGTTTAAATCAGTTGAATCTAGTGCCTTATTGAATCGGCGGTGATGATGCAAAAAAAAAAAAAAAAAAAAAAACTGACGTTGGCGCGACAAGGTTGGTGGAGGGTAGGTTTTTGAACCTGCAACCCCATTTTGCAGCCTCTGATTATCGGAAAATCTGAGCCAAAACTTCGTTTTTTTCTAGAATCCACTCGTTCTTTTAATTTTTGTTTGTTGGGGTTTTTTTTAGGCGTCGATGATGATAACAATATATCTGAGACGCTTCACCGAGATTGACTTTGTTTTGATGTCGTTGCTTTTTTAATTTTCTCCCCTAGTCGATGATGATAACGATATATCTGAGACATTTCCCGAGTTTGCGATTTCTGTGTGCGTTCGTTTTTGCGTAAAAAAGTTTTTGTAAAAAAAAAAAGTTAAACCGTAAACTTTTTAACGTAAACCGTAAACTTTTTAACGTAAAAACGTAAAACGTAAAAAGTTTTACGTAAAACGTAAAAAGTTTTACGTAAAACGTAAAAAGTTTTACGTAAAACGTAAAAACTTTTACGTAAAACGTAAAAAGTTTAAAATTTTTAACGCAAAACGTAAAAAGTGTACAAAAAGGGCGCGTTAAAAAAAGTGAAAAAACGAAGCGTTTAAAACGGCGTGTAAAAAATCGGCGCGTTAAAAAACGTGGAGAAACGGCGCGTTTTAAAAAACGACGCTTGAAAAAACGGCGCGTAAAAACGCGTAAAAAACGTCGCGTTAAAAAACTTTGGAAAAACGGCGCGTTAAAAAACTTCGGAAAAACGGCGCGTTAAAAAAACGTAGATTTAGAAAAAACGACGCCTTAAAAAACGGCGCGTAAAAACGACGCTTGAAAAACGGCGCGTAAAAAATGGCGCGTTAAAAAACGGCGTTAAAAACGGCGCGTCAAAAAAAGTAAAAAGTTTAACGTAAAACTTAAATTGTAAAAAGTACAAAAATCTTTTAAAAAAATCTGAATTTAAAAATGTTTTTAATAAAGAAATTATGTTTAAAAAATAAAAGTAATAAAAAGTAATTAATGAATAGGACAAAAAGGCAATTAAATATAATATATATAAAAAGACAAAAAAAGTAATTTTACTTAAATACCCTTTTCAATTAAAATATTAAAGACATAATAAGACAAAAACTACTTTATATTATTTTTAAATACTTTTAATCTCATCCATCCATCATCTTGATCTAATGGCTAGAAAGTGGTTCGCGCAGTTCTTACAACTGGCGGTGGTTTTCATTTTAGCGGTCCCCTATATATATATTACAACAACGAAGAATTTAGAGAGTTTCTGAGAGCGATTTTTGGTGCACTTTTGACATTGGAAGAATTTTAAGTGATGTGAATAAACCAAAACATCACTATGTAACACCTGAGCCAAACGAGTCCCTAAAATAATACTATTAATATCCGTCGGAATAACTTAGTTTAGACAAAAGAACTCAAGGCGAAATGATAGAAAACAAGAGTTACTTATAGGAAAATTAACGCGAAACTGGCACCATGTAAGAGCCAACATTAATTTACTTATTTGAAAAAATAAATTAAAGGGACAAATATAAATCCTCGACTAGAAAAATAATATAGCGGATTATATTTGGATAACATAATGTCAGATGGTATGGCGGGTTCGTTTAAAGCAATAGGTATGGAGACCACAAGCTAGTATTTGCAGTGAATGCCCTTGTGTATGTAGCCTATAGGTGGGTCGACTCATCAAGTTCCCATTGAACCATACCATATTTTGTTAAATGGATATCTACGTTATGATACAAACAACAATTGAAAAAAAAAATAGATGAGATTTTCTGCCATCGGCATTATACAATCTTGTCTTTTGGGCATGAAGACATTAAGAAGTGTGAAACTTACAAAAGAACAGGTAATATTCAAAAGCCAAACTATAATCAAGTGATCAAGAAATAAACAGAAGATTGAATCATATTTCTCCCAATGATAGTGAATCTTAAACACCTAGATCAAAGCATCTGTTGAAGACTTGTTATCCACTATTTAAAGCTTTGGAACCGCTGTTTATGAAGAAGCAAAGTCAATTCATGGCCAAAGCACTGTTGAAAACAAAGGTCTGCTCATGAAGACCAAACATTTGTTGTGTCCAAACAGAAGTTTGGAACAAAGCAACAGAGGATTGAAGAATAGATGTTTCCTAATGTAACAATATTAGCTTATTAATAGTGTTTAGCTTAGTTAGATCAGATGTTTGTAATATTTGTGGAATCTTTTCTGTTAGGAATGCTAGATGTCACTATCAGGGTGATGTCAGTCAATCACACACAGACCTTTTGAACCTAGTATAAATAAATCTCACATGTTAGAGATCTATTATTACACACATCACCTTTTCTTTTGTACAAACATATTTGTATGTGATCAGGCTGAGAGGGAGTTTGTAGAGTCAATCATTCTGTAAAACTTGTAATCTTTTGATTCAATGATAAACAAATGTTGATGATAATTCCTTGCTTGTGATTACTTTATCTTTTGTACAATACAAAATTGTCTGTGTTATTACTTGTTTAATCACAAGCCTTGTAAACTAAGATCCTAACAAGAAGCCATTTGACGTGCCATTTTTATTTTCATTTCGTTCCATCCAATATTTTGTTTTCTCCCTAAGACTGTTATAACTGCCTACCGTAAAAAGCGTAAACAGTTAACCACCAACTGACACATTGTGATGGTTCGACTTCCATAGAAATGGCAATCGTCTGGTCTAACTTTAGACAGATCAATTTCATGCTTCAAATTTTCACGAAAAAAAATAACTCCTCATTCTTTGTAAAAACATTTTTTTGTCTTATTTGATTATTGATTTGGTTAGACCTAAAATACTTTAACCTAAAAGTGGATTTATTATACGATTAAGAAAGGTATCCTATATATACAAAATCCTAAAGCCTACAACTAGTATAGTCGGATATTGATTCTTAGCCTATTGAAGCTATGCGGTTCCATCCAAATAGAATTGTACAGTGCACCAAAATTACGAAACAAGTTTGCTTTGATACGAATACAATCTTTAATCCAAACTGGAAATGAGTTCCTATTCGGCTCATACTATATGGAGTCGAATATTAGTGAAGGAGATCGACATTAGCTAAACTGTTTGCTTGTTTCTCTCATTAATCATTCTTATAAATATACAATGTAATCTCCTATAATAGGTAATGATACAACCGAATATCCTAGTTACAAGGGAATAGATAATTACTAAATCTAATCTATTACACTCCTGCAGTCGAAGCGAAAGGTGACCGAATGCTGAGACTGGAGCGGAAATCTTCAAACAAGACTCCAGGTAACCCATTGGTGAAAATATTAGCAACTTGATATTGAGAATGCACATGAACCACGTGAACTTGACCACGTTAAACTTGTTTACGAACCGAATGAATGTCAAGTTCGATGTGTTTAGTACAATGGTGTTGAACAGGGTTTCCCGACAAGTAGATAACACTAACATTGCCATTGTAGACAATAGAGGCACGCGAATGTGGACGATGCAATTCAAGTAACACGATGCAAAGCCAACATATTTCTGAAAAAACATTGGCGACTCCCCGGAAGGAATTTCTCACGCTAACTCTTGCTTTGCTGGATTTTGACTATGCCTTAAGAGAGCCTGAGCCTGCAACACTTACTCCTGGAAGCACACCCGCTGAGCAAATTGCTTTTGAAAAATGGAGTAGGTGCAATCGCATATCTCTCATGTTCATAACACAATCCCTAAGCACTGCAATTAGAGGAGCCATTCCAGACTCTAATGTAACACCTCGTAAAATCACGACCAATATTATAAAGACACGTGTCATGGAAGGTAAACGTGTTATAAACCCGGATCAAGTTAAAAGATAACTGGAGGGATTAAAAGTGTCAACATGTTAATTCTACCTCTGAGTGACCTTTTAATATTCCCAAAGCTTTGTATAATATAAATACATTCCCATGAAAATCTAATAAGGATTTCATAAGAATCCAGTAAAATTTTTGTGATGATAAATTCCACATTCAAATGAATGGGATCCTATGTGCATTTACGACAATTCTCCTTCACATGATCTTTTCACAAGATTCCAAGACTTTATTTGGCATGGCATTGCTCCCAAGTACTTTTCAGAACTGATCAAATGGCCCCCTCCTGCTGATAATGACCAGAGATTCGAATTATGAAAGATTGCATGGTCAAATGTAAAAGTTCTCAAAATTTTTGTCTTCTGGTCATCGGATGCGGACCGTATGGGACTAAGCTTACGGTCCGCAAGGACTGTAACTGGGCGATACAGTTCAGGGTTGGTTATGGACCGCATCAGTTTGGACTTACGGTCCGTAAGAGTTGGATGCGGACCGTAAGGGTTTTTGCTTACGGTCCGTAAGGCTCGTCACTGGGCAGAAATTTTGGACAGCTGCAGGTTTCAGCTCCAAACCGACTTAAACTCATTTGAATCGAATCTAGGGGCTATTTGTCGGTATTATTAAACCACTAGGACACCTGGAGTGATCCTAGGAACATCCAAAACACCTGCAATCATCTAGGGACTTGTCAATCTCCTATATAAGGCACTCTTGTGTTGTGTTCATATGCTCACATTTGCAACAACTTTCAAAACAACCACTTCTGGAGCTTGTAAGCAATAGGAGAAGACTTTCAAGTTTAGAAAAGATAGAAAGGACCATTAGTAAGAGTCTTAATCCCTGCTTAGTCCTTTTAATTAATTTAAAAACCAAAAAGTCAAACATATCATAATTTAGCTTTGACTTTCGGTTTAATCACAAATGATCCAGCCACTGACCAAAATGAAAGTGGTTATGGAACCATATTAAGGTAGGTGATTAACCCTTAAAAGGGCACCTCCTAATTATTTCGTTTGACTAGTTAATTGTCGGGTCAAACTAGTTTGACAAAAGTCAAACTGGACAGAAAGTTTAAAAATAATATAAACTAATAAAACAGAGGTTCTAAATTATATTTTTACATTCTAATGACTTGGTAATTAATATTAGAACATGTTTAATCTGTCCTAACCCGAAAATTATCAGTCTAAAGTCGGATTATAACCGAAAGTCGCAAAAGCTTGACTTTTGCTTTGACTTTCAATTCTGACCCATTCAAGGTTAATTCTCCCATGTTTTAAGCTTCCATTAGGACCACATTACTCAGTAGTATAACCCTCTGGAGTTATATTGCTTGGTCCTTAGTAGTTTGAATTATATGCACTTGTTTGTTAATATGCTTCTAAATGCCGTAAATGCCCTTTTGACACATAAATTAGATTTTTAGAAATGTGAGTGGACAAAAACCTTTGCTACTAATATATAAGCTTGTCCCGAGAATTTGTCATCAGTTCTTGGTCTCAAATAGGAGTTATGCGCGATATCGTAATTAGAAGCTTCTTATTAATTAATTTGCGATATCTTGCATAATGCATGTTTAAACTTGGATTTTGAACCAAAACTCATTACCTACTGTTAAGATATTATTTTTAAGGAATTTTAAGATTTTTGGTCAGATTATTATCTGTTTAAAACATAGAGTTCTTGTGTAATCCGGTTAATGACGATAATACCCTTTTTAGACATAAAATGAGATTAACAAATGATTTAAATGTCAAACCTTTTCCTACTGATTTCATACATTAAATAAATTATTTTGAGCATTTAAAACTGATCAAAATCTCAGATTTATATAAACATCTTAATTATCGTCAATTAGCGAGTTTTACACTCATTAGGTGCATAGTATGGTTTAAAACCATATTTAACATCTAAGACTTGTTACCTACTGAATTTTTAAACAAATTTAAATATTATTACAGTAGGTATAAGTTATGAACTCAGGTTTCCAAAAATGTCCTTAAAAGCATATGTGAAATGACCAAAATGCTCTTTCAGGGCATAGTTTGGCCATAAATGGTAAACCTCGCATAAATGTAATATCTTACTGACGTAATGAGATAAATTAAATATTTTTACTAATTTCAAAAGACCAGAACTTCAGTTTTTCATAAAATCTCTTTTATAAGTATTAAAATTACCAAAATACCCATACGAGACGTAAATTGGTTTTAATTACATTTTGGGCATATATGTTGACATCCTACTGATGTTTTAACATATTTTAAGCATAATAACATTTAAGACCTGTATATAATTCATTTAGTTACCCGTTACGCGTTTACGAATTCGGATCGGTTTATGTGACTAGTTTACGTAAAATAGCCGAAACAGGTTTAACCTTATCATTTAATCCTCAAATTCCAGAATGTGATTAGTTTACCCATATTATACAAGTATCCAAGTTTGTCGGGTCTAAACCACATTCTATTCCGGTCTCCGCTTAATCTAGCATTTAGAAACATAAAGTTTCTTTCTAGCTAGCCGGTTTAAGTCTTTGACTTAACTAAAGACCCGTTAGCATCCTAATAGGTTATTAAACCTTCTATACAGATTAAGTAGCATCCAGTAAAACGTACCATCATAAAGCTTTAGGATTATACTGCTGAGTTACCTTTCACATTAGCTCAGGTAAATACTTTTAACTTATTTTCCCTTATACGGGCTTGGGATACGGTATTATAATAATACCGCTTGGTCGGGTATGAAATCATTTAATCGGATTGTGATTAATAAATTTACATAACCCGTTTTAATCTGTTTTTTTTATAACATAAGCATTGGGGGTTAATTCGACCGTGTCCTGGATATCCTCGGCTCATTTCATTTGAAATGGCCACGACCTATGCACGGGGTGTAGGCATACACCTGACAGATGCAAATGCTAATATAATCCACATGTTGGGGATAACTCCTTTGTGGGTTCTATAAGTGATGAGTTGGTTAATTATGACCGGCTTCCAAACCGGCCCCATATTGATCGGTGCATTATAGTTACACTTTATTTTATACTAATTATAATATAAATATAATAATAATTATGTTATATAATAGTTATTGTTAGTTTAATATTTTGTAGGATTTTGTATATATTTAGTTAAATAATGTAATTAGGATATCTAAATAATAAAAAGGTTACGTTGAGTATCAAAGTAATTAAATGGAAAATATGCATACAATAACTATGTGAGCAAAAATTGAATTAAAAGAATACTAAACAAAAGTTGTTGATGTTTTTCACTTTCGTAGGGTTGTTAAAGAGAATCAGTGCAATTAACAAAGTGGGCCGTGCCATTTATGTTGGGCCAAGGGAGGCTTTTGACGGCAATTTTGGGGGATTACATATTCATTCGCAGCCGTTATATATCAAACAGAGGGACAATTTTCATGAGGATTCAACATTATTCAAGCCAATCAATGAAGTCGGATCAACTCGGGATGACAACCGAAGCTGTGAAGATCACCATGAGCGGCTAAATCTTTCGGTGACTTCTGCCGGCTGAACGTTTACACGGTTTAATATAATTTTCTGTTTTTCTGATTCTTGTAAACTGGTACAGCTTGACCACTTGTGTTGGATTATTGGTAAACGTTTCTTGTGTTTGAATTACTTGTCGTTTATTAAGTGTATTGGCAACTTCCTTGCGTTGTTAGCGGGTTAGTAAATCGGTGGGTAGTAGATACAAACAAACAAACGGGTTATTAGGTTGCATAGTGAATCTTAAAAACTATCCCTATTAACTAATCAAATTCATTAATTCCGAGGCCATGTCTATGTGGTGTTTTGAATCAGAAAACGGATTTTTATATTAAAACGGGTATTCGGGATTCCGGGTGGAGGTTACTTCTTCTTAATATTGATAACACTTTTCGTGACAAATCGTGTTTTCTTTTAAATCTACAAACAAACCCCTAATTTAGATAATTTAGTTTAATTAATTCCTTTAATGCCAACCACAAATTCCCCGTGGATACGATACCCTACTTATGCTATCTACTTAGTTTAATTAGGTTTTTGATTGACCTTACGACAGTCATCAAAATGGCTCCGTTGCCGGGGAATTAGTGCGCTTAGTGTTAGTTAGTTAGTTGTTCTTGCTTTCTAAAAAAATCTAAAAAAAACCTAAAAATATTTTTTGTTTTATCTGGTTTGTTCGTGATTTACGTGGGTAGTTGAGCTGTGTTTGTGCAGGATGACAGATCTTACTATATTTTACGGCTCTTCTACATGCAAGTTGTGCGGGGAACCACTTCACCCGTGTATCGGTTGCCACGAGGCCCGATTTAGACGGGAAAAAGCGAAATGGGAAGAACCACCGATGTCTTGCTATGATAATCCTTCCCCTCCACCATATTTCTATGATTCTGATACAACAGTGGAGGATGGTTATTACTCTGACGGATGGGATCGGGACGAGGATGCTTATTATGAACCAAGGACGGATGGACAATGTTTCTGTTGCGGTCGTAATCATACTTATGATTATGATGATGTGTGCGCGGTGTATTTGGAAAATCCAGAGTATTGGAATAAAAAATTGATGGATGCGTACATCTCAAGTCCGTATCAGGGATACCGACAGTATCATCCCGAGGAATATTCTGAGCCCGAGGGTGTCTATGCTTATCAGACCGAGGAGGAGAAAAAGCTTGCTATGTTGGAAGCGAGTTTGTCCAAACTCGAGTAGTATTTATCAGCACCTAACCTTTCCGATGAAGATCGAATCAGCTGTTTAGTTTCTAAGTGTCAGAATTTAAAAATGAAGATAGAGATAGAACAACGCCTCTCACCATTACCTGATGATATTAGAGATTATTCTCACATGAAGGAGGAGGTTGTGGAGGATAATACCACACCAATGAGTCCTTTATCTGATGAAGAGTCACTGGTGGATCAGATGGTGTCTGCAGATGATGAGGCAGAACAGTCCGAGGAGATGAATATGTGTACCGAACCTCTTCCCATATCAATCATTCAAATTAATAAGTGTGCGGAAGAGGGTTCGAGGAAGAAGATGAGAAGGGTGAAACAACAAGACATCAGGGTATATCTCGTGAAGTGAATTAGCGAAACCCACAGGTGCAGTCTGAACATGCCAATTATACTAACAAACCTATGGAGATGGCATGTAAATTTTCGGGCATTCGTTGGAAATGTTTTGGGTAAGTGTGCATTGAGACCACCATAACGCATATCAGGTATGGTCTGGCTGAAGACCTTTAAACTTAGCGCTCTTAGGAGGCAGCCTAAGGTTCGTTTGTATTTATTTTTGCTTTTCGTAGTTAGTTAGATTGTTTTATGTTAGTTTTTGTGTCGAACCGTGCAATCGTTCAAGTGTGGGGAAGTTCCGGGAGGTCTGGTTAAGCGTTAGTGCAATTGAGGGCAATGCGCACTTGTTTGGGGTAGGACAAAGTGATTATAAGATTACATAAAAAATTTGCCCCGAAAAAAAAACTAATTACTTTTTGGAGCATTTTCGGAGTGTTTCAGGAAAAAGAGATGGTTCGGAAAAGGAGATTGATTAAAAAAGGAGCCCCAGGCATTAGGCCATGTGTAGTCATAAAGCTCTTTTGGGGGCGTTATGCGACATGTGGCATGACACGTCAGCAAGGGGCTTTATGGGGCGTTATGCAATTTGAGGCCGTAGTCATAAAGCCCCTTTGTCATCATTACTCAATTAATTTAATTTTCATTTTTTTAATTAATTTATAAGTTTTAGATAATTAAAAAACATTCCATTAAATAAAAAACAATACATTAAAATTAAAAAAAAAGTTAAAGAAAAAAAAAATTACACCTAAAAAATAAATTTATTCTTCGGTTTCATTTTCGTTCTCTCCTTCTTCCTCTTCGTTTTCTCCAGCATCCAAACCTACGTCTTCAAAGTTCCCGTCTTCGAATTCCTCAACCTCTTCTTCCTCGGAATCTTCGTCGTGATCACTGTTGAATCAAATTGGGCGAATCGCCCAAGCATGCTCAACCAAATCCGCCATCAACGTGTTATGTATTTCTCTAGATCGTAATAGCTGAGCATTTGCGAGTCTCTCTTCCATTGTCGCTTGGGTTCATTCGACTAAATCTTCGGGAATATAGTTTTGGCATATCGCTCTTCCATCATCCTCAATGATCATATTATGCAAAATGATGCAAGCATACATGGTCATTCGTATTCTATCCTTATGCCACATGCGACAAGGATTTCTGAGAAAATGCCATCGTTGCTGTAGAACCCCAAAACACCTCTCGATATCCTTTCTCGAAGACTCTTGTAATTTTTTAAAATACTTTCTTTTTTCATCGAACGTTTCAGAAAACGTTTTAACAATAATCGAATACTCCGGGTAGATACCATCGGCCAAGTAGTAGCCATGCTCGTAATCGTTCCCGTTTGCATGAAAACCGGCCTTTGGTATAGTTCCAGAAATGTAGCCCTCTATTAATGGTGAAGCCTCTAACGTATTAATATCGTTAAAACACCCGGCTACACCAAAGAAGGCCGACCAAACCCAAAGGTCGTATGACGCAACAGCTTGTAATACCAAAGTTGGCCCTTTTTGACCACCCCGTGTATGTTGACCTCGCCATGCGGTTGGACAATTATACCAACGCCATTGACGACAATCCAAGCTACCAATCATGCCGGGTATTCCATGCTTTTCTAGATGCACCTCATATATTTTTTGAAGGTCGTTCCAAGTGGGGTGTCTCAAATAACGTTTTCCATATAACTGGCATATACCTAAAATATAATTTAATATACAAAAGTTTTACTAGTAAGCTACTAAAAAATAAATATATAAAAGTAAATAAATAAAAGACAATAAAAATTACCATAGCAAAAATGTTCCAAGCAATCTCGGGTTGTTTTCTCCGCCATCTTCAAATACTCGTCGTTGATGTCGTAAGTGTTTCCGTAGGATAATACGCGTAAGGCGGATGTGACCTTTTGACCAAAGATATAGGTGCGCCGCAAGATGGGTCGTGGAGGGGGAGTAGGCCGAATGTGCTCAAATGCTTGTATCACAAAAGTACATGCACTCGTAACCGCTTCTCCCTCGGCCGCGTCTTCGTCAGGCGAAAAAAATTTTCGGTAAATTTCGGTGAAAGAGTCTTCCGACGGGAAACCCATTTTTTTGAATAAGGTGAGACTAGCTTCAACACTTTTTTAAAAACATATAGAGAATGAGAGTTGGAATGTATTGATTTGTAAAAAAAAATGGAAGAGTAGGAATGTATTTATAGTGTGAAAATAAAAAAAAACTTGAATTTTTTTTTTTTAAATATGACCGTTTGACAACGGTCAAAAATTCAAACAAATCATCAAATAACGCCGCGATAAACATAGCGTTTGGAATTTTTTTTTGGGCATAGCGCCCTTCGTCCCGGTGTGGCCGGCGCCATCTCGGTGCTATGGGGGCATTTCGCGCCCCACTACGTATGCTCTTAGAGCCAAGAAGTTGAAGCAAATGGCTAGAAAAAGGTTAGTACGCGTGTCGCGGGGGTATTCCCTCCTTCTCCGCGTGTCGCTTGGGATACAGTCATCAAATGGGTCCTATTTGAAATCAGATTTCATATACCCAAAAAACCCTTCTTTCTCTTGTCTCTCGGTGTCACCTGCAATTCACCCACCACCTCCTTCTTCACCCCCGACCAACCACATCCACCATCAATCACCACCTGCATCGTGGTCCTCCGACCAATCACCAATCACCACCACCTCTCCGACCGGTCACCATCACACCACTGAGACCACCCTCCACTTCCGAATAACCACCGCCCCACCTCTGGCAGACCACCCACCATCACCCTCCAAAATAATCACCATACCCACCGTCATTCACCATCCATCACCGTCAATTACTTACCCACCTCTGTTACACTACCAGCGACCCCAATAACATCCACCATCACTCATAGTTACTGTCGCTCACCGCCGGCCGACCTCTGATTGACCTCAGTCGATCTCCGATTCCGATTAATAAACAAAGTGTCATAGTTTCTTTATTTTTCAGTTTAAAAAGTGAATCCAGGTACGAAAGCTACAAATTCTTTGGTTGTTTTATATTTCTGTTGATTGAATTAATGAAGATGATATGTAGTATTAACTAGAATTGCGTCCCGCCGCAATGCGGCGGGGATTCTTTAGTTATAACTAAGTCGATCTATGATCCGCACGTTATGTTAAACCTATCAAACAGGAAAAAAAAGACGATGTAAAAACGTTCACCCACACACGCATGTTGCGTCGTGTTAACTCGCAAAATTTAGAACGAAACGTAAAAACGTTAAATCAAAGACGCACGTTGCGATGTGTTAAGTCACAAAATTTAGAACCAAGCATAAAGCGAAAAATTTGCGGAAAATGAAAACTATTAAGGGCCAAAGTTGAAAGTAAAAAAAGTTGTGAGGATAGATTGCAAAAGATAAAAAGTTTGGGGTTAAAAGTAAAAACAAATTGTTGTTAAAAGTAATTTATGAAATACTTTTGGTTGAAAAGTAAAAAAATCTATTTTTTTGGAAAACCCCCAAAGCCAAGGTTACAACAACCATATGTATAACAATTTTTTCTTTGAAAACCCCTCAAAGCACACCCCACGGGGCGTGAAACGGTGTCAAATAATACTAATGCCACACAACCGTCATCGACCACTAACACTGACTCGACCTAGGATCTGAGTGTTGCGACGAACCTGTCAAACATGAAAAAATAGAGGTAAAAACGTTGAACCATACATGCACGTTGCGCCGTGTTAACTTGCAAAATTTGAAACAAAACATAAAAAGGTTGAACCAGTCGTACGTTACGTCGTATTAACTCGAAAAAATTAGAACTATACGTAAAACGAAAATCTGCGAAAGATGAAAAGTATAAGTGACAAAAGTTGTGAAGTTAAATTACAAATAATGAAAGTTTTGGGTTAAAGTTAAAAAACAAATTATGTAGGGTTAAAATTGTAAAAGGTAAGAATCTTTGGGTTAAAAGTAAAAAATCAATTTTTTTTTTTGTAAAAACTCCAAAAGCATAATGTACAACTTGAATTGCACATTTTTGTTGCTAATTTATAATATATAATTTTGATTAGAAAAAAAATGTTTTGAGTACAGAGATGGGTCAGGGGCTTTAAGAGTTTAGGTCCAAGCTATGTTAAATGTGGGGCTTCTGTAATGTTGATTGACAATAGGTGTTGAATGTAATTGCAAGAAAGTTGTTTTTGAATTGATAGATAAAAACAGTGATACGATTTGATTATGAACTGAACTGTGATAAAAAGACTGAGATGTGTCTGTCTGAGCCGAGTGGCATTTGGATTAAAGGTAGAGGAGGTGATAGGTGTGTGCTTTGAATATGTCGATTTGGCAAATACCGACTGATATAGGTGCAAATTGTGAAAAGGTTATGGTTGATGTGTTTTTTATAGATATGGGTAGCATTTGGGTTAATTAAATTTGCGAGATGGAAGGATAAGTCGAGCGTGTTGGGACTTATTAAGACATGACTATATAGTTGCGTTTGTTGAAGTAAAAAAGTTGGATGTAAGATGCAAGATTAGTGTGTGGATAAGGAAGCAAGTTAAAGTATGTGAACGGGTAGGAAGATTAGCAGTGAGGCGAGTAAGTTTGAGCGAAAAGTAGGCCGGTCGATAGTCGGGGGTTTGAGTCAAAGTAAAAGGCAATTAGTGCAGTCCCGCGATACGCGGAAGGATTTGAAGAGTATGTCACGACGTGCGACGGGGTGCGGGTCGAGAGAAAATCAATTTTGTTATGCCCAGTTTTGTTTGATGTCATCCGGATCTCATTTTTCACTCGTTTCTCTTTGTTTACTAACCGTTTAACCTGTTTGGGAGCTTGTGAGTTTTATTTCGCAGGTGTCGATTGCTTTTGTCCATACTCAATCTCCATTTGGACGAAAGTGATTCGAATTATGTCAAGACAAGCGTCCCGTGTTGAAGCAACCGCGAATGAAATGCTATACGGTTGCGGTGGAACAAGGCTCAGAAGACTCAACCGTGTCAAATCAGGGGAGTCTGTTCCATGTATCTCTGTATTTTGATTTATTTTTTTTAGTTGAGTCTAAAGTTTCTTGCTCCATTGAGGACAATGAAGGAAATAAGTGGGGAGGGGAAACTAGCGTTTAGTGTGTTAGTGTCGTGTCGTAAATATAAAATTAAAAAAAAAGGGAAAAATCAAAAATTAAAAAAAAATTGAAAAGATAGAAAATGTCTCGAGAAAGTTTTGCACAAAATGGAAGGTGATAGGTAAAATCGGATCGTTGGCATTTGATTACTATATATATGAGATAATAAACAGTCAGTCACACGTCTAACTTAGGATATGTGGGTAGGCCCAGCCAGTTGAAAGGTTTTTTAGGAATGATATAATATACCTAAAATTAGGAATCTTGTGGGTTCTCACCTTATGGCAAAGCTGAAACTGTAGAGCGTATAAGGGGTACGTCATAAGTAAAAAAAACTTATAAGTTTTTCCGATTAAATTGGCACACCTGTTTCTTTTTGTGAAAACAAATCCGAAACAGTGTGGCGCCTAAAAAGAATATATTCCATCCATCCATTTGAGCACATGTAAAAAAAATGTGAAGTTTATGGCATTAACCATGGGGATGGTGACTCGTGTGGCGTATGTCCACTGAACTGATCGTATACAAAAGCATGTAAGCTCGCAATATCATCCATCTATCCATCATAAAGCTTAATCGGAATAATATAAGAGTTTTTTATATAAGGTGGTAGATTATAAATCTTTTAATCTCATAAGCTTGAAACGGGAATAGGTGGAGTCGTAGTCTTTTGAGTGTGGGATCCATAGATGACTATAATTACTTGAACTTAAATGAATCGTGAATAAGGGCTTGGAAGTTGGCGGTTGGGTTTAAGTGGATCGTATACATGCAATCCTAGTTAATGTGTGGTTTGATTTGTTAATAAAGTAATTGAATATATTAGATGCCAATGTTTCTGATTGTGATTCCATTTGCAAATAATTTTTTCGGGACGAAAAAAGATAAGTGTGGGGATTTGATCGGTGCATTATAGTTACACTTTATTTTATACTAATTATAATATAAATATAATAATAATTATGTTATGATAATAGTTATTGTTAGTTTAATATTTTGTAGGATTTTGTATATATTTAGTTAAATAATGTAATTAGGATATCTAAATAATAAAAAGGTTACGTTGAGTATCAAAGTAATTAAATGGAAAATATGCATACAATAACTATATGAGCAAAAATTGAATTAAAAGAATACTAAATAAAAGTTGTTGATGTTTTTCACTTTCGTAGGGTTGTTGAAAGTGCAATTAACAAAGTGGGCCGTGCCATTTATGTTGGGCCAAGGGAGGCTTTTGACGGCAATTTTGGGGGATTACATATTCATTCGTAGCCGTCATATATCGAACAGAGGGACAGTTTTCATGAGGATTCAACATTATTCAAGCCAATCAATGAAGTCGGATCAACTCGGGATGACAACCGAAGCCGTGAAGATCACCATAAGTGGCTAAATCTTTCGGTGACTTCTGCCCGGATGAACGTTTACACGGTTTAATATAATTTTCTGTTTTTCTGATTCTTGTAAACTGGTACAGCTTGACCACTTGTGTTGGATTATTGGTAAACGTTTCTTGTGTTTGAATTACTTGTCGTTTATTAAGTGTATTGGCAACTTCCTTGCGTTGTTAGCGGGTTAGTAAATCGGTGGGTAGTTGATATAAACAAACGAGTTATTAGGTTGCGTAGTGAATCTTAAAAACTATCCCTATTAACTAATCAAATTCATTAATTCCAAGGTCATGTCTATGTGGTGTTTTGAATCAGAAAACGGATGTTTATATTAAAACGGGTATTCGGGATTCCGGGTGGAGGTTACTTCTTCTTAATATTGATAACACTTTTCGTGACAAATCGTGTTTTCTTTTAAATCTACAAACAAACCCCTAATTTAGATAATGTAGTTTAATTAATTCCTTTAATGCTAACCACAAATTCCCCGTGGATATGATACCCTACTTACGCTATCTACTTAGTTTAATTTGGTTTTTGATTGACCCTTACGACAGTCATCAAGTGTGACAAACCGGTTAATTATGTCCGGCTTCCAAACCGGCCCCATATGTGTGACAAACATGTAAAACTGTATACAAGATTATCTTTAAAAAATTGTCCCAAGTTATAAAAGATTTGTGCCATGTGCACTTAAATAAATTTTCATAAATCTTTTCAAAAGAGTCAGTTAATTGTATTTACCAATGTAAACTGACGTATTTTCTTAAAGACTGATTGACATGTACCTCTCGAAATAGGGTGGAGCTATTAGGTGTCATAAGAGGATCTTGCAAATCCATAGATACCTGAAGTCTGTTACTTTGTTTTCTTGTATTTTAATTATGATCCGTCTGTGGATCTTATTACAATCCAGTCTGTATATTCTTTCATTCGGACACTCAGACATTATGGTTTGTAATAGTTTATTTACCAAGCCTTCCCCTGTGCTATTATATTGTGTGTATTGACAATGATAATATCAACTACGTCACGATACTCCCCGCCGGGCCCACCGGTAATATGTGGAAATATCAGGGTGTGACAGGTTGGTATCGAAGCCAACATTGAGTGAATTAAACACTAACCTTTTGTGTTTAATCTCAATGACACAATAAGCACATTCCTTAGACTTCCGAGTCTCGGCCAATGACCTAGGATTTACTCATAACTTTCCTTTGCTGTTTATATTTTATTTTATTTTTGTTTTACTTGTTTTGACAGGATTATTCATCATCAATGCCGCCCAGAGTGAGAGGCAATGGAAAAGGTCCAATGCGAGGTGGACCATCAGGACACGCAGGACCTTCCCATCGGCGCACCCCGTCTGCGTCATTTTCTAGTTCAAACTCCCATTGTGACACCTGTGTCACTCCAACCATCAAACAAATGCCAAACCAAGGAAATATTGTATTTCATACTTGGGATTTGTATAAATATGTGTATGCTTTGCACATATCAATTCTTGTTCAATTTCATACTCTACAACGCTTTCTGGAGAATTATACGCAAACTGGTGCATAAACGTACTCAGTTTAATGCGACAAATACTCCGGGCGACCATCATACACTTAACATACCTTAAATAACCTTTACATAACTTAGAAATAAGTTTTGAAGGCTTTGGTATGGCAAAAACAAGTTAATTCGCTTACAGGGACTAAACTTGACAAACTGCGAAAGTATGCCAATTTGAACTGTAACGAACATTCCGGAACATGTCCATAAGTTAAACATACCATATATATCCTTTACATAGCTTAGAAATAGGCTTTGAGGGGTTTGGTATGCTAA
This sequence comes from Helianthus annuus, assembly GCF_002127325.2. NCBI lineage: Eukaryota > Viridiplantae > Streptophyta > Magnoliopsida > Asterales > Asteraceae > Helianthus > Helianthus annuus. The sequence continues at coordinate 55,205,462 of NC_035435.2, read as the reverse complement.
AACAAACTTTTGGATCATTCAGGGACTAAAAGTGTCAAAAAGTGCATAAGTTTGCACTTTCGCGCATAACTCACGTTCTGAATACATCCGGACATCCAAAAATTTATGTAAGCATCCTAATATTATGCCTTAGTGTTTGGCATGAGAAAAATCCATTCGTCGCGTCATTTGGATCGTCTTTCACGCTTATGCGCATTCCGTCGTAATTAAGCGAACATCGCGATCGTACGGCCAAACGAACCGACATCCGACATATTTTTGGGCATGTTTCATGTCCACAATGTTTAGGCATCATTTTAGGGCCTTAAAGATGACTTTACAGGTCTTAGAAGGGCTGGAAATAGCTTAAACACGCAACAGGGACCAAAAGTGTAAATTCTGCAAGTGGTGCAGATCAGAGGGGCCAGGCGGCCCGCGTAAAGATTGCCCAAAACATGAGGCGGGCCGCGTGAACATGTCTGACAGAAGATTTTGCATTTAATGCAGAATCTGGCCTTTCGTTCGATCAAGGGGCGATGCCTTTTCACCCAACGAAGAGCCAAGGGTCAAGTTCACTGAACTTATCCACTTGGACACATGTACGCACGAGATCAAGGCACGATATTCGATAAAACGATCCTAACGGTTCCACTTTTCCTATAAATACCCCCCCCCCTTTAGTGTAAAATTCACAAAATCAGATCTTAGAGCTCTAAGTTGAAACCATTGTTTCATACCTGAGCTACTTGGTCTTGATTAGCACTCGGGGACCCTCCGTAAGTCTTCTTTCGCTCTTTTATTCGCTTTTCGAGTCCGAAAGTCAACGTTTTGTTGACTTTCTGCATTGACCAGCTTTTGGTCAATGTGAAGTTCATGGAACTTCATAACGTGAGCGTGATCACGATGGTTATGGTCCATAGTGACCATACCTACTGATTACCACGTTATCTAGGCTCAGTGACGAGTCGTAGTTTCGGCCAAAATGCGCATTCTTGCGTATTTTGTAACCAAACTACTCGTGGGCATCAAAGCCGTTTGTTTTGATGCCAAACCTGTTTCTAAACTTAGTTAAGCATGTTCTAACATGCTTAGCTCGTCACTTTTAGTTTAGTGCTTATATAGGGTCGTAAGATAAGCGATTTAAACCATCGCTTATACTTTCGAACCCGACCCATTTGGTCGGTCATTAGGACCCGACCAAACACATTTGGTGACCATAGCTATAACCTTCCGAGGTTATACCGTGTGGTCGCAATGTTAGGCGTTCCGAACGCGTTCTACGCGAACGACGCGTTAGGGTAGCATAAGCTACCTAAACGGGTCGTGATGGACCGTAAGCACTTAGATTAGGTTTCATTTTAGTATGTAGGCTTTGCTAAGCCATATTACACGAGTTTCCATACTCGTTTGGTTTACGAACCCGCGTACTGTCCGATCCTTCCGATTTGGTCCGGTATATTAACATAAGCTACCTATTAGGTGCCGTTGATATTCCGTGATTTTTAGCATTATCCGGTTATTATATAAGGAATCCAAAGCAATCTCAGGTGAGTACATTGAACCCCTCTTTTACTGTTTTCCAAACTGTTTTGGGGTGAAGCATGTGTACCTATCTGTTATTTTCATGATTTCAAAGTATAATTGATTATACATGTTAGTATTTATCTTTTGACAAACTAAATGCCTATCTATGGTTTAAACACTGATTTCTCAAAAATTACAAAAGTAATTGTTGGAATAGTACTTATTTTGTTCACCAGACCGATTGGTAGTATGATATAGCGCTATAGGACTAGACACCCCATTCCTGTTGTCATGGAATGTCTGAAACCAATTTGTTTCTCCATCCAAATAGGGATTTCCTTTGTGGTATCCTTATAGTCTCAAAGGTGTAGTTTGATGCACCAGGTCTGAATGAATTCTTAAATCGCACCTTTAAAGTATATTTTGATATACTCCCAAAAAGTATAGTTTGATATACTCTCATGTGTGGTATTGTACAGAACCAACATATATTTTGTAATCACCCAAAGCATATTGTGATATGTTACTTACATAACTAAAACATAGTTTAATATGTTATTTATCACATCCAAAGCATATACTGATATGTTAGTTACAAAACTAAAACATGGTTTAATGAGTTATTTATAAATCCAAGGTATACTTGTAATATACTACTGAAAACTATTATTTTGAACAACTAAAGTATATTTAATATACTATCTATCAAACGATTTGGTTTTGGTTAGTGTTTAGATAACGGAACGAGTGTAATGTGATGAAAACATGGTAGATACGCCGCTGGTACTTCTTATATATAAGTGTTTTCATTGCATTACATACCGTTGCGTTATTTAGTACACTTGGGTTAACAATATTGGAACTGAAAATATATTTTAATATATTACTTATTCAACTTTCTTAAATCCAAAGTATATTTTATATATACCATAAACGTTTTATCCAAAACATTGTTTTTCAAACAACTTAACTTATATAAACTCATTTTTTTATGGTTATTCATTTAACCATACATTATTCTTTTATTTATACATATCATCTGATCTTATCGTTTTTCAAACAATTTACAAGATAAAGCAAATTACAAGGTTCATGACGCACTGTTACTAAACATTTTCTCAAACATAAGTCATGAATTCCGTTTTCACAAAACCAATGTATCTCACAGGCATTTTTATGCTGACGTACCTATTTTTACACATGTTTCAGGTGCTGTCTTGAGATGATTGTTGATGCATGCTACATTTAGGATGGACTCGTGCCTTAGCAACTTTAAAACTTGGAAGATCATAGTTGTACTTATGTGATTGTAATAGAACAACGAGTTCATTTAATCAATAAAACAATATTTAAATTTCCATGTGTTATGAAACAATGATTCTGTTACAACACCCCCCGACGTTTCCGCCACGTTTTGTATGTTCTACGTGGTCGGGGTGTGACAGAAAAGTTGGTATCAGAGCTCATGGTTATAGGGAATTAGGTTATTAGTAATGCTTTGACCTAGTCTATAACTTTCCTAGGACCCTAACGCGAGTTTACTTGCGTTTAGTCATAAAACAACACCGTCACCTATCCTTAGGCGACGACCGCAACAAGAACATAAATTTCAAAACCGCTTTGAAAACTAATCATCTGTTCTAGGATGATTGATTACTAGGTTTTGAACCCTCTGTTATAAGGTTTTGAACCCCTTTGAATTTTCAAAACTCTCGTCAAAGTTGGTCTAAATATTGTGAACACATGCAAACTGGAAGGGTGGGTGCCTGTACCCTGAGTTTTCTGTCTAAGGCTAGAGTGTTCGTACAAATCCACATAATCGGACCAGTCACTCTTACCTGGGAACTCTTGGGGTGAGTGTCCACTTATAGGCGAGCATGTCTTCGCGATACATTATTTTTGACCTATTTGCTTTGATTAATCACCAGGTCGTGTGTTGCTTTGTAGTAACAGACAGACGGCCACTATCCTTGCTTTCATCAGATTTGTTCCATCTCATTCTTTTCGTCTAATTCTCTCACTCGTTTCCTCTCATGTTTCCTCTTTTAGAATGCCTCCTCGACGCGACAATCAGATGGCGAATGCCGAACTGGCGGAAATCATCGCGCAACAAATGGCTGCTGCCTTCCCAATTCTTTATGCTCAAATAACTCAAGCCATCAACAACAACAATGCTCCATGCAATTTCAAGATTTTTAACTCAGCTACACCGCTCAAGTTCAATGGTTCTGAGGGAGCAACTGGTCTTCTTCAATGGTTCGAGAGCATTGAGAATACTTTCCGTCACGTTCAGTGTCCTGAAAATCGCAAGGTCGAGTTTTCTTCGAGTGTGTTTCAGAAGAGGGCTCTTACGTGGTGGAACGGGGTTTTGAGAGACCGCGGTGCAGAGGTTGCATTAGCACAGACTTGGGCCGAGCTTAGGGCTCTTATGATGAAGGAGTTCTGTCCTCGTCATGAGCTTAGGGCTCTAGAAAGGGAATTTGATGATTTAAAGCAAGACAGTGGGGAACATCGAGCCTATACTGATCGCTATGAGGAATTGAGCTTGTTATGCCCTACTATGGTTACGCCTCTGGATAAGGCGATTGAGAAATACATTGATGGGCTTCCTGACGTAGTTCAGGACATCGTTACTGGCAGCAACCCTACTACTGTCAGACAAGCCATTGAATTGGCTGCCACTCTGACTGAATCCCAAATCAGGAAGCACAAGCTGTTTCGGAAGGGCGACTTAAGACCATCTGACAAGACTGCTCATGTGGAAACAAAGGAAGAAAGTGCTGAGGTGCCCAAGAAGAAAAAGCGCAAAGCCTCTCAAAGCTACGCTGTAACTGCTCAAGACAAACAAGTTGCACCAAACCAGCCAACACAACCTCGTAAAAGACAAAACTATGTTGGTACTGCACCGTTGTGCAACAAATGCAACCGTCATCATCTAGAGCAAGAGCAGTGTCACAAATGTACCCACTGTGGGCGGTTGGGACATTTGATCAATGTTTGTTGTTATGCAAATCAAGCTGCTGCAAACCCTGCTGCTGTTCAAGCACGGTTCCCTCCAGGGTCATGTTATAACTGTGGTGACCTTACCCACTACAGGAACAATTGCCCAAGGCTTGTTAACATACCTCCAGCGCGTGGACGAGTGTTCAACATCAATGAGGCAAGCATGAACAATGATGCAGCAGTGAACAATTAGTGTTTTGTATTTCCTTAGTTGCTACCTTTTGACACTTCAAGACAATTCCGTTGTTACATAAATAAAGATTTGTTGTTTTTATTTCTGCAAAATTTATGCGTTTGTGTGAATGCTTGATGCAACTTTATGATGTCAACCCAAAGACAAACTACTCGTATGGTTCTGTCATATTATGATCACTTGTGATCTCCCCAAGAACCTTAAACTCTCGTTTCTTTTAAGAAACAAAGTCAAACACTTATTGAGAATCCCACTATCTTTATAGATAGATCCTTAAAAATCATTAAAGTACCAATTGAAATCCATGGATTGGATTCCTAGTGTGCTTTGAATATCCATACCTAAAGGTAACAAAATGAAGAATCAAGTTAACTAAATTTGTGCTTTCTTACATGTTTTGTGGTTGTATGTGATCCATCCAAATCCTCATAGAATCTTTCATATCTTCATACGAGAGATTCATAATGGGATATCCAAAGATACTATCTTAAACCCTTAATGGATTTCAACAGTGTAGTTAAGTCCCTCGGGTTATAAAGTATTATTCTATAATTGGACCTCTTGAAAGGTCTGCTTAAACAAATTGATTTTGAAAAATCTGATTAGAAATATCATGTGATGATGTAACTAAAAATGATCCCTTAAGTGGTCTATTTAAAGAGATCGTACGACGGTCTAGTTAAGAAGATCATGTGTTGATCTAGTTAAAAAGATCGTTCGTTGATCTAATTAAAAGGATCCTTTGGTGGTCTAGTCGAATCGCTTCATGTTTATTCAAGTAATTTTCCTACGCATTATGAAATGGACTGTGCGGACTGTGCAAGGAATTACGTAATTATGGAGGCCTACATAATTATGGAATTCAGTGCACAGGAACCATAGGAAGTTTCATCATGTGTTAAGACCTAGTGACAAGAATAATGATACGGGAGAAGTCTCGGACCTCGACCAATGTCATTTATTCTCACACTCCCCCAATTCTGATCTCAATCACACACCAAGTTTTCCTATGATAAGCCTTCATAAGAAACGTTCGTCAATCAGTAGTTCAAAATTTCATGTTTTACTATTTCAAGGAATTCACTCTGAGGGTTAACAAATTCGCTAAGAATCCTAACATGGCCCAGGGTTTTACCTAAGGGTTCAATGGATCTATTATAAGGCGAAACCTTCACAGCTGTCCTCACGAGTTTCCTCTAGAATTAAATTTCGGGACGAAATTTCCTAAAGTAGGGGAGACTGTGACACCTGTGTCACTCCAACCATCAAACAAATGCCAAACCAAGGAAATATTGTATTTCATACTTGGGATTTGTATAAATATGTGTATGCTTTGCACATATCAATTCTTGTTCAATTTCATACTCTACAACGCTTTCTGGAGAATTATACGCAAACTGGTGCATAAACGTACTCAGTTTAATGCGACAAATACTCCGGGTGACCATCATACACTTAACATACCTTAAATAACCTTTACATAACTTAGAAATAAGTTTTGAAGGCTTTGGTATGGCAAAAACAAGTTAATTCGCTTACAGGGACTAAACTTGACAAACTGCGAAAGTATGCCAATTTGAACTGTAACGAACATTCCGGAACATGTCCATAAGTTAAACATACCATATATATCCTTTACATAGCTTAGAAATAGGCTTTGAGGGGTTTGGTATGCTAAAACAAACTTTTGGATCATTCAGGGACTAAAAGTGTCAAAAAGTGCATAAGTTTGCACTTTCGCGCATAACTCACGTTCTGAATACATCCGGACATCCAAAAATTTATGTAAGCATCCTAATATTATGCCTTAGTGTTTGGCATGAGAAAAATCCATTCGTCGCGTCATTTGGATCGTCTTTCACGCTTATGCGCATTCCGTCGTAATTAAGCGAACATCGCGATCGTACGGCCAAACGAACCGACATCCGACATATTTTTGGGCATGTTTCATGTCCACAATGTTTAGGCATCATTTTAGGGCCTTAAAGATTACTTTACAGGTCTTAGAAGGGCTGGAAATAGCTTAAACACGCAACAGGGACCAAAAGTGTAAATTCTGCAAGTGGTGCAGATCAGAGGGGCCAGGCGGCCCGCGTATAGATTGCCCAAAACATGAGGCGGGCCGCGTGAACATGTCTGACAGAAGATTTTGCATTTAATGCAGAATCTGGCCTTTCGTTCGATCAAGGGGCGATGCCTTTTCACCCAACGAAGAGCCAAGGGTCAAGTTCACTGAACTTATCCACTTGGACACATGTACGCACGAGATCAAGGCACGATATTCGATAAAACGATCCTAACGGTTCCACTTTTCCTATAAATACCCCCCCTTTAGTGTAAAATTCACAAAATCAGATCTTAGAGCTCTAAGTTGAAACCATTGTTTCATACCTGAGCTACTTGGTCTTGATTAGCACTCGGGGACCCTCCGTAAGTCTTCTTTCGCTCTTTTATTCGCTTTTCGAGTCCGAAAGTCAACGTTTTGTTGACTTTCTGCATTGACCAGCTTTTGGTCAATGTGAAGTTCATGGAACTTCATAACGTGAGCGTGATCACGATGGTTATGGTCCATAGTGACCATACCTACTGATTACCACGTTATCTAGGCTCAGTGACGAGTCGTAGTTTCGGCCAAAATGCGCATTCTTGCGTATTTTGTAACCAAACTACTCGTGGGCATCAAAGCCGTTTGTTTTGATGCCAAACCTGTTTCTAAACTTAGTTAAGCATGTTCTAACATGCTTAGCTCGTCACTTTTAGTTTAGTGCTTATATAGGGTCGTAAGATAAGCGATTTAAACCATCGCTTATACTTTCGAACCCGACCCATTTGGTCGGTCATTAGGACCCGACCAAACACATTTGGTGACCATAGCTATAACCTTCCGAGGTTATACCGTGTGGTCGCAATGTTAGGCGTTCCGAACGCGTTCTACGCGAACGACGCGTTAGGGTAGCATAAGCTACCTAAACGGGTCGTGATGGACCGTAAGCACTTAGATTAGGTTTCATTTTAGTATGTAGGCTTTGCTAAGCCATATTACACGAGTTTCCATACTCGTTTGGTTTACGAACCCGCGTACTGTCCGATCCTTCCGATTTGGTCCGGTATATTAACATAAGCTACCTATTAGGTGCCGTTGATATTCCGTGATTTTTAGCATTATCCGGTTATTATATAAGGAATCCAAAGCAATCTCAGGTGAGTACATTGAACCCCTCTTTTACTGTTTTCCAAACTGTTTTGGGGTGAAGCATGTGTACCTATCTGTTATTTTCATGATTTCAAAGTATAATTGATTATACATGTTAGTATTTATCTTTTGACAAACTAAATGCCTATCTATGGTTTAAACACTGATTTCTCAAAAATTACAAAAGTAATTGTTGGAATAGTACTTATTTTGTTCACCAGACCGATTGGTAGTATGATATAGCGCTATAGGACTAGACACCCCATTCCTGTTGTCATGGAATGTCTGAAACCAATTTGTTTCTCCATCCAAATAGGGATTTCCTTTGTGGTATCCTTATAGTCTCAAAGGTGTAGTTTGATGCACCAGGTCTGAATGAATTCTTAAATCGCACCTTTAAAGTATATTTTGATATACTCCCAAAAAGTATAGTTTGATATACTCTCATGTGTGGTATTGTACAGAACCAACATATATTTTGTAATCACCCAAAGCATATTGTGATATGTTACTTACATAACTAAAACATAGTTTAATATGTTATTTATCACATCCAAAGCATATACTGATATGTTAGTTACAAAACTAAAACATGGTTTAATGAGTTATTTATAAATCCAAGGTATACTTGTAATATACTACTGAAAACTATTATTTTGAACAACTAAAGTATATTTAATATACTATCTATCAAACGATTTGGTTTTGGTTAGTGTTTAGATAACGGAACGAGTGTAATGTGATGAAAACATGGTAGATACGCCGCTGGTACTTCTTATATATAAGTGTTTTCATTGCATTACATACCGTTGCGTTATTTAGTACACTTGGGTTAACAATATTGGAACTGAAAATATATTTTAATATATTACTTATTCAACTTTCTTAAATCCAAAGTATATTTTATATATACCATAAACGTTTTATCCAAAACATTGTTTTTCAAACAACTTAACTTATATAAACTCATTTTTTTATGGTTATTCATTTAACCATACATTATTCTTTTATTTATACATATCATCTGATCTTATCGTTTTTCAAACAATTTACAAGATAAAGCAAATTACAAGGTTCATGACGGACTGTTACTAAACATTTTCTCAAACATAAGTCATGAATTCCGTTTTCACAAAACCAATGTATCTCACAGGCATTTTTATGCTGACGTACCTATTTTTACACATGTTTCAGGTGCTGTCTTGAGATGATTGTTGATGCATGCTACATTTAGGATGGACTCGTGCCTTAGCAACTTTAAAACTTGGAAGATCATAGTTGTACTTATGTGATTGTAATAGAACAACGAGTTCATTTAATCAATAAAACAATATTTAAATTTCCATGTGTTATGAAACAATGATTCTGTTACAACACTCCCCGACGTTTCCGCCACGTTTTGTATGTTCTACGTGGTCGGGGTGTGACACCCATGACCAGTGGGGTCGTTCTTTCAAACCAGCGAGACACTCTGTCTCTTTGAGCTCATCACCTTCTTTTCATCCATCATTCGGGCCACCTATTTCAGACGAGCCCCAACATTCTCATCATTCCCATGCATCACATCATTCGCATGATTAACACCATTCCCATCAATCTTACCATTCCTTGCATTCTCATTTATTTCATCACTCGGATTCTACCTACTCTCTAGCCCAGTTTAATCCTAATGACTATGTCAATGACTTCCTGGGTTTCAATCCTCTAGGACCCGAGGATCACTTCTCACAGGAGATGGAAATGGATGACGACCTGGACCCAGAAATGCAAACCAGAACATCGGGCCACCCTATCAGCATCTCAAGCGGTTCTCCATATCAAGGATCGCCGTACCAAGGGCCCGATACATTTCAAGAAAGGTGGGCCACGTATGATTGGGCCTTTACCCCTTCATATCATAACTCTCCTGCTCAACCTCCTTTGGTCGAACCTCAGCTTCAAGCAGTTTCTCCTCCACCTCTTCCTGTTGAGGAGCCGCCTCAACAGCCACCTCAGCCACCTCCCGAGCCGCCGAGGCGAAGGAGGAATGCACGAATATTCGTGCGAGGAGGACCTTGGTTCAGTTCTCCTCAGGGTTCAAGTTCTTACCCTCCAATTCCCAAGGACCCCCAAATGGGTGGACCCTCGCACGCGGTGCCGGAGAACGATCCTCCGTCGGTTTCTTATGCACCACCGCCACCGCCACTGGGGTTCGTCAACCCGATTCCGACGGTTCATCCGGGTATAATCCATCTGGATACCCATCGGATTATGGAACCCATGATCCATACCTTACAGCTGCACAGTACAATGCACTTTATCCTTCTTCTTACCCTCCAGTTTACCCAACTGGATATCCGGTGCAAGGATACCAATACCCACCTTACCAGCAACCTTCTCCTCCCCAACAGGAGCAAACTCAGGAGATCCTGTAGAGGTTAGACAGGGTTGAGCATGAAGTAAATGAAACCAAAAAGAAGCATAATAGCTTTCTCAAGGGCCTTGCAAGCCTTATAAAAGGCAAGAAGTATGAAGTTGTTTATTTTATCTTGTATTGTCTTTAACCAAGTCCCCGCGTGGACTTATTTTCTATTTCTGTAACCCCTGCGTGGGCAGTGTGTGTTGTCTCAAGTCCCGTTTAGGGCACCCTTGTACTAGTTTTATGATCTAATGAAGTTTATTTTTGATTTTTCAATATGTATTTTAATACATCATCATGTTATGTCATTTCAATTTTAAATTGATCTGCTAAAGAAGTTCTTAGAGGTATAACCTAGCCAAAATATTAAATGGCTATGTTGGTACAACCTTTTTAAGACAATAAATCCCTGTTAACATCTGAAAAACATGTTAACATTCCTGGTTGTGCGGTATGCAAAACCACACAAGCTTTCAAATGTACTTGGATCTTTTTAAGTCACTATCAAAGCCTATATGATCAATGTGAATCATGGCTAATAAACATCAATATGATGTATACGCCTAAAACATCCATTTGAGATGTATGCTTATAAGCAAAGGTGTAATAATGACAATGATATTTTTATTTTATGAACTTCTTGTCAAAAAGGCGATGAACTTTGTTCGACCCTTAAAAGATCACTGATCCAAGAGATCATTAGTATTATTCTAATCGTCCCTGTGATAGAGCTTTCTGAGCTATCTAAATGTCCTTCGAGACGAGCCTTGTGTTAATAAAAATGTCTTTTATGACATTGGCAGTTGTGATTTATAATTCCCCTGTCTAATAAATATAAAGAATTATATTCTATTGATTATTAATTATCACTTAAAATGGTCTATATGGTTTAATAATACCATGACCATCTAATCATCGTTACAGTGAATGATTTAAATGAATCATTGTTGTTTGATCTAGTACTCGAATAATGGTTGGATATGATGAGGCAAATAGCCATCTGTGAGAAGAAAACAATAATGAAGCAAGAGTAAATCTTACAAATGCTGAACTGCAGGAAATGATTGATACCGCGGTTGCTCAAGCGGTGGATAAGATATTCAAGGAGCCGAGTAATGTTCGGTCCAAAACTCATTCAAAGTCCCATTCTCATTCGCATACATAGAAGAAAGATGAGTCTCAACACTCGTCTAATCAGAGAAGTGAACCACAAAGGCAGATTGTCCTCGAGCCGACTCCCAGGTACACCAAGGGTTGTACCTATAAATACTTTGTCTCCTGTAAACCGAGGGATTTCACAGGAGAAAAGGGAGCGATAGACTGTATGAAGTGATTAGATGAAATGGAGACTGTGATAGACATCAGCGGATGTGCTAAGGAAGACATAGTGAAGTTTGTGTCTCAATCTTTCAAGGGCGATGCCCTCACTTGGTGGAAAGCATTAGTGCAAGCCACTGGAAAGGTCCCTTTGTATAACCTTTCATGGAGCAAGTTTGTTGATTTGGTGAAGGACACTTATTGTCCTCAACATGAAGTCGAGAGGATAGAGACTGGCTTCCTCACTTTGGCAATGAAGAATCTGGATTGTAGATCCTATGTGACTAGCTTCAACTCGATGTCAAGGCTTGTACCATACTTAGTCACCCCTGAACCCAAACGCATTGCGCATTTCATCGGTGGCTTGGCCCCTGAAGTGAAAGGGAATGTTAAGGCTTCTAAGCTAGCCACTTATAGATCTGATGTGGATCTATCTTTATCCCTCGCTCTTGATGTTGTAAGGAGTTGGGCAAAGAAAACTACCAATGATGGGAAGAGGAAGAGGAAGGAAGACAAGTCTCCTCAGTCAAACAAGAAGAGTAAATGGAACTTTAATTCCAAGAAGGGGCAGTCAAGTGATAAGCCCAGGTGCAAAACTTGCAATAAAAGGCACTTTGGGAAGTGCAATCAGGACCCACAAGCTAAACCATGTGGGATTTGCAAAAAGAAAGGGCATAAGTCTGTGGATTGCCGGAATATCAAGGATGCAACTTGTTATGGTTGCAATGAAAAGGGGTACATTAAGACAAATTGCCCCAAGAATGCTAAGAAACCCGAGGAGGCAAAGAAAAACAATGCGAGAGTTTTCAGATGAACGCTAGGGAAGCGGTGAACGACGAGAACGTCATAACAGGTACCTTCCTCATTAATAATAATTATGCTAGAGTCTTATTTGATTTAGGTGCTGATAAGTCTTTTGTAGAACATAAGTTTTGTAAGTCACTGAATTTGCCTATTAAGAATCTAGACATAAAATATGAGGTAGAGCTTGCCGATGGTACCTTAGAATCAGCTTCAACTCTTCTTGATGGATGCTTCATATCCATTAAGAATCATTCTATCTCGCTATCCCTCTTGCCAATGAAATTGGCTGGGTTTGATATAGTTTTGGGCATGGATTGGTTATCGCATAACCAAGCCCAAATTGCCTGTGATAAAAAGCTTTATTATCAAAACCCCATCTGGTGAATCCGTCTCTATTCAAGGTGATACACAATATGGATTGCCCAGCAATGTGTCAATTCTCAAGGTATCGCAGTGTTTGAAGAGCGGATGTGTCATCTACATGGCACAAGTCTCTGTGAATGAACCGAAGCCCAAGATCGAAGACATTCTAATTATATCCGAGTATCCTGATGTCTTTCCTGATGAATTACCTGGATTACCTCCTGAGAGGCAAGTTGAGTTCAGGATAGACATTCTGCCTGGATCTGCACCAATTGCCCGAGCTCCTTATCGTTTAGCGCCGACTGAAATAAAAGAGCCCAGGACTCAATTGGACAACTTATTGGAAAAAGGTTTCATACAACCTAGCTCTTCGCCTTGGGGAGCTCCAATGTTGTTTGTGAAAAAGAAGGATGGATCAATGCGTTTATGCATTGATTATCGTGCATTAAACAAGGTAACGATCAAGAATCGTTATCCTTTGCCCAGGATCGACGACTTATTCGATCAACTTCAAGGGGCAAGCTTTTTCTCAAAGATTGATTTGAGATCTGGGTATCATCAACTCAAAGTCAGAACTGAAGATGTGCCTAAGACAGCGTTTAGAACGAGGTATGGACATTTTGAGTTTTTAGTGATGCCTTTCGGGCTTACTAATGCACCAGCAGCATTCATGGACCTCATGAATAGAGTCTGCAAACCATACTTGGATAAGTTTGTCATTGTCTTTATAGACGACATACTTATCTACTCTCATAATCAAGTGGATCATGAGAAGCACCTTCGATGTATCTTAGGATTGCTTCAACATGAGAAGTTGTATGCTAAATTCTCCAAATGCGAGTTCTGGCTTCGTGAAGTCCAATTCCTTAGACATGTTGTTAGTGAGTGTGGCATCCAAGTTGATCCCGCCAAGATAGAAGCCATTATGAATTGGGAAGCACCGAAGACGCTAAAGAAATTCGCAGCTTTTTGGGATTAGCTGGTTACTATAGAAGATTCATTGAAAACTTCTCGAGGATAGCTGCACCATTGACTTCTTTGACCCGTAAGAATGTAAAATTTGATTGGGGTCCAAAGCAACAAGAATCCTTTGAGATTCTTAAGCAGAAATTGAGCAATGCTCCGGTGTCGACATTACCTGAAGGAATTGAAGAATTTGTTGTTTAGTGTGATGCTTCACACACCGGTATGGGTTGTGTACTTATGCAAAAGGGCAAGGTGATTGCTTATGCATCATGACAACTAAAGGTGCATGAAAAGAATTACACCACCCATGATTTGGAGTTGGGTGCCGTTGTATTCACACTAAAGTTGTGGAGACATTATTTGTATGGAACAAAATATGTGATCTATTTAGATCACAAAAGTCTCCAACACTTATTCAATCAAAAAGAGCTCAATATGAGACAACGCCGTTGGATGGAGACTTTAAATGATTACGATTGTGAAATTCGTTACCATCCTAGCAAAGCGAATGTAGTCGCTGATGCTCTAAGCCGAAAGGAAAGAGTTAAACCTATCAGAATTAATGCCAAGAGTATTGAACTGAAGAATAGCTTGAAGGAAAGGCTATTTGCTGCACAGAAGGATGCTGTTTTGAAAGCTAACCTTCCAGATGAAAAGTTAGGTGTAACTGCGGAACAGTTAACACCTGACAAGAATGGAATTCTCAGACCGAATGGAAGAATTTGGGTTCCTATTCATGGAGGACTTCGAGATGTAATCCTCCAGGAAGCTCACAACTCCAAATACTCAGTTCACCCTAGGGGTGACAAAATGTATCAGGATTTGAAAGCAAATTATTGGTGGATAGGTTTAAAGAAATCTATTCCCACACATGTAGCTAAGTGCCTGACTTGTGCTCAGATTAAAGCTGAACATCAAAAGCCATCAGGTCTGCTTCAACAGCCAGAACTTCCCATATGGAAGTGGGAGATAGTAACCATGGATTTTATAACCAAGTTACCTAAAACAAGGCATGGAAATGATACCATTTGGGTCATGGTTGATAGACTGACTAAGTCAGCACATTTCTTACCCATCAAGGAGACTCATAGCTTCGACAAGTTAGTCTAGTTGTACGTGGATAAGATTGTATCTCTCCATGGAGTGCCGATGTCTATTATCTCTGATAGAGATACTAGATACACCTCACACTTTTGGAAAAGTTTCCAACAATCATTAGGCACTCGTTTGAATTTTAGTACTGCTTATCATCCGCAAACTGATGGGCAAAGTGAGCGTGCAATTCAAACTTTGGAAGACATACTTCGTGCATGTGTTATTGATTTGGGAGGTAGTTGGGATGACCACCTACCCTTAATCGAGTTTTCCTATAATAATAGCTACCATACTAGGATTCAGGCTGCGCCTTTTGAGGCATTGTATGGTAGGAAGTGTAGAACGCCTGTTTGTTGGGCAGAAGTAGGAGAAGCTCAGTTATCAGGACCTAATATAGTCCTTGAAACGATGGACAAGATTGTCCAGATTCGTGATCGCCTGAAAGCTGCCAGGGATAGGCAGAAAAGTTATGCTGATAAGAGGCGGAAACCTCTAAAGTTTGAGGTTGGCGACAAAGTCTTACTAAAAGTATCACCCTGGAAAGGTGTGATTCGTTTTGGTAAGAAGGGCAAGCTAAGCCCTAGATATATCGGACCATTTGAGATTATCGAATGTGTCGGTAGGTAGCTAATAAGCTAAACTTGCCTGAGGAGCTCAGCGGAATTCATAATGTGTTCCACATCTGTAATCTCAAGAAGTGTCTAGCTGATGAATCATTAACTATGTCTCATAAAGACGTACAGATTGATGAAAGCTTGAAGTTCGTTGAAAAACCTTTGTCGATTGAGGATCGACAGGTTAAGAAGCTTTGAAGGAAGCATATACCGGTAGTGAAGGTTAAATGGGATGCCCGTAGAGGTCCCGAATACACGTGGGAGGTTGAGTCCACCATGAAACAGAAGTACCCTCATTTATTTCAGTAAATCTCGAGGTCGAGATTTCTTTTAAGGGGGTGAGGATGTAACACCTTGATGTATGTAAAATGCAACATATAACTAATATTGGAAAAGGTGTGTTTTTGTCTTCCTTTTCAATTCACAGGGTCAAATGAGCTTAAACGAACAAAAGGAACAAATATACAGCTAAAACCAACATAAATACAAAGAAAAGGAAGAAACGTGG
Organism: Helianthus annuus; assembly: GCF_002127325.2. Lineage (NCBI taxonomy): Eukaryota > Viridiplantae > Streptophyta > Magnoliopsida > Asterales > Asteraceae > Helianthus > Helianthus annuus. The sequence continues at coordinate 55,189,505 of NC_035435.2, read as the reverse complement.
CATGCCCGACCCCTCTACAACATCTCCCAAAGCAAAAAACAAGAAGAAAGCTGAGCATGGGGCTGTGCCCAGCGGACACGAGGCCGTGTCCAGGCTTCTGCAGAAAAGACAGAGCTATAGAAGCTTCTATTCCCGACACGGGGCCGTGGTCAATGCTAAGATTCGTAGAATCTTGATAGTACAGATACGCTTCTACACATGGGGCCGTGCCCAGTGGACACGGGGGCGTGTGGAGCTAATAAAGACAAATTGTAATTAATGAAGAAAGATAAAAAGGGTGGACACGGAGCCGTGTCCAGGCTTCTGTGCAGGCTATAAATAGGGGTGCTTGGTTCACTTCAAAGGCATCCCTTGGCAAACCACCTCTCTCACTCTTCACCCACACTCCACCACCACCACAACACCATCATCCACCACCATCATTCATCATCCATCATAGAGTGTGTGTAGTAGTCTCGGGATCCAAGATTGATCGTAAGAGTTCTTGACAATCAAAGGCGATGTTTGCCTAAGTCTCTTACATCACTTGGTGAAGACAAGCATTTAGTGTAATACTTTTTATTTTTAATCTTTTCGCACTTTTTATTTGGTTATGTATTAATGACATTAAAAACTAGTTTCTTATGTTGAAGGTGAATCTTCCTTATCATTTGTCCGTGGTGTCTTGGCATTATTTTACTGTCAATTCTCAAGGTATCGCAGTGTTTGAAGAGCGGATGTGTCATCTACATGGCACAAGTGTCTGTGAATGAACCGAAGCCCAAGATCGAAGACATTCCAATTATATCCGAGTATCCTGATGTCTTTCCTGATGAATTACCTGGATTACCTCCTGAGAGGCAAGTTGAGTTCAGGATAGACATTCTGCCTGGATCTGCACCAATTGCCCGAGCTCCTTATCGTTTAGCGCCTACTGAAATGAAAGAGCCCAGGACTCAATTGGACAACTTATTGGAAAAAGGTTTCATACAACCTAGCTCTTCGCCTTGGGGAGCTCCAATGTTGTTTGTGAAAAAGAAGGATGGATCAATGCGTTTATGCATTGACTATCGTGCATTAAACAAGGTAACGATCAAGAATCGTTATCCTTTGCCCAGGATCGACGACTTATTCGATCAACTTCAAGGGGCAAGCTTTTTCTCAAAGATTGATTTGAGATCTGGGTATCATCAACTCAAAGTCAGAACTGAAGATGTGCCTAAGACAGCGTTTAGAACGAGGTATGGACATTTTGAGTTTTTAGTGATGCCTTTCGGGCTCACTAATGCACCAGCAGCATTCATGGACCTCATGAATGGAGTCTGCAAACCATACTTGGATAAGTTTGTCATTGTCTTTATAGACGACATACTTATCTACTCTCATAATCAAGTGGATCATGAGAAGCACCTTCGATGTATCTTAGGATTGCTTCAACATGAGAAGTTGTATGCTAAATTCTCCAAATGCGAGTTCTGGCTTCGTGAAGTCCAATTCCTTAGACATGTTGTTAGTGAGTGTGGCATCCAAGTTGATCCCGCCAAGATAGAAGCCATTATGAATTGGGAAGCACCGAAGACGCTAACAGAAATTCGCAGCTTTTTGGGATTAGCTGGTTACTATAGAAGATTCATTGAAAACTTCTCGAGGATAGCTGCACCATTGACTTCTTTGACCCGTAAGAATGTAAAATTTGATTGGGGTCCAAAGCAACAAGAATCCTTTGAGATTCTTAAGCAGAAATTGAGCAATGCTCCGGTGTCGACATTACCTGAAGGAATTGAAGAATTTGTTGTTTAGTGTGATGCTTCACACACCGGTATGGGTTGTGTACTTATGCAAAAGGGCAAGGTGATTGCTTATGCATCATGACAACTAAAGGTGCATGAAAAGAATTACACCACCCATGATTTGGAGTTGGGTGCCGTTGTATTCGCACTAAAGTTGTGGAGACATTATTTGTATGGAACAAAATATGTGATCTATTTAAATCACAAAAGTCTCCAACACTTATTCAATCAAAAAGAGCTCAATATGAGACAACGCCGTTGGATGGAGACTTTAAATGATTACGATTGTGAAATTCGTTACCATCCTAGCAAAGCGAATGTAGTCGCTGATGCTCTAAGCCGAAAGGAAAGAGTTAAACCTATCAGAATTAATGCCAAGAGTATTGAACTGAAGAATAGCTTGAAGGAAAGGCTATTTGCTGCACAGAAGGATGCTGTTTTGAAAGCTAACCTTCCAGATGAAAAGTTAGGTTTAACTGCGGAACAGTTAACACCTGACAAGAATGGAATTCTCAGACCGAATAGAAGAATTTGGGTTCCTATTCATGGAGGACTTCGAGATGTAATCCTCTAGGAAGCTCACAACTCCAAATACTCAGTTCACCCTGGGGGTGACAAAATGTATCAGGATTTGAAAGCAAATTATTGGTGGATAGGTTTAAAGAAATCTATTCCCACACATGTAGCTAAGTGCCTGACTTGTGCTCAGATTAAAGCTGAACATCAAAAGCCATCAGGTCTGCTTCAACAGCCAGAACTTCCCATATGGAAGTGGGAGATAGTAACCATGGATTTTATAACCAAGTTACCTAAAACAAGGCATGGAAATGATACCATTTGGGTCATGGTTGATAGACTGACTAAGTCAGCACATTTCTTACCCATCAAGGAGACTCATAGCTTCGACAAGTTAGCCTAGTTGTACGTGGATAAGATTGTATCTCTCCATGGAGTGCCGATGTCTATTATCTCTGATAGAGATACTAGATACACCTCACACTTTTGGAAAAGTTTCCAACAATCATTAGGCACTCGTTTGAATTTTAGTACTTCTTATCATCCGCAAACTGATGGGCAAAGTGAGCGTACAATTCAAACTTTGGAAGACATACTTCGTGCATGTGTTATTGATTTGGGAGGTAGTTGGGATGACCACCTACCCTTAATCAAGTTTTCCTATAATAATAGCTACCATACTAGGATTCAGGCTGCGCCTTTTGAGGCATTGTATGGTAGGAAGTGTAGAACGCCTGTTTATTGGGCAGAAGTAGGAGAAGCTCAGTTATCAGGACCTGATATAGTCCTTGAAACGATGGACAAGATTGTCCAGATTCGTGATCGCCTGAAAGCTGCCAGGGATAGGCAGAAAAGTTATGCTGATAAGAGGCGGAAACCTCTAAAGTTTGAGGTTGGCGACAAAGTCTTACTAAAAGTATCACCCTGGAAAGGTGTGATTCGTTTTGGTAAGAAGGGCAAGCTAAGCCCTAGATATATCGGACCATTTGAGATTATCGAATGTGTCGGTAGGTAGCTAATAAGCTAAACTTGCCTGAGGAGCTCAGCGGAATTCATAATGTGTTCCACATCTGTAATCTCAAGAAGTGTCTAGCTGATGAATCATTAACTATGTCTCATAAAGACGTACAGATTGATGAAAGCTTGAAGTTCGTTGAAAAACCTTTGTCGATTGAGGATCGACAGGTTAAGAAGCTTTGAAGGAAGCATATACCGGTAGTGAAGGTTAAATGGGATGCCCGTAGAGGTCCCGAATACACGTGGGAGGTTGAGTCCACCATGAAACAGAAGTACCCTCATTTATTTCAGTAAATCTCGAGGTCGAGATTTCTTTTAAGGGGGTGAGGATGTAACACCTTGATGTGTGTAAAATGCAACATATAAAATGCAACATATAACTAATATTGGAAAAGGTGTGTTTTTGTCTTCCTTTTCAATTCACAGGGTCAAATGAGCTTAAACGAACAAAAGGAACAAATATACAGCTAAAACCAACATAAATACAAAGAAAAGGAAGAAACGTGGCATGCCCGACCCCTCTACAACATCTCCCAAAGCAAAAAACAAGAAGAAAGCTGAGCATGGGTGTCACACCCCCAAAATACCACATGCGGGAACCCCGCGGGATGTGTGACGTACCAGGATTCGAGCCACCAATCACATTGAACCACGCATAGTATTTAAACAAAACATGTCATTAATTACCAATAGTAAATGTCAATCATAAGATTATTTCAAAGAGTTGTGTAGCGGAAGCATATAGTAAATCGTTTAACAACTGTTTCATAATAAATGTTCACAAGCAATGTATCAACTATATATTAATCCAAGAACCTCGATCCATGACCACTCCAGCACTCCCAGATAGCAAGTCCATGTCACGAATTCTAACGACCTGCAAGCATGCAGACAAGTGTGTCAGACGACGCTGGTGAGTTCAAAGTTTTGTTAACGTGTTTAGTTACCAGATGTATGTTTAAGTCAGTTCAACGTTTTGTTTTGATGTTGTTATTACTCGATTACCGTATGTGGCGACTAGATGTGAATGCCCAACCCCAATGCCTCCATTTAGGCATTGGTCATGAGGTCAAGGTATCAAACAACCTTGAATAGATGTAAGGGGTCTTATATGTACACGATGAGAATGCCCAACCCCAATGCCTCTAACTAGGCATTGGTCATGAAGTCCAGGTAATTAGTTCACGCCCGTCCTTTCGGCCCGGTGTGAGGGTGCCAAACCTAATAGCGCTATCAACTAAATACCTCGTTGCTTGTTCAGCAACACGGTACATGTATGGGGTCTTACATGATTTATACTGTGTTCAATAACCAACATCCCAGATAACAGTTTACCCAGTATTCCCTTCAGAAATGTTTACCAGATGTCCCAAACCACCGGGACGCATGCTTAGAAAAGTGCAGTGAACTCACCTTGGATTTGCTCGGTATGTTACGTTACATTACCCGTTTCCAGTTGGTCAACCAAACCCTACCGTGGTTATCAAAATCAGTCAGTTTCGTATACACATAAAATGCGTGTTCATCACATTCAGTACATAGATTACAAATAAACAGAACACGTATTATTACTCAAGTCGTAGCAAGTATTTGGGTCCTATATCCAATCACAACACCAGTTCATATAGCAACATAATGCAGGTCAAGTGATTCGATTCCCTTTCAAGCAAACATGCAACTTTTAACTAAAATTTATGCAACACAGTTATTATCCGTATCATCATGTATTGTATCTTTACACAAGTTTATATATCGCATCACTACATCCATCACGTGAGTTATCAGTCCCATCCAATGTGTATAATTTATGACTCTAGCCAATCTATCGGACTCACTTGTGGCCCATTACACTAATGTTCAACCCAAGCTTAAGTTTGCAACCCAAACATATCATCTGCCATTATATGCGTGCGTATGGGTAGCCCATCAGGCCCAGATTCAGTTTATTAACATATCTTAACATTAAGATTAGTTCTGCACTTTGAGTCGTGATAGTCCGCTAGGTTTCGTCCCATTGTGTGCATAGCCAATTAACAGTTTTTAACACAACTATAAGCATGTTATAACATGAGGTCATCGATTCATCAATCCATAATCACTAATTCATTACTCCAGTAGGCACCCTTAATATTGATGATGCCAATCTAGTTTTAATAATTGTCGTTAATATTCAATCATTTGAGGTCCACTAAATAACTTACACCTTCAACTTTTATTTTGATAAAAGTTGAACAATCTGATAATATCACGTGATCCAAATAAACATATGAGGCACACTTGATAAAACATATGATAACCCTCACACTCATAATACAAATTCACAATCCACGGTCATATTTCATGCAATTTGGTGAGTTATTCGATCATGCTTAATTAACGTTATCAAACCATTAACATGAAGTGGGCTTGGCAGCCACGTCTTAATGGGCTACGCCATTAGTTGGCTCATAACAGTTACCTCTTGCTTAACAAATCAGTTCTTTTATAACCAAGAAACCATCTAATTAGTCAACCTAATCCTTTGTTCAAACAGGTTTCGATCCTATCAAAACAACATATATAACATATACATAACACTCCTTGAACCAACCGTCGTTACCCGACTTACTAACCCGAAACCCCCCCATAGCTTATACACATTTTTATAACTCTAAAACTCACACCCATGAGTCTATATTTCATCGAGCATCAACAGGCAACCACCAAACATCAGATTCTTATTCCGTATAATTCACACCAAGTATTATGGTTCATATAATTGCAGCAAGGTTCATATAATTTCACATAATCAAGACACGACATCAACACATCCACATTCATTCATTATCAATTTAGAGAAAACACATCAGATAATATTGGCATATATCCTTTCTACGTGAACCAAGTATTACAACATTGTCCATTACACATAACACTTTTGACTATCAAAATATCATTAACAGAATATCCATACTATCTCAATCGTTTATGATTATTAGCCTAAATTACGAACCATCAATAGCCACGAGGGGCGTACATCAAACCAGGAAAACTACACCTCGATTACATCCACATAATGACATCGATCAACACAACTGATAATAAGCAACACTCATCAAAACACTGATCATACAACGTCACGAGCACAGTTTCAAACACATCAATACATGTTCTCATATAATCAAACAAGTGGTGATACTAACCGGTGATGGCGATCTCGACTGGGGGGGGGGGGTTGCTTCTACTGTCGCAGTTCGATTAGAGGGGTGGGGGTAGGGTTTGTTTATTTGAGTTGTATTATATTTTGATTACGTGCTGAGTATATAATATCCTTTCCTTAACCGGCCCCTATCAACACAACCGGCCCACTTCCAGAACCTGATTGGGCTAATGTGGATAAGGCCCCATATGTGTGTGTATGCATGCTAAATCGTAACCGGCCCAAATACGATGCCCACCTGGGCGCTACCGATCCCAAACATAATTTCGATATGTAACTGTGCTCGGGTTGGGCTTTGGGTGTATGTGTGAAGATTCGGTCGGCCCAAATTAACAGTCGGTTAATTTAAACACTAACACTAACTTAGCCGAGTTAAACAAGCAACGATACATTTAAACTAACCAAGTTAAACAGGTAAACGCGCGAGATTTGTCAAGTAACAGAAAGTGATTTGGAATTAGAGACACACCTAAAGATTACGGGTCGTCACAATGGGGCTGTGCCCAGCGGACACGAGGCCGTGTCCAGGCTTCTGCAGAAAAGACAAAGCTATAGAAGCTTCTATTCTCGACACGGGGCCGTGGTCAATGCTAAGATTCGTAGAATCTTGATAGTACAGATACGCTTCTACACATGAGGCCGTGCCCAGTGGACACGGGGGCGTGTGGAGCTAATAAAGACAAATTGTAATTAATGAAGAAAGATAAAAAGGGTGGACACGGAGCCGTGTCCAGGCTTCTGTGCAGGCTATAAATAGGGGTGCTTGGTTCACTTCAAAGGCATCCCTTGGCAAACCACCTCTCTCACTCTTCACCCACACTCCACCACCACCACAACACCATCATCCACCACCATCATCCATCATCCATCATAGAGTGTGTGTAGTAGTCTCGGGATCCAAGATTGATCGTAAGAGTTCTTGACAATCAAAGGCGATGTTTGCCTAAGTCTCTTACATCACTTGGTGAAGACAAGCATTTAGTGTAATACTTTTTATTTTTAATCTTTTCGCACTTTTTATTTGGTTATGTATTAATGACATTAATAACTAGTTTCTTATGTTGAAGGTGAATCTTCCTTATCATTTGTCCGTGGTGTCTTGGCATTATTTTACTGTCTATATAAAATAAAAGATTTTCACCATTCATATCTCCATGGTCTATATGGAGATATGTTGGCTACCTGGTCGGGGGTTAAGGGAATGGTTTGGTAAGAGTCTTGCCTTGTTCAGTGTATAGATCCTGCAAGGACCTGGGTCAAATTTAGTAGGACCTCCTTCAATAACCACTGGTATTGGATGGCGGGGGTCCAAACTCTTTGATCCCCTCATATGTAAGCTACTATTAAAACTTTAACCCGGCTACTTAGGACTGTATCCCTGCTGACTCAGACTACTTAGCCGAGGGTAACGTCACCTTCAAAAGAGGGGCCTACCACATTATGCATTAATAACTTAATTAATTATCTTTCAATAATCTGACCGTTTAGGATTGTATCCTTGCTGACTCAAACTACTGGGTTGAGAGTAATGTCACCTTCAAAAGAGGGGCCTACTACAATAACTAAGATAATCTCTTAAAAAGTGCAAAAATTCGGAAATAATCAATGGTTAGACTAAAGGCGAGTCGGATCCAAGTGATTCATCTTGTCTATCTGTTTTTATTTTTATTTTTATTTTCAGCATTTTAGTTTTTATTTTCTAGTTTAAAACATTTTTCTAACTTTTTGATTTGATTAGACGTTGAGGATAAACTGGTATTAAAAGCTCTTGTGTCCTTGGACGACCTCGGTATCTTACCAACACTATACAACACTCACGATAGGTTCACTTGCCCATATGTGTGTTTGGTGTTAGGAAATATCGTGTTTTATAAATTTAAAACTTGACTAAAGTGGTTAAAAAGGGCTAAAAATATACATAAAATTATATCACACCACACACGCATCAAGTTTTTGGCGCCGTTGACGGGGACACAAGGATTTTAAGAAAGCTTAAAATAGACGGCCTAATCAGTTTTTTCAAAACGCGTGCACGTTTTTCTGCATTTTAGTTAGTTTTGCATTTACAGTAGGTTGAACACGGGCCGTGCTCACTGAACACGGGGCCGTGTTGCACATTTTTTCATAAAAACACCCAGATACAGAGTCTGAACACGGGGTCGTGCTCACTGAACACGCCCCCGTGCTGTACAAAACCAGTAACTTTAATTCAAACGCCCAGATACAGACCCTGAGCACGGGCCATGTCCACTGAACACAGGGCCGTGTCCACTGAACACAGGGCCGTGTCCAGCTTCTGTTTCCATTTTTGTTTTCGTTTTCTGGTCCCGAGACTCTGTTGTGGTCTGCTGAGTGATTCTTATGGATCAATACTCAGGAGGCTACAACTACACCTATGAGGAAGATGATTATAGGGAAGACTATTGCACCATTTGTGGTGAACAGCACTCGGTACAATATTGTGACTTATTTCAACCATCCGCTTCATACACCTATTATGAGGAGCCCATGTACGAGCCATCGACTTCATATACATCCTATGAAGACCAAAGGTATGAACCTTCTCCCTCATACTCATATTTTGATGAAACAAGGTATGAGCCTTCATACTCATACTTTGAGGAACCAAGATATGAGCCACCACCTTCATATACTTATTATGAGGAACCTGGCGTGAACAACCCACCTCATATGAGTATTATGAAGAACAAAATTACGACCCTTATCCATCATATGCTTACAATGAAGAACAATGGTGCGAACCATCTACTTCATATGTGTACTATAAGGAACCAAGGATCGAACATCGGGATTCAAGCTTTGAGGATCCCGATCCTTATTCTATCACCGAAGTAACCGAAAAGATACTAGAACACCTTAAAACTATTGAGCGTTACATAAAAGAGTCTCGCGCAAGGGAAGAGGAGTCTCGCGCAAGAGAAGAGTTAACTTGTAATAATAACAAAGAAATAGTTGAAAAGGTAAAAATGGAAGAACAAATAAGTGAAAAACCGACACATGAGTTAAACAACGAAAAAGGTAAGTTCGATAACGCTAAAATTCAAGAAGAGTATAATTTTCAAGAAATTAATCTCTTGTCACCTTCTTTCGAAAAAGGTAAGTTTGATGAAACTTGTATATAAATGGAATTTTAAAAAGGCATGTAATGCTCAAATAAGTAATTTCTCTTATGAAACGTTCTAAATAAATCATAACGAATAGGATTGTAAATAATATAAAAATAAAACCTAATAAAGATCTTGGATTCCCGACACTCAAGACAAGCCCAAACCTTCTCTTCTACCCATTCCATTTGGGTGTGTAAGCCACATAATAAAGAGTTTTGCTTGAGGACAAACAAAGATTCAAGTGTGGGGGTATTTGATTTGTGTAAAATGCAACATATAAATTACATCAAATAAGGCATAAAACTAACCCGTTTTTAGTACTAATGTTGGAAAAAGTGTGTTTTTGTCTTCCTTTTGAATTTACAGGGTCACTTGAGCTTAAACGAACAAAAGGAACAAATATACAGCCAAAACCAACATAAATACAAAGAAAAGGAAGAAACATGGCATGCCCAACCCCTCATCAAAATATCCCAAAGCAAAAAACAAGAAGAAAGCTGAGCATGGGGCTGTGCACAGCTGAGCATGGGGTTGTGCCCAGCTGAACACGGGGCGTGCCCAGCGGACACGGGGTCGTGTCCAGCGGACACGGGGCCGTGTCCAGGCTTCTGGAGAAAAGACAAAGCTATAGAAGCTTCTATTCCCGACACGGGGGCGTGCCCAGCTCAACACAGGGCCGTGGTAACGCTAAGATTCGCAGAATCTTGCAAATCTTGATCGTACATATACGCTTCTGCACACGGGGCTGTGCCCAGCGGACATGGGGGCGTGTGGAGCTAATAAAGATAAATTGTAATTAATGAAGAAAGAGAAAAAGGGTGGACACGGGGCCATGTCCAGGCTTCTGTGCAGGCTATAAATAGGGGTGCTTGGTTCACTTCAAAGGCATCTCTTGGCAAACCACCTCTCTCACACTTCACCCACACTCCACCACCACCACAACACCATCATCCACCACCATCATCCATCATCCATCATAGAGTGTGTGTAGTAGTCTCGGGATCCAGGATTGATCGTAAGAGTTCTTGAAAATCAAAGGGGATGTTTGCCTAAGTCTCTTACATCACTTGGTGAAGACAGGCATTTAGTGTAATACTTTTTATTTTTAATCTTTTCGCACTTTTTATTTGGTTATGTATTAAAGACTTTAATAACTAGTTTCTTATGTTGAAGGTGAATCTTCCTTATCATTTGTTCGTGGTGTCTTGGCATTATTTTACTGTCTATATAAAATAAAAGATTTTCACCATTCATATCTCCAAGGTCTATATGGAGATATGTTGGCTACCTGGTCGGGGGTTAAGGGAATGGTTTGGTAAGAGTCTTGCCTTGTTCAGTGTATAGATCCTGCAAGGACCTGAGTCAAATTTAGTAGGACCTCCTTCAATACCCACTGGTATTGGATGGCGGGGGTCCAAACTCTTTGATCCCCTCATATGTTAAACTACTATTAAAACTTTAACCCGGCTACTTAGGACTGTATCCCTGCTGACTCAGACTACTTAGCCAAGGGTAACGTCACCTTCAAAAGAGGGGCCTACCACATTATGCATTAATAACTTAATTAATTATCTTTCAATAATCCGTCTCTTTAGGATTGTATCCTTGCTGACTCAAACTACTGGGTTGAGGGTAACGTCACCTTCAAAAGAGGGGTCTACTACAATAACTAAGATAATCTCTTAAAAAGTGCAAAAGTGCGGAAATAATCAAAGGTTACACTAAAGGCGAGTCGGATCCAAGCGATTCATCTTGTCTATCTGTTTTTATTTTTATTTTTACTTTCAGCATTTTAGTTTTTATTTTCTAGTTTAAAACATTTTTCTAACTTTTTGATTTGATTAGACGTTGAGGATAAACCGGTATTAAAAGCTCTTGTGTCCTTGGACGACCTCGGTATCTTACCAACACTATACTACGCTCACGATGGGTGCACTTTCCCATATGTGTGTTTGGTGTTAGAAAATACCGTGTTTTATAAATTTAAAACTTGACTAAAGTGGTTAAAAAGGGCTAAACTCAGTTCAGGGTTGTTTACAGACCGCATCAGTTTGGACTTACGGTCCGTAAGAGTTTGATGCGGACCGTAAGGGTTTTTGCTTACGGTCCATACGGCTAGTCGATGGGTAGAAATTTTGGACAGCTGCAGGTTTCAGCTCCAAACCGACTTAAACTCATTTGAATCGAATCTAGGGGCTGTTTGTCAGTATTATTAAACAACTAGGACACCTGGAGTGATCCTAGGAACATCCAAAACACTTGCAATCATCTAGGGACTTGGCAATCTCTTATATAAGGCACTCTTGTGTTGTGTTCATATGCTCACATTTGCAACAACTTTCAAAACAACCACTTCTGGAGCTTGTAAGCAATAGGAGAAGACTTTCAAGTGTAGAAAAGATAGCAAGGACCATTAGTAAGGGTCTTAATCCCTGCTTAGTCCTTTTAATTAGTTTAAAAACCGAAAAGTCAAACATATCATAATTTAGCTTTGACTTTCGGTTTAATCACAAATGATCCAGCCACTGACCAAAAGGAAAGTGGTTATGGAACCATATTAAGGTAGGTGATTAACCCTTAAAAGGGCACCTCCTAAATTTCGTTTGACTAGTTAATTGTCGGGTCAAACTAGTTTGAAAAAGTCAAACTGGACAGAAAGTTTAAAAATAATATAAACTAATAAAACTGAGGTTCTAAATTATATTTTTACATTTTAATGACTTGGTAATTAATATTAGAACATGTTTAATCTGTCCTAACCCGGCAATTATCAGTCTAAAGTCGGATTATAACCGAAAGTCGCAAAAGCTTGACTTTTGCTTTGACTTTCAATTCTGACCCATTCAAGCTTAATTCTCCCATGTTTTAAGCTTCCATTAGGACCACATTACTCAATAGTATAACCCTCTGGAGTTATATTGCTTGGTCCTTAGTAGTTTGAATTATATGCACTTGTTTGTTAGAAATGTGAGTGGACAAAAGCCTTTGCTACTAATATATAAGCTTGTCCCGAGAATTTGACATCAGTTCTTGGTCTCAAATAGGAGTTATGCGCGATATCGTAATTAGAAGCTTCTTATTAATTAATTTACGATATCTTGCATAATGCATGTTTAAACTTGGATTTTGAACCAAAACTCATTACCTACTGCTAAGATATTATTTTTAAGGAATTTTAAGATTTTTGGTCAGATTATTATCTGTTTAAAACATAGAGTTCTTGTGTAATCCGGTTAATGGCGATAATACCCTTTTTAGACATAAAATGAGATTAACAAATGATTTGAATGCCAAATTTAACATCTAAGACTTGTTACCTACTGAATTTTTAAACAAATTTAAATATTATTACAGTAGGTATAATTTATGAACTCAGGTTTCCAAAAATGTCCTTAAAAGCATATGTGAAATGACCAAAATGCCCTTTCAGGGCATAGTTTGGCCATAAATGGTAAACCTCACATAAATGTAATATCTTACTGATGTAATGAGATAAATTAAATATTTTTACTGATTTCAAAGGACCAGAACTTCAGTTTGTCATAAAATCTCTTTTATAAGTATTAAAATTACCATAATACCCTTACGGGACTTAAATTGGTTTTAATTACATTTTGGGCATATATGTTGACATCCTACTAATGTTTTAACATATTTAAAGCATAATAACATTTAAGACCTGTATATAATTCATTTGGTTACCCGTGACGCGTTTACGCATTCGTATCGGTTTATGTGACTAGTTTACGTAAAATAGCCGAAACGAGTTTAACCTTATCATTAAATCCTCAAATTCCAGAATGTGATTAGCTTACCCATATTATACAAGTATCCAAGCTTGTCGGGTCTAAACCACATTCTATTCCGGTCTCCGCTTAATCTAGCGTTTAGAACCATAAAGTTTCTTTCTAGCTAGCCGGTTTAAGTCTTTGACTTAACTAAAGACCCGTTAGCATCCTAATAGGTTATTAAACCTTCTATACAGATTAAGTAGCATCCAGTAAAAGGTACCATCATAAAGCTTTAGGATTATACTGCTGAGTTACCGTTCACATTAGCTCAGGTAAATACTTTTAACTTATTTTCCCTTATACGGGCTTGGGATACGGTATTATAATAATACCGCTTGGTCGGGTATGAAATCATTTAATCGGATTGTGATTAATAAATTTACATAACCCGTTTTAATCTATTTTGTTTGATAACATAAGCATTGGGGGTTAATTCGACCGTGTCCTGGATATCCTCGGCTCATTTCATTTGAAATGGCCACGACCTATGCACGGGGTGTAGGCATACACCTGACAGATGCAAATGCTAATATAACCCACATGTTGGGGATAACTCCTTTGTGGGTTCTATAAGTGGTGAGTCGGTTAATTATGACCGACTTCCAAACCGGCCCCATATGTGTGACAAACATGTAAAATTGTATACAAGATTATCTTTAAAAAGTTGTCCCATGTTATAAAAGATTTGTGCCATGTGCACTTAAATAAATTTTCATAAATCTTTTCAAAAGAGTCAGTTATTTGTATTTACCAGTGTAAACTGACGTGTTTTCTTAAAGACTGATTGACAGGTACCTCTCGAAATAAGGCTGGAGCTATTAGGTGTCATAAGAGGATCTTGCAAATCCATAGATACCTGAAGTCTGTTACTTTGTTTTCTTGTATTTAATTATGATCCGTCTGTGGATCTTATTACAATCCAGTCTGTATATTCTTTCATTCGGACACTCAGACATTATGGTTTGTAATAGTTTATTTACCAAGCCTTCCCCTGTGCTATTATATTGTGTGTATTGACAATGATGATATCAACTACGTCACGATACTCTCCGTCGGGCCCACCGGTAATATGTGGAAATATCGGGGTGTGACATCTAAGGATGGTAAAATCTACTTGGCTTCCATGTAGGAGCAATTCAAAGGGACGTTTAAGGTGTATGATAGTACTTTGACTCTTAAGCTGGTGACTACTAAGTATGATGGGATGCGCGACATTTGTGAGCACATCATAATGATGAGCGACATGGCCCATAAGCTGAAGGGGTTAGACATGGAGATCAGTGATGACTTTCTAGTACACTTCATGACTTTTCTTCCGCCGTCCTATGAAGCATTGAAGATCAATTACAATACTTAGAAGGACATATGGATGATGAGTGAGCTGAGCGCCATGTTCGTACAGCAGGAAGAGCGTATGAAGATGGATAGAACAACTAAAGTTGCTTATCTTGCAACTTCCAACTCCAAGAATAATACGTTTAAGTGCATTCCATTGGGTTGTTTTGGGCGCATGCATGTACATGTATATCTGTTGGACGACATAATTGATGTCTATGTAGGTGAATGTCAAGTATTGTAACGCGCCAGCAAAGCTTCGATAAAGTGTGGGGTTATCGAAGTCCGTGCTAGAAGATACGCTTAACTTAGTGTTTGTGTCCACAGGTGTGTGCACCGGTTTGCAATATTGCATCCCGATGCACTTAGTAATGTCGTTTACATAGCCTTGTTGTGATAAAAATTTCAAGGAAAAACTAAGAGCACCGAGATCTTTCATATAAATTCCTTTGAAAGGTATGTCATTAGTTGTCCCAGAAGTTCCGTAAAGGGCATAACGAGTAAGATGTCTTCCACATATAAAAGGAGATATGCAATATTATACCTGTGATTCAGAATGAAGAGAGAATCACCACACCGACTTTGAAGAATCCCAAAGTGAGGACATAGTCAGTGAAGTGTTGGTACCATGCACGTGGTGCTTGTTTGAGTCCGTAAAGGGACATTTTCAGGCGACAAATATGATCCAGAAATTGTTTGTGTGTAAGTCCCATTAATTGATGCATATAGCCCGTCTCGTTGAGAGTGCCATGCAAGAATGCATTAGTAACATTAAGCTGATGAACCGACCAAGATTTCAATAGTGATATAGAAAAACGGTACGAATGGTGGCCGGTTTCACAACTGGGCTAAAAGTGTCTCCACAGTCTATGCCAACCTGTTGCAAACTCCCGTCACAAACCAACCTTGCCTTATATCGGTCTAGAGAACCATCATATTTGAATTTATGTTTGAAAATGAAAACTTTTTGATATCTTAATTATACTAATATGCTGTACATATAGTGTTTAATATAACAAGTACAGTAAATACTAATTTATATATGTTTTTACATAATAATACACTATTACACTTAATTTTGTTTATATTATGAAGTCAGTAATCTATTATGCATTTAAAGCATGATGGGTTTCGCGGTAGTATATAATTAGTTTGTATATAAAACGTGATGTTGATAGAATATTGGATGATAATGAGTTTGTACATGAATGGATTTGTAAGATGATAAATAGGTTCGCATGATACGGGTATTTTAATGATTGAGAATCTACATCGTATGTTTATAAAATATAATATTGGAAGTAACGTTGAAATCCTTGTTTTGTGCTTTGATCGGATAAAGTTGGAATATAACTTGATGGGTCGTACACTTCGAATTTACCAACACGTGTTGCACAGTGTGCAACTCAATATTGCATGACCGCACATATGAGGAGGCCGCACACTTCAACGTGTGCCACGCACCTTCATGTGTGCCGCATATTCGTGTTTGGGCCATACACGGTGTTGGGCCACAACCTTAGTGGACCGCACACCCAAAGATGGACCGCACACTACACCCGCACACCTCTTATGACTTACGAGCATGACCCCACACTTGTCAAGTGGTCGCACACTTCTGTGTGGACCGCACACTAACAAGTGGGCCGCACATTCTTACTTGGGCCTTATTCCTTAGTGGACCACACATTAATAAAAGCCCATGTCTTTGTTTAACCGCACACATATACAGTACCTTTGAACTATGACTAATCTGTAATGATGTTAGTAAATATGTAAACATGTTAGTATAACATACAAAAACTGTTACTTGTACACTACTTGCTAAATACGTGTGGTTAATACGTGATTATTTGTATACTGTCCTAATAAGTGGTAACCATAATAGGACGTGGTTGACCAACTTAGGACAAATGCTTTATCTACCGAGCAAAGCAAAGGTGAGTTCACACTAACACTTAAAGCATGTATTCCCGGTGGTTTAGGAATGGAATAATAATTAAACAATACTCATATTTCATGTTTCTAGCATACTAGACGAAACTCTACCATGAAGTCCCCAACACTTATACCGATTAATCGCTGGATATGGCGAATGGGATATTAGTTGATAGCGCTATTAGGTTTGACAAACCTCACACCGTGCCTGGATAGGATCGGGCGTGAACTAATAGGCCTTAGGACCGATCAATGATGGTAGACATTGATCTGGGGCAAACAACACAATAGTCGCAGTATCAGTACTACATAGTTCAGTGGCTTACATTGGGTAGCTCCCTGTGGCATGTTTTATAAATGGTAACTTAATAATTAATATTTTTGGATAAAACGAGAAAACCTTTTTAAAACCGTGAACTCGCCAACTTTATGTTGACATTTGACTGCATGCTTGCAGATTTACAGGTATAGCTGCGGACGGGCATTGCAAACGGATGGAATGTGTGTGGTTTGGAAAGTTACATTTTTTGTACATTATTTAATTTGTGGTTTCTAACTGTGATAAGTTTTAAATTACATTTCCGTTACAAACTTGAATTATATTTTTTAAACTTTTAAATTAAGTCACTAATTGTACTATTAGTAATAATTTTCACATTTCACAAATGGTTCAAAATAATTAGTGGCTGGATCCTGGGCAGTCGCACGCTTCGCGATAATACTTCGCATGTGGAATTTGAGGGTGTGACACGAATCCTATTCCTTTCTATGATACTACAAACTCGGTTCCAAACGTAGAATACCCAATTAAACTAGGGTTTCAACCATCCATTCCGTATGGTCGTATCAAATCGGTGGTTAGTTGTGACAACTTGCAAGATTCTGAGATGGGATTCAATGGGGTGACTGCACATATATTGCAACCATATTTGGCTGTGATATTGAGAGAAGGACATGTAGGATTGATATAAGTGTGTGCTTCTTTGCAAAACTTGTGGTCACATTCTAAGGGAAATTTGCATCATTCCTCTAACGTGCAGAAATCGACGCACAATACAATCTTGCCATGTGAAAGGAGCATCAAGGTCAATGAGGTAATAGGGTTCTCCATCCCAAGTTCATTTCTTAAGAAACCAAGAAACCTTGGGAAGAGATGTTTTGGTATCCTGGGTTACGGGTATAGCCGAGGTATTGAAACTTTTATATTGGGATAAGATATTACAAGAGAAGAATGCCAAGAGAAAGAAAAGAAATTTAACAAGATGCATATCTTTTTTTTCTTTTCTGGCTAAACGTAGGTGGCAATGAAGGGTAGTAGGTTGCTGAGTTGAACTCTCTTGTGTCAGTCGTCGCCTCTATTTCTTTGGGGAACAGGAACGATGATTGGAGATGGATAGGGGATCAGTCGGGGTCTTTCTCGGTTAGCTCGGTCAGGAGAGTTTTGAGGGGCTCAGATGGTTGTAACAGTTTTGTGTTGGATTGGTGTAAATGAGTTCCGAAAAAATGCAATATGTTCGTCTGGAAAGCGGAGATGAATAGGATTCCTACTTCTGATGCGCTTGAAAGGAGGGGGATTGTGGTCGGAGATGGGTTGTGTCCTCTGTGCAAGACGGACATCGAATCAGTTGAGCATCTTTTCACCTCTTGTTCGATCGCGGTGGTTTTATGGCAAAAGGTTAGTCGGTGGTGTCGTATTTCTCCTATTTTTGCTTTCTCCTTTAAAGACTTGCTCGAGATTAACAAATCCGGGAATATTGCTTCGGCTGAGAGGGCTGTCGTTCAAGGTATCATTTTCACTTCTTGTTGGTGCCTTTGGTTGGCTCGGAATAGGGTAATGTTTTCCCAGTCGGAGGTCAAGGTAGATAGCATTTTTAGTGAAGTTAGGTCCCTGGGCTTTATTTGGTTTAAGTATAGATTGTGGTATAAATTCTGTTTCTTGGTCGGATTGGTGTAAATTTGTAATTATGTAGGGTGTTCCCGTTGTTCCCAGGCTCGGTCTTCGGGCCTGGGTGTGTTTTAATGAAGTTTTCCTTAAAAAAAAGATCAATTAGCTTTTATGTATGCCAAAGTCCACGGATCACATAGATTAGTGTTAATAGTTAGAAGTTATATTGCTTTAAATGTAATCTAGGGTGAAGGAGCATGATGTTTCCTTATTAAATTAAAATTAAAACAAAGTTCATTCTACATACTATTAATTGCCAACTTGTTTAATACATTACAAGGTGCCAAGTTGTAAGAGTTGACAATGAAAGGTCGAGTTGATCTATTAAGTTACTATAAATTAGATTACTATTTCACCATAGGGATTGATTTTTAATTGTGTGTATTTAATATCAAGAACTTCTTATTTAATACCAAGTAATAAAATCAACTACGCGCTAAAATATATTTAATCTCAAATACATACAATAAATTTACATACAAATAGATAAA
This sequence comes from Helianthus annuus, assembly GCF_002127325.2. NCBI lineage: Eukaryota > Viridiplantae > Streptophyta > Magnoliopsida > Asterales > Asteraceae > Helianthus > Helianthus annuus. The sequence goes on along the minus strand of NC_035435.2, from coordinate 55,170,376 downwards.
CATAAACATAAATATACACATATAAACACGTACACGTACACGTACACATACACATATACAAACACAAAGACGACGAGATGTACAAATACACATACGTATATACATACATAGATACATATACAGGGACATACACATAACACATGTACATGCATGTATAAAATTTAAATTTAATATAGTGTTTCCCAATTTATAAAAAAATACATTTTATATAGTCCCTTGAACTTTTATATAGTAAATAATTGTTTAATTCATTTTAGACATGTGTTAGAAAGGTAAAATGACTAAGGGGCTGTTGGGCAACTTCTGAATAGTTAAGTGCTATTAAGTGCTGAACTAGTAAGAGGTCTGAACCATTAAGAGCCAGTATAATGCTTAATACTTTAGAGACAAATGTCCGACCAATTTAGATTAGAGGTCTTAACCATTCAGACTCTGTTTAATATTTAGCCATTCAGAGGCAAATGTCTGAACCATTCAGACATCTCCTCACGAAACAAACAGTCTGAACCATTAAGTGCTGAACCAGTAAGAAGTCTGTCTGAACCATTAAGAGCCTTATTAAGATGTAAACGAACAACCCCTAAGTTAAATGAATAAATCTCCAAAACATGGTTTGTGCAATTATTTAATTTTATATAATAATGCTTTGTGATTTATAAAATTTAGTAACGTAGTTAAACTTTATAAATATAACCAGTGTTAGATCCACATGTGCGTTGCGCGTGGTACACCATGTATCCGTTTTATGGCTAGAATCATAGGTTACATACCAAGTAACCGTTTTATGGCTAGAATCATAGGTTAGCACAGTCATAATTTGTTGAGTTACATGTAATGTTTTATAAGCCTGGGCGTGATATATAAAGTTTTGAGTCACTAGCATGAAGATGCTGTTGGGATTCAGTGGTGTCAATTTTACTTTTTATCAAAACGGGTTTGACATATTTTATTAACTAAATATATAATTAATAAATACGCAGCGGAATAAATATATAATCAACACCAAAAGTGAACCGAACAGGATCATGGTTACAAACATACAATACGGTGTATATAATAATTAATCTACCGATGAGAAAAATTATACCCTTGTGGTTAATAATTAACAGTGTGAGATACCGAGGTACAATAAACGAGTGCTAGACACGAACACGAACTGAGCGATGGCGGCTTTGGCTTGACCGGTCCTCACAATGCAAAGAAAAGGAAAAATAGGGCAGCACTTAAAAGGTGGTGGCCGTATTTCTTGCTTTGAAAGCCAACTTCTATTTTGTGATTTTCTCACAAAATTGACTTCCTTTGCTTTTGTGATGTGTTACGGCAGAGGACTAGACCACCAAGGAAATGATTAACGTAAAATATATATAGTAATATATTTAGGTTAACATCCCTAATTACTCTTAGGTCCCAAAGTCCAATATAATAAGTTCAAGCCCACACGTGATACGAAGCCCGAAAAACAAAGTTTAATTATATAAGTAATTAAACGATATACTATTTATAACCCGTATAAATAATAAATCTCGTTTCTCGCGGATATATAATTATTCTAGACAATTATATATTTCGTTTCATTAATTGTTCGTGGTCACCAGTTAACCAAGTTAAGTGGATTTAATGTTTGTTGCCCAAGGTGTAACTCTTACGGGTCATAGCTCGGTCAGCAGCGTTGACTTATCGAACCCGTACATATAAATCCAACAATCTCCCACTTGGACGGCCTTCGATAAAATCCTCAACGCAAACAGTCAGCGGCGCTCTAGCTGCACATGACTGCCCCTAACAAGGTATGACACTTTAAAGTCATTAACCAAAACACCTTGCCATTAGTAACAACTTACTATTGCAAGACAATAGACTTATGGTAATTGTTGTCATTCATCCTTTCTGTAAAAGACATAAATTGAATCAATGAGACATGGATTAAGTTCATTCTCATATGGTGTTCAATTATTATTGTTCTCGATTAAGAGTCAAAGTGGTCCGAACAAACACACAGTAGTAAGTTTGGGTAAGGCCTTACACTTCACCAGTTTGAATCAACGAGGGCGCCACAATGTCTAACTTTTACATATCATGTAAGAGTACAGAATCCCATATCGACTATAAACAACTCCCACTGAACTTCATAACTATTCCTAATTAAAGCCTTTATGACTGGCAGTTACGCGACAGCGGTTGACAGTAATCAAAGAATAATCCTTGGTAAACGGAAGTTCTAATAAGTATCTCAGGTCAAAGGATACTAAATGAGTATACCAATATCAAAACATCTTATGACTAAGATCCATGAAGATGATTTGATGCGAGTTACATCCAACGTCATTCTCAATGAGGTCTGTGAATTTGGAAGTCAACTCCTTGAGTCCAAAGTCAGAATAGTCTTAATTCAGAATCATTCCCACGAGTCTGACCGACTACGGATAGTTTAGAATGCAAGATTCACGGATTAAACGTATTAAAATAGAACACAGTTATAAGATTCAAAATTGCATTTAACCAATAAATCAAAATTGAATTCAAAAGTACAATTGTTAAAATTTCGTACATCCAATTACTAAATCAAAACATACTGCTAGCTAATCTAAGCCCGATAGCACCCATGTGCTGATCATGTTTGTCCCGAGTCATGGGCTTAGTAAACGGGTCTGCTAGGTTTTGATCTGTGTCCACTTTGCTTATCACGATGTCTCCACGTTCCACAATTTCCCGTATGTAGTGGAACTTTCTTAGAATATGCTTGGCCTTGTGATGAGACCTGGGCTCTTTGGCTTGAGCAATAGCACCTGTGTTATCACAGAATATCTCGATGGGTTTCTTAATGCTTGGAACCACATCGAGATCGGTTATGAATTTCTTCATCCAAGCAGCATATGATGCGGCTATATATTCAGATTCAGTGGTTGAATCCGCCACCACACTCTGCTTGGAGCTCTTCCATGAGATAGCTCCTCCATTTAGAGTGAATACGAAACCTGATTGTGAGCGAGAATCATCTCGGTCAGTTTGAAAACCGGCATCAGTGTAACATCGTACAGTGAGCTCTTCTTCTACTCCTCCAAATACTAAGAACATATCTTTAGTTCTTCTCAGATACTTCAGAATGTTTTGACAGCAGTCCAATGGGCAATGCTAGGAGCTTGCTGATAACGACTAGTCATGCTTAAAGCATGCGAGACGTCAGGTCTAGTACATAACATAGCATACATGATAGAGCCAATCCCTAAAGCATATGGAACTCCTTCCATTCGCTTAATTTCAATGTCCGTTGAAGGAGATTGCGATTTGTTCAACACAATCCCTTTAGTCATAGGAACACCTCCTTTCTTGGAGTTTTCCATCTTAAAGCGTGTCATCATTTTGTCCATGTATGTACTTTGACTTAGCCCTAGAAGCCGCTTAGATCTATCCCTATAGATCTTGATTCCTAGAATATAAGCTGCTTCTCCAAGATCTTTCATTGCGAAACAAGTTCCCCAATAGTGTTTAACTTCGTTAAGCATATGGACGCTGTTTCCAATGATCAGTATATCATCCACATATAGGATGAGGAATGATATAGTGCTCCCACTAGCCTTTCTGTAAACACAAGGCTCATCTTCATTTTTGACAAAACCAAACTCTTTGATCTTTTGGTCAAAATGAAGATTCCAGCTACGAGACGCCTGCTTGAGTCCATAAATGGACTTATTCAGCTTGCACACCCTAGTAGGATATTTTGGATCAACAAAACCGTCTGGCTGAACCATATAGACATCTTCAGAGAGATGCCTATTAAGAAAAGCGGTTTTGACATCCATTTGCCATATCTCGTAGTCATAGTACGCGGCTATGGCTAGCAATATCCTGATCGATTTGATCATAGCAACGGGCGAGAAGGTTTCATTATAGTCAATACCCTAAGTTTGAGTGAAACCCTTCGCAACTAGCCGTGCTTTAAAGGTGTGTACATTTCCATGCATATCGGTTTTTCTCTTGAAAACCCATTTGCTCCCTATTGCCCGGGATTCGGGGGGTAGCTCAACCAAGTCCCAGACTTGATTATCATGCATAGATTGCATCTCAGCGTTCATGGCTTCCAGCCATTTCGCGGATTCAGGATCTGAGATAGCAGATTTGTAGTTAGTAGGTTCGTCATTAGACTCATCTACTACCAAGACTTCAGCACCTTCGAGATGCCAAAGGTATCTGTCAGGTTCTTTACGAGTCCTGCTACTTCTACGAACGCCTGTGTTCATGTCTGATTCATCAGCAACAATTTCTTGTTGTTCAGACGTTCCGACTTCATCAGCGGTTGTTGTTGGTTCTCGAATTTCTTCAAGATCAACCACATTATTTCCAGTTCCTCGATTAAGAAGTTCTTCCTCGAGAAAGTACCCCTTCCTTTTGATGGAAATAACATTTGCATCAGGATGGTAGAAATAATATCCGCTTCTTTTATAGTATCCGACGAAAACAACCTTTTCGCCTCGAGGATCGAGCTTATCATCAGCATCACTTGTGATGTATGCATCACATCCCCATACTTTTAGGTATTCCAAATTGGGTTTACGCCCATGCCATATCTCATATGGGGTTTTGTTTACCTTTTTAGTCGGAGCCAGATTGACAATGCGGGCGGCAGTCATAAGACCATGACCCCAAAAGGAGTGAGGCAAGTTAGTTCTACACATCATCGAACGAACCATATTATGTAGGGTTCGATTTCTCCTCTCGCTCACGCCATTAAGTTGGGGCGTGCCAGGTGGAGTGGGTTCTGAAATTATTCCACACTCTTTGAGATGATTGAGGAACTCTAAGCTGAGGTATTCGCCACCTCGATCTGATCAAAGTATTTTTATCTTTCTAGTAAGTTGGTTTTCTACTTCGTTTTGAAACTCTTTGAACTTTTCAAAAGTTTCATGCTTATGCTTCATAAGATAGACATAAGCATATCGACTATAATCGTCGATGAAAGTAACGAAGTATCTTTCATGGTTCCTTGTCATGGTTCTAAAAGGGCCACATACATCAGTGTGAATGAGTCCTAGAAGACCATTGGCCCGTTCACCAACACCAGTGAAGGGACGCTTTGTGAGTTTGCCAGCTAAGCAAGATTCGCAATCATTAAAGGAGTCCTGTCCAGTGGATTCAAGAATCCCCTCGGATTGGAGCCATTTTATGCGTGCCTTACTTATGTGGCCAAGTCTACAATGCCATAGAAAGGTTTCATTAATACCAGGTTTGTTACGCTTAGAAAGATGATATATGTTATTACATGTTTGAACATCAATCTCATAAATACCATTTCGAGGTTTAGCCTCAAAATAAAAGACATCATTCAAGTAGGCAGAAATAGAAATACCATTAAAAACGTACTTGAAACCTTGTTCAAACAAAAGGGAAACCGAAATAATGTTTCTGGTTATACTAGGTTCAAACAAACAATTGTTAAAATTAACTACAAGGCCAGAAGGACATGAAAAATGAAATGTGCCGGTTGCAAGAACGGGCACTCTTTTCCCATCACCAATGATGAGTTCCATGTCGCCTTGTTTCAGCTTCCTCCACTTTTCAGGCTCCTGCAAAACATTAGTGATGTGGTAACCACACCCGGTATCAAATACCCATGTGTTGCTGGAGACAGTAAAAAGTTCAATAACATAAATAAGAATACTTGAAGAAGTGCCAATGTTATTGGCCTTGTTCGCCTTCAGCTTGGCTAGATACTGTGGGCAGTTCCTTATCCAGTGCCCCATTTGGTTGCATTCAAAGCACTGACGCTCCTGAGGAGGGGGTGGTTTAGCAACCTGCTTGTTGTTGGTGGCAGATTTGGCAGCAACAACAACCATTTTCTTGCCTTTGCTGTTATGAGCCCTTTTCTTGTTGTTGGGCTTTCACACCCCCAAAATCCACCTGCGGAGTATCACCGCTTGGGAGCGTGACTGACCAGGATCAAGCCATCAATCATATTGAACATAGCATAATATAAATAAAGTAATTCGTAAAACCCCGTTCAATACAATTGACGTTTCAAAACAATCATAGTATCAGTAGCGGAAGCATAAGTAAATAACCCAAGTAAACCATAAGTTCAATTATTCGAAATGTTTAAACATAGCGTTCTTAACCCACTGCCCACAACGTCCCGCTCCTCCAGTGCAAGCTCCATAAGTACCTAAGGTCCTGCAAGGCATGCAGCAGATAATCAACAAACTAGTTGAGCGAGTTCACAGTTTATAGTTTAGTTTGAGTAATAGTGCGTTTGTTCAATTAAGTTTCGTATCGTATCAGTTCCATCGCGGCCTCCCAGGCATGTGTGCGAAGATTATGTTCGTTAGTTCGCGACCATAGTCTTTACCGACCAGGGTGTGTGCGAAGGCAATTTATCAGTTCGTTCGCGACCATAGTCTTTACCGACCAGGGTGGGTGCGAAGGCAGTTGAGTAGTTCGTAAGCATCAACAGTTTAATCGTTCGTTACAGTATCAAAGTATGCACAAGTAATCTTCCAACCCATTCCCACCCTGGGAACCCATGCCTTGGCTGTGTGAACTCACCTTGGTTTGCTCGGTATGCTAAGTTATGCACTCACAAGTAATTTATTCACGTCCTATCGTATGCACGTATAACAAATCAGTTCATGTTCATAACGATACGCATGTAATTTAATGTTCACATAACAGTCAGTTTGCATATCGACACAACACGTATTATTTCACAGTAGCACATCAGCTATCATTCGATTCATGGTCATCTTTCGACACATTAGAGATCTTTCGACTAACAGGTACCATAGCTATCTTTCGAACAGAATGTTATGTTTCGAACTTAATGTTATCATTCGGTCATTGCTATCCTTCGGTCAACACTATGTTTCGAACATCTAGTATCTTTCGGTATCTTACGGTTACTACCATGTTTCGAGTAACTGATATCTTTCGATGGATATCAGTTACGTTACAAGTTTCCAAGTTTTGCTGTGATTATCAATTATCAGTTTCCAACTAACATTCCGTAATATCAGCAAATAGATCAAACAGTTTCGGAAACAGATCAATTAACATAATTTCCAACTTTTAGTTTAGCATGCAATCGATCAAACAGTCAATTATCCATCGGTTTTCTCATGAACCCTAATCAAATCAAAGCATGATCAATATTCAAACATTTGAGCATATAACGGCCGATCACGGGTTGTTCGGTTTTAGCTCTAAGCCGTGCAATCCGACTGTGTATTTACCAACCATCATGAACCCTATGACTCGCTTATCAATTACGACATAATCAATTACATTTATTCGAAACCCTAGATCATCAAACAACAAGTCCGGTTATATGGTGGCCGATTAACTAACCTGTTCGGCCGATTACAAAACTAACCGATACACAATAACATCTTAACAATCATTCAAATCAGTTCGATTAAACACATAACATACTCGGTTAATCACAGGCACATATAACATCATTAAACTACTAAGACACGATATCCGGCCGGTTAACACACCAACTAACATAAAACTTCAAGCAGTCCGATAATCAATTTATCAAGCAATTCGATATCAAGCACTAACCGATAAAAGGGAAAACAAGGATGATCCGATCAAGAAGGCGGTCTCCGGTTGCTTTGCCGTCCGGTTTGAACGAAAGAGCGAGAGAGGGAGAGATGGCCGTCTAGGGTTTGTAAAAAAAATGACTGCCAACTACATGCATTCACGTCTAAATACTTATCACAGTTATGGGCCAAGCCCATAGAAAGACTGGGCCGAAAGATGTCGAAGGATTCCTTCATGGCCCGAATGATATGTTTCGAGACTTATCAATCCGAAGGATGATCTTCTGGATCGAAGGATGTGTTTCGTCATCCTTCGATTCATGCACCATGTTTCGTGGACATCCTTCGAAGGTTGCTTGTGTAATGTAATGTGTTTCATGCTAACTAGTTTACAAGTTTCACAATGTAGCAAACAACTATGCACGATCAAACAATCAAAATGTATATATATTTTCATTAACACACAACTCGTATAATTCAAGTCCACAATCCAACAACTAAGCAGTCAAAGTCAAAGTCAACGCGCATTAAATGCGAAAGTGAAAGTCAAAAGCTCGAGTTGTCACATTATCCCCAACTTAAAAGAAATTTCGTCCCGAAATTTGGTACGCACTTACTGAGGAAGCTAGGTAAGTTACATCGTTCACTGATTTTCCTGGGGTGTCACATCATCCCCCCGTTGATTTGGAATTTCGTCCCGAAATTCGGTAGTAGTAGCTTCAGCCTCAGAAGTGGATGCATTGGTTTCGAATAACTGGGGACACTTTTCTTTCATCTTGTCTTCGCGTTCCCAGGTGTACTCTGGACCACGTTTGGAGTTCCAACGAACTCGAACAAGAGGGATTCTCTTGTTTTTGAGGACCTTCACATCCCGGTCCGTGATTTCAACTGGTTCCTCGACGAACTGCAACCGCTCGTCGATAGTGAGTTCCTTAAAGGAACTATGAGGGTCTTATCTGACAGACACTTCTTCAGATTCGACACGTGAAATACATAGTGAACTGCACCGAGTTCAGTTGGTAGGTTCAGTCTGTAGGCTACTGGGCCTATTCCTTCAGTGATTTCAAATGGTCCAACATACCGTGGATTGAGTTTGCCTCGTTTACTAAATCGAACCACACCCTTCCAGGGTGAGACTTTCAATAAAACCCGGTCCCCGACCTGAAGTTCCAAGGCTTGCTACGCTTGCCCGCGTAGGCTTTCTGACGGTCGCGTGCTGCCGTCATGCGTTGTTGTATCTGTGCAATCTTTTCTATAGCGTCCACTACAATCTCTGGACCCGTAATTCGAGTATCCCCCACCTCTGCCCAACAGAGAGGTGACCGGCATTTACGTCCGTAGAATGCCTCGAATGGAGCGGCTTGAATGCTGGTGTGATAACTGTTATTGTACGAAAACTCCACTAAAGGGAGGTGCTTTTCCCAGCCGTTGCCGAAATCAATAACACACGCTCGAAGCATGTCTTGAATAGTTCGCTCAGACTGCCCATCCGTCTGAGGGTGATATGCTGTGCTCATGTCTAAACGTGAGCCAAACGCTTTGTGCATCGCATGCCGTAGTTCTGACGTGAATCGTGCATCTCGATCCGAAATAATAGAAATGGGCACCCCGTGCCTCGAAACAACTTCCTTGAGGTAGATATCTGCGAGAGTGGAGAACGTATCCGTTTCCTTAATAGCCAGGAAGTGTGCAGACTTGGTGAGTCGATCCACGATCACCCATATTGTGTCGTTCCCACGCTGAGCTCTCGGTAGGCCTGTAACAAAGTCCATGGAAATTTCTTCCCATTTCCACTGTGGTATCATAGGCTGTTGAAGTAGGCCAGCTGGTTTCTGATATTCGACCTTGACTCTCGCACAGGTCAAGCATTTTCCAACGTACGTAGCAATGTGGGCCTTCATACTAGGCCACCAATATGTAGTGTTGTTGTCGTGGTACATTTTATCCGACCCTGGATGTACCGAGTAGCGAGACTTGTGTGCTTCGTCCATTACGAGTTCGCGTAGACCGCCATAGAGAGGGACCCAAATCCGGCCCGTGACATAGTAGGCGCCGTCCGCCTTTTGTTCCATTTGTTGTTGTGAGCCGCGTAAGGCTTCAGCCTTGACGTTTTCGGGCTTCAGGGCTTCTGTCTGAGCAGCTCGTATCTGAGCAGGAAGGCTAGGCTGAATCGTAAGCTGTAGCGCTCGCACGCGCCGTGGTAAAGTGTCCTTTCGACTAAGGGCATCCGCCACAACATTGGCTTTGCCTGGATGATACTTGATAGCGCATTCGTAATCGTTAAGTAACTCAACCCATCGTCGTTGACGCATATTCAGACCCTTCTGCTTAAGGATATGCTCGAGACTCCTGTGATCGGTGTAAATCGTGCACCTGGTACCGTACAGGTAGTGTCGCCATCAATCATATTGAACATAGCATAATATAAATAAAGTAATTCGTAAAACCCCGTTCAATACAATTGACGTTTCAAAACAATCATAGTATCAGTAGCGGAAGCATAAGTAAATAACCCAAGTAAACCATAAGTTCAATTATTCGAAATGTTTAAACATAGCGTTCTTAACCCACTGCCCACAACGTCCCGCTCCTCCAGTGCAAGCTCCATAAGTACCTAAGGTCCTGCAAGGCATGCAGCAGATAATCAACAAACTAGTTGAGCGAGTTCACAGTTTATAGTTTAGTTTGAGTAATAGTGCGTTTGTTCAATTAAGTTTCGTATCGTATCAGTTCCATCGCGGCCTCCCAGGCATGTGTGCGAAGATTATGTTCGTTAGTTCGCGACCATAGTCTTTACCGACCAGGGTGTGTGCGAAGGCAATTTATCAGTTCGTTCGCGACCATAGTCTTTACCGACCAGGGTGGGTGCGAAGGCAGTTGAGTAGTTCGTAAGCATCAACAGTTTAATCGTTCGTTACAGTATCAAAGTATGCACAAGTAATCTTCCAACCCATTCCCACCCTGGGAACCCATGCCTTGGCTGTGTGAACTCACCTTGGTTTGCTCGGTATGCTAAGTTATGCACTCACAAGTAATTTATTCACGTCCTATCGTATGCACGTATAACAAATCAGTTCATGTTCATAACGATACGCATGTAATTTAATGTTCACATAACAGTCAGTTTGCATATCGACACAACACGTATTATTTCACAGTAGCACATCAGCTATCATTCGATTCATGGTCATCTTTCGACACATTAGAGATCTTTCGACTAACAGGTACCATAGCTATCTTTCGAACAGAATGTTATGTTTCGAACTTAATGTTATCATTCGGTCATTGCTATCCTTCGGTCAACACTATGTTTCGAACATCTAGTATCTTTCGGTATCTTACGGTTACTACCATGTTTCGAGTAACTGATATCTTTCGATGGATATCAGTTACGTTACAAGTTTCCAAGTTTTGCTGTGATTATCAATTATCAGTTTCCAACTAACATTCCGTAATATCAGCAAATAGATCAAACAGTTTCGGAAACAGATCAATTAACATAATTTCCAACTTTTAGTTTAGCATGCAATCGATCAAACAGTCAATTATCCATCGGTTTTCTCATGAACCCTAATCAAATCAAAGCATGATCAATATTCAAACATTTGAGCATATAACGGCCGATCACGGGTTGTTCGGTTTTAGCTCTAAGCCGTGCAATCCGACTGTGTATTTACCAACCATCATGAACCCTATGACTCGCTTATCAATTACGACATAATCAATTACATTTATTCGAAACCCTAGATCATCAAACAACAAGTCCGGTTATATGGTGGCCGATTAACTAACCTGTTCGGCCGATTACAAAACTAACCGATACACAATAACATCTTAACAATCATTCAAATCAGTTCGATTAAACACATAACATACTCGGTTAATCACAGGCACATATAACATCATTAAACTACTAAGACACGATATCCGGCCGGTTAACACACCAACTAACATAAAACTTCAAGCAGTCCGATAATCAATTTATCAAGCAATTCGATATCAAGCACTAACCGATAAAAGGGAAAACAAGGATGATCCGATCAAGAAGGCGGTCTCCGGTTGCTTTGCCGTCCGGTTTGAACGAAAGAGCGAGAGAGGGAGAGATGGCCGTCTAGGGTTTGTAAAAAAAATGACTGCCAACTACATGCATTCACGTCTAAATACTTATCACAGTTATGGGCCAAGCCCATAGAAAGACTGGGCCGAAAGATGTCGAAGGATTCCTTCATGGCCCGAATGATATGTTTCGAGACTTATCAATCCGAAGGATGATCTTCTGGATCGAAGGATGTGTTTCGTCATCCTTCGATTCATGCACCATGTTTCGTGGACATCCTTCGAAGGTTGCTTGTGTAATGTAATGTGTTTCATGCTAACTAGTTTACAAGTTTCACAATGTAGCAAACAACTATGCACGATCAAACAATCAAAATGTATATATATTTTCATTAACACACAACTCGTATAATTCAAGTCCACAATCCAACAACTAAGCAGTCAAAGTCAAAGTCAACGCGCATTAAATGCGAAAGTGAAAGTCAAAAGCTCGAGTTGTCACATTAACACCACCAGACTTGACCATCAGAACTTGGTTGGTTTTATGTGGAATGTTCATCTCGGCCGTTTTAAGCATACCATGTAGCTCAGGCACAGTCTTCACCCAAGCATTCATATTATAGTTCATAATGAACTGGTCATACGAGCTAGGGAGAGAGTTCAAGATGAAGTCCGCTGCCATTTCATCTTGCAGGGGATAACCAAGTTTGTTCATCTGGTCAATGTACCCTTTCATCTTAAGCACATGAGTAGTGACACATGATCCTTCTTGCATTTTACAGCTTATGAGCTGCTTCATGGTGTCATATCGCTCTTGTCGGGCTTGTTTCGGAAACATGCCTTTCAGTTGCTGGATCATGTCATAAGCATCTTTATCTTCCATGTTCTTCTGAAGTTCAGGAGACATGGTGGCTTGCATAAGGCAGGCTACCTCAAGGGCATCCTCGTTATGCTTTTCTAGTGCCTTACGAGCAACAGTAGTGTTACTTTCAGGCTCGGTAGGGTATGGGCCATCTAAGATATAGAGCTTTTTCGCCATCTTGAGAACTATTCTCAGATTGCGGTGCCATTCGAGAAAGTTGGTGTTATTCAGTTTTTCCTTTTCAAGTATAGACTTGAGAACGAAGGAGTTGTTTTCATTAGACATCTGTTACATAAGCAAAGTGATTTTAATTAGTATTTTCGATGTATATTTCCTTATTTAATTAATGACCCATTACAGTAATTAGAACAAGGAATGAGAATCTGGCTATGTCAGTAGTAAAGGCAGTTGTGGCATGCACTTTAGTAAGTGACTAGGCAGACTGACAACGAGTGTCAATTGTGAGAATTGCAGAACTCTCGAGTATGGGGCCACTAAGACAACTCTTGTCTATGCATTGATACGTTTAGCCTCATCTATGCCGACTTTTTACTTTCGAGACAGCTGGAGCATGTGGTGAGAAAAGAAAAAGTAATAGTCGTCCTAAAAGAGGTACGTGTGGAAGGGCCGGATGTGTCAACGAAACCCTTGCACCTTGGAAGGATATGCTAGACATCAACTGTGGTGCTGTGGCTCCAAACACTGATGGTTCGCTTTTACGTTCTAAGTGTAGCTTGTGATAGGATGGCATAGACTATTGATTTTAATTATGGGTTAATTTAATATTTACCAAATAGGGTCATAAGAGCCAATTTTAGTACATATTTAGTCGTGACATCTTGATGAACCCTTTCATCTCTCAGGACACTTAATTTTAAATAACCTATTAAAACTAAGTTTGTCGCGACTTGTATAACCATTTAAAGTTAATAGTTTTAAAACTATTAAGTTATGAGTTTTAGAAAGTTAAAAACTTGTTAAATTTCAAAAACTCTAATGGTTATTATTTATTTTAAAATAAACTATTTGTTTTGTAACAAATATTTACAAGTTGTAAAAATCAATTTAGAACTTGTTATAATTGATTTTGAACATTTTAAAACACCTTTTAAAAGTTTGGTATTAGGTTGGTTGTAATATAACAACTTATATAATAAAAGCAACCATAATAGCAAAAATAAATATGTAAATATTTAGGCCATTTTGTTTGATCTTGCTAGAGCCAAATAGCAAGACCAAACTGGGTCACGGGGTGACAAACAACCACAAGGATGGACCTAGTGCATCTAGTTGTCTTCAGCAGCTCCTTGATTCCTGTAATGTCTTCTGTTTTGTCTTCGGTCTTCAACTTTATATTATAATATAAAATATAACAAAATCGAAACCCTAATCTATTACAACTTTGAGCCACAAAGTGGGCCAAAACCATAAAACAAAACAATAACAAAAATACAAGTACAAGGTCGGCCAAATTTACATATTCAACACAATCATATTAAAGTGGGCAATCTTTTGGTCAAATAAAAATAAATAAAACTTTTGACCAAATAACTTTTTGCCCAAGAAATATTTAGATCTGAAACTTTAAACAAGTTAAAGTTTGAGATCTATAACCGGTTAAAAGGACCGGTTCTGATTTGCATGTTGTAAGCGTGGCTCTGATACCACTGTTGGGATTCAGTGGTGTCAATTTTACTTTTTATCAAAACGGGTTTGACATATTTTATTAACTAAATATATAATTAATAAATACGCAGCGGAATAAATATATAATCAACACCAAAAGTGAACCGAACAGGATCATGGTTACAAACATACAAATACGGTATATATAATAATTAATCTACCGATGAGAAAAATTATACCCTTGTGGTTAATAATTAACCGTGTGAGACACCAAGGTACAACGAACGAGTGCTAGACACGAATACGAACTGAGCGATGGCGGCTTTGGCTTGACCGGTCCTCACAATGCAAAGAAAAGGAAAAATAGGGCAGCACTTAAAAGGTGATGGCCGTATTTCTTGCTTTGAAAGCCAACTTCTATTTTGTGATTTTCTCACAAAATTGACTTCCTTTGCTTTTGTGATGTGTTACGGCAGAGGACTAGACCACCAAGAAATGATTAACGTAAAATATATATAGTAATATATTTAGGTTAACATCTCTAATTATTCTTAGGCCCTAAAGCCCAATATAATAAGTTCAAGCCCACACGCGATACGAAGCCCGAAAAACAAAGTTTAATTAAATAAGTAATTAAATGATATACTATTTATAACCCGTATAAATAATAAATTTCGTTTCTCGCGGATATATAATTATTCTAGATAATTATATATTTCGTTTCGTTAATTGTTCGTGGTTACCAGTTAACTAAGTTAAGTGGATTTAATGTTCGTTGCCCAAGGTGTAACTCTTACGGGTCATAGCTCGGTCAGCAGCGTTGACTTATCGAACCCGTACATATAAATCCAACAAATGCAGCTGCAAAAGGTCAACTACACGAACTTGGTATTAAATTTTGAGTGGAATAGTTGGGTCCCTATTAAGGTTAACTTTCTAACTTGGAGCTTGAGCTTTAATCGGGTGCTGACGCTGACCGCTTTGGCTCGTCAGAATGTAAACGTTGGTCCTACAATATGTAAAGTATGTCAGGAGGCTGATGAAACTGCACTTCACTTTTTTGTGTCATTTCCCTTTGCGCAATTGGTGTGGTAATTTGTTTCAGGCTGGTGCATTAGAGATGAGAGATCTGGTAACACATACATACCAACTTAGGGGGTCTGCAAAATGGAGAAGAGTTGTGTTCACGGTTATTCAAACATCAATTTGGTGCCTATGGAAGATCGGTAACGACATGATCTTTAATCAATTTCGGCAAATCTTACAAGGATTAAAGAAGAGATAAAAATGATGGGGTACCTATGGCTTAGGAACCGAGCTGCAGGACATATGTGTACGTGGGATGAGTGGTATCACTTTGATCTACTTTGTTTTGGTGTGTGAATGATGTAACCGGATGACAGATGTACTGAAATCGTTAACTTGTGGTTAACTTTAATAAAATTATTTGTTGGCCGTTAAAAAAATTAATAATACAAGATGAATTTTCATCATTATAGCAACAAACTAGTATAATTTTTTTTTGAACGACGGAACTTCTATATCTTAATATAGAAACAGGCCTAGCAAGAAACTGGAACCTGGCAATTACAAAATTACATCTCAAATGTTAAAGTAACACCATCTCGTCCAATCAATATTACAAAATTTCGATCTAGTTGTAATCCAAACGTAAGAGTTTTCTTTTATGATGCCCGCCGTCTTATAGAAATAAATTTGGTTGTTGTTAAACGTCTTTTCGTTTCTCGCTTTCCAAATCTCTCAGGCCGCCACCATTAGAACTGCCCCAATACTAATATAATTAGTATCACAAGTGAAGGTGAGAAGGGATGATATTCCATTTATCGTATATGGCATGAGATTGCTTAAGGTCTTAGTCAAATTTATGTTTCCAAAGTTTAAATAATATTTTTTTTTGAAAGACTAAAGTTTAAATTATATAATAACCGATCACTAGGGATTGCTTAAAGTCTAATTTGATATAGAGGACCGTGGACTTTCTTCGTTTTAACAAGTGTTTGCCAAGTTGTATAATAAATTAAAACTAGTATTAAGTACCCCTGTATTGCGGCGGGGCGAACACCAACGCCACACTACTACCAGCGATCACCAACAATGAAGTTGCAGCGTGTTAATGGGAAGAAATTAAATCGAAACGTAAAACATATAAAAAATAACTAAGTTGATCTAGGACCCGAGGGTTATGATGAACCTGTCAAACGGAAAAAATAGACGACGTAAAAACGTTTAACCACACACGCACGTTGCGCCGTGTTAACTCACAAAATTATTTATAGTATTTAAATGAAATACAAATTTGTCTTTAGTGGATACAACCCACTGAATATTATGTTACAAATCATAATGCATAGATATGTTGCAAATTATATGTATATATAATATAATATATAGTGACCACAAAGTACAACAAAGACATGCACATAAAACAACTAAAGCCAAAGTTACAACACACTTTGCACAATCTTGTTGCAAAATTATAGTATATAATATATAATATCCTATGTTGTAAGAGTTTACTAGGAAGGGCAGACTTGATCCATTTAGAGCATTCACATCCTGGGAATCAAAATCAGTGTGTGTGGTTTTTAAAATATAAAAAGTATAAAAAGTGGTTGTGAGTGAAGGAGAGAGAAAATGTTACTGTTCATCTGTATATTTGAGGGGACACTGTTCACCCACTATAATTTTTTAATATATATTGAAAGTGGTTGTGAGTGAAGAAAAAATAAAAATGTTAATGATAAAGATATAAAAATATTATTTAATTGAAAAAGAGAGAGAAAAAATATTTATTTTTAGTGAAAATATATTGATATAGGAGTTGTTTTTTAGTAGAATGTATGTATATTTTTAGGGAGCTGGATGTGAATGCTCTTAGCCTTCTATAAATAAAAAAAGTTTAATCATTACCAAGGTTTTATTATTATATAATAATAATAACAATAATAATTCATAAGGGATATATTGCTTAAACGTTATTCATCTAGCGTTGCTTATAACATAACTTATTGTAACATAACATGAACTTTCATCATAATTATACCAGCCAACTTGTATAACTAGTATTACCAAGTCAAGGTGAGAAGGAACGATATCCCATGTATTGTGTGAGATATGCTTAGTATGAGTTTCTAGTTATATGATTAGATAAGCGTTCATGTTGTGTTTATGATTTCATAAATCTTAGGTCTTAACTAACACTTGATTGGTTGGTTATTATCTTATTAGACAACATATTGGTGTACTTGCGAGATGATTACTTTCTTCGTCTGCCTAAGGTTCCAAAATGTTAAGAAAGGAGCAAGAGCTATGTGAGATACTCCAAATGTGGGTTATGGTTCTTAGGGATTTAAATCTTGGTCGGGATGTATAATGAAAACAAAGGATTACATATATCCTAAGAAGTTGGAGACCATAATGTATTTGTAACCAGCGTCATTGAAATTTTTTAGATTGTATAAGTAGTTTGTTTATCATGTGTCTTGATTGGGGTATGTTTGAATGCATGAGGATACCAGAAAATCGCTAGGCTATCCTTTAGACTTACAATTTTGTGTCAGACAACGATTTTCATAATGGATATACATTTTTCTAGTTTTTGGCCAAGAACTACATAAAAAACAAAGGCCAAAAACGAGTTTCACAATAAGAAAAAATAAATGACGTGGAAAAACAAGAAAAAATGGACCCTAAAAACACCTTACTGGTCATGAGCTTAAACATTTAGAAAACCATTTTTTATCTCTTTTCTTGTTCAAGATATTGCTCTAGAGATGCTCAACCTACAACAACGAGTCGAATGGCTGTACCACCTTGACTTTCATTGGCAAATTGTCATTGTTGTCGCGCTTAACCAAATCAACGATTATTACGGCTTCCTTGTTCAGATCTGTTGTCTCAGAATCATGAGTTTAGATATTGCTCTCTCATCCTCCTTGCTCCTTCTACTTCATTCAATCTCGGGTTAGCATGTTAGGGAAGTAGATGTTGTGCAATAGTGACGACAGTATTGTAGTGGAAGGATAACATCAGAAGCGATCGGATAGTGGCAGTGTAAGCAAGAAATGTGGGGAGATGATGGTTGCTGAAATGGTGGTTGTCGGAAGTTATGGTGTGATGGTGACAACGGTGTTGTGGTGGGAGGCTATGGTAGAGGGAGAATAGATATAAAGCATTCATATTGGATTCTTTATCCATATTCATATAATTACAATAAATATCACTATCTTTTCACTCCCCTTCTCAATTGAATAATATTTTAGTACCTTTATTATTAACATTTCTCTTTCCACCACTAACAACCACTTTTGAAAATATTAGAAATTATAAGGGGTGAACCGTGTTTCTCATATATGTATAGATGAACGGTAACATTCCCATATATTTTCTTTCTCCTCTACTCACAACCACTCATAATCATTCCTTATAATATAACCAACCCCCTCATACAAATATAAGGGATCAATTGTGAACGCTAGGTAGAGAGATAGAGGAGTGAGAATGATACGTTTTATTTTTATTTTTGTATAAATTATAAAATATGATGGAATAAGGGGGAAATTACTTGAATGCCCTCATGTAATATGTACATATCATTTTTTAACTGAGTTTTCGAATGATGGTTAATGCAAAGGAGAAGAACCAACAAACTTTTCATATAAAGGAGAAAGAGTGAAATTCAAAATTTTAGAAGGCCCAATCGATCTATAAATATTAATAGAGAGTGAAACTGAAAACTACCCAATCCATAATTTAGGATAGTATAAAAGACAAAAATTGTATGTTTGTCGGTTCAAATCTATCTACTATAATCTATATCTATATATATTAATAAATGAGATGATTTGGGCTATTTGTCTTTGAATGGTGGAACCATTTTGCTTATGTGGCATCATATGATGGAGTAGATAGTGATTTTGAGAGGGAATCCGTTCTAATATATTTTTTTCTAGGACGCGGGATCCGTTTTATTTCGGGTCATATCACACCCACGATATAAATATGCTTATTCTCTTCTTGCACCTTAAACCCTAATTTTTGATATTCTATCATTCTGGCCGTTTCACTTCATTTCGCAAAGAAGATAACGATCGTTCATCCCCACAAACCCTAATCGCATCAGCAATCATCAAGCATGAGCATAATCCGGTGTAAATCTTTGATTCTTGCTTCCAATTTATGATTTTCAGTATGTTTCTTGCTTCCAATTTATCGATCAATAAGTGCTAATCTTAACCCTTTTCCTTTTGATATTCTTATTCTCGGTATATTGGATCCTTGATTTTTGATGTTATTAATGTATTCTTTGTTGGATCTTTGTTTCTGATTTTACCAGATTTCAGATGATTTGTCCATTGAAGCTTCATGTCCTCATTTCTTCCATTTGTTTCAGGAAATATTGCCAAATATCTACAGATCTTAGAAGTTGAACACATGTATCTTCCGGAACCCGTGAATTTCATCTTTATAGGATTTGAAGGCATTGGGAACCAAGGTATATTACACATCTTTCAAGATTCTCTGCCTTTGACTACATACCTCTTATGTTCTTGAACTAATATAAAGTTGGGTGCTGAAGAATATACTTTTGTGGTATTAATACAGCCTTTAAGCTACATGCTGAAGAAATTGAGCGATGGTTATCAAAAATTGATCATATATTTGATCTTACTAGGATTCTACAAACAGAAGAAGTTTTTGCTCCATTTTATAAAAACAAGGTATACAGAAATCATCAGAATCACCTTTCTCTTGTCAGTCATCTCAATTGTAAGTAATGTTTTTACTCATTATTCTGTTAACAAGTATAGGGTTGCTGGTGTCTTATGTTTTTTTTTATTAATTTTCTTTGGGAACATTTACTTCCGCAACTTCTCTGTCCATGCTATCCAGACAAGTAAGAAAGTTAATTCCATTTGTTTTTGTTTTGGCGGACTATCTTTTAGGTAGTATTTTTTTTTGTGGTGGATAACTGGATATAAATTTTGATCCCTAAAAATGCCAGCCGTATACCTCTCATTCAATCTATGTTTCAGTTTGGAATTACTAGCGACTCACCACTGCCGTAAGGTAACTCTGGTGACTACACAAGAGTTAATTTCATCCGAGGCAAGGTATAGATCAGCTATTGTTTTCATTCGATATCCAACTTTTATAACTAAAAACGCATAATAGTCTCAATTTCCTTCTATTAGGTCTCGATTTTATGGTATAAATGGAGGTCGTCTGTACAAACATGGGACGAGCTGAATGAGGAAACCATAGCTGAGGTTGTGGAGCACCTTGAAGAGTTTTGACAAGGTTCCTACTATTTCATTTTTTTAGTATCTGATAAATATTATGCAAGTTTAATTGCATATGATAAACGCAGGCAAAAAATCGCATTAGTCTTCAGCCATACATGTGGAATGACTTTTTTTTTCTTTTACAATCAACCATACCTGTGGATAAAAATGAATCTTGATAGTGTGGAATGACCTTTTTTACAATCAAGAATTTTACGAATCAAAGCATAATCTAATAAGATTTTGTTTAAAACATAATCTTGATCATGATTTTAGTGGGTTAAAATTGTTGATACCCGAATAATAATTTAATGAGATTTTTTATGTAGGGGTGAGCATTCTCCGAGAACCAATTATGGACCATATGAATGAATTGAAGTCGGGTATCGGTCCCAGATGAAATCGGGTCATTGGTCTTCCATCAATACGTGAGACCGACCATCAATCATTCAAATTTAATCAAGAATGTTTTATTTACGTTCGAGATTATGGCTATCATCTTCTTGATTTCAAGGTATGTGAAACCTGCAACTTTAGTATGCTTCAAGCAAAGATAAGATGATATCTTGAATTCACCATATTTTATTGGGATTGAATTGAATCGTGTCATATGGTGTAGGTATATGGTGAATTCACCATAAAATTGAATTCACCATATCTTCAAACAAAGACCTAGCCGCCGCCTCTTCAATGGTAGCTAGGGTTTTAGTGATTTCTAACTTATGCATTCATCAATAACGGGTGGTTGCCAAACTAGGGTTCATTGAAGAAGCATACTGCACATGATGATTTCGGAGATCTGGGGTTCGGTGGATGGTTTCAAGGTAAGTCAATTCTTGTCTTTAAATTGATTTTCATTGTTTTATGATCTATGAACCATGAAGTAGGAAAGATAGATTGGTTGAATTTTGGATAATGATTATTGTATATTATACTATTTGTTACTGAACAAGTGTTATATTTATTATGTTAAATTAGATTATGAATTGACAGATAACATGTAATTCAAATTTCAAAATTCGTAGGTTAAAGTTCAAGTGCGGAAGATTCATTGTGTAAGTAGGGCTCCTCCTGGGCTTACTATAAATGTTGAGGATGCAGCCACGAGTGAGGCTGAAATTCACAAGGCTTTAGAGGTATGCTACTGCTAGATTTTGAATTATATAGTTGTCACTAATTAATTTATCCCAAATGAATGTGTTAAAATGGTTATTCCTGTGATGCAGGTGAGAGAATGTGGATGTGTAAGTCAGGAGTTCAGGAAGCCCTTTTGAACTACAGGTTTTTGGGCTTGCGTACACCAGCAAATCAAACGATTTTTTCTTCTTAAGCATCAAGTAAGAAGAGTATGACATCATGCTTGGTTTAAGTGGTTTATGGTTTGTTCAAATTATGTAAGCATATTTATGGTACTAACTGAACTGAACTTGATATTGGTTTGTGCAGTTGTTTAGGCAGTTATTGTAGTATAAAGTTTTATCGAGATTGACACTCCAAAGATTTTTGCAGGTGCAAGTGATGGTGGTGCTGCTGTTTTTAAACGGGATAATAAGAAACAACTTGCATGTCTTGTACGGTCAACCCAGTTTCACAAACATATGCCGATATCTAGCGGTTATGGACGTGTGTTTGTGGTGACAACTGTCTTAAGGGCTGATGACTCTTATACACATAGTCATTTGTATGTAATCGACTAAAAATACATTTGCTCTTGATGTGTTGCATGAGTTCGATGCCTAAATTAAAAAAATTTGTCTCGCTTTGCTTCTATATCTCTTCAATCAGGTACTTTGTTGTTGTTTATGTATATAGCCAAGAAAATGTAGATCTCGATCTCAAACAATGACTGATTATTTTTATTACAGATTGGATGATTGTAGATTATGGAGGTACTCTAGAATCGAACCGTCATACCGTCACGTTTGTAGTTCCACGAGCACGCGTATGGATGAATCAATTGCCGCTTTGTTTTTTCGGCTCAAAATAGGAGGTCATGGGTCTTGCAATTGAAGACTTGAAATGTTGAAGGTACTATATAACCCGACAATGATTATGTTTGCTTGCTACTTGGTGTGGCAACTTCCGTTGCAGTCGTGGAGGCACCGAGTTGTCCTTTCTTGATGATGGCGATGATGAGTTGTGCATCTGAGCCTTTTAGTTTACAAGTAGAAAGTTATAGTTGTTGCTGTTTTTTTCTTTAAATTTGTGTATTTTTTTTCTACTCAATATTGTTTACATGAAAATTTCTTACCGATTGTTTACTTTTACTTTGGGCGTTCTACTGATGGCTCATAAGTTAGGGAAAGGAGTACTTTTAAAATCTGCATAGAAGCTAAAGATGTAAATGATGCCAGCTTTAACATCTCTCCGTGAATCGTTAAATATGTACCTGTCACACCCCGATTTCCACGTGTATCACCGGTGGGCCCGGTGGGGGATTATCGTGACGTAGTTGGCAACAATATAGTCAAACCACAATATATAAATGCACAGCGGAAGCATAAAGTTAAATATAATTCAACCATTTACTGTAATATCAAATGTATCACAAGTAGTTGAATAGTATCCACAGGATGGATCAAAATAAATAAAAATGTAGTTCAACAGATAAGACATCAAGCTTGCGAGGCTTCTTAACGATGCTATGGAGCTAATGCCAGCCAATTACGTGTAGTACCTGCACTTAATCTTTTTGGGAAAATACGTCAGTTTACACTGGTAAATACATTCAACCGACTCTTTTGTAAATGTTTAATAAAATTGATTTGAATACACGAGGCACAAATTCTTTTATAACTTGGGAGAATTATTTAAAATTATAATCTTGTGAACGAATTACATGTTCCTTCTTTGCGTTCAGTAGCCCGGATCGTGCCGGGTTAAAGATCAATAGACACACCACATTTGCGTAAAACCGAGGCGGGTAAACCATCGGCTACGTCTTTTAATAGTATAGACATCAACCGGGTGTACGCCTACACCCGGGTGTCGAGGTCGTGGCCATTTCGTAAAATGATGCCAAGGATATCCGGGACATGGTCATTAACCCCCCAAAGGCTTTTAAGTAACAAGACTGTTTAAATGAGCCGATCAAACTATTCAATTAACCACCTCAACGATGGAATTATTTGATGCTCAATCAAGCGGTATTTTATATACCGTAACCCAAGCCCATATAAGGAAAAATAAGTTAAAAGTATTTACCTTTGCAATGTATATTCCTTAATCAATTAAGTCACTGATATCTTTTACTGGGGCTCCTTATTCTGGAACGAAGGTTTTAAAATAACCCATTAGAATCCTAACGGGTCTTTATATTAGCCGTAGCCTAGACCGGTTAGTTTCGAGGGATAGATATGGTTTAATCGCGTGGAAGGCGAAAACCGAGAATGGAATGTGATTCTGACCCAACAAGTTCGGAGACTTGTTTTATATGGGTTTAATATTCACACTCTGGATTTTGGGGTCGAAACGATATGGTTTGACCCGTATCGGCTAATTTATGTAAACTAGTTACATAAGCCGAACCGTGCGCGCAATAGGCGCAACGGGTAACCGTAGGAGTCCTACACTGTTTTCCTAAGTCAATATACTTTAAAGAGGTTGTGGTATCAGTAGGATACCTTCCATAATGCCCGTAACGAGTTATAGTTCATTATACGCCCCGTAGGGGTTTTCCGGTCATTTTAAAGACTTTGAAAGGGATTTCTTAGTTCTACAGGAAACCTGAGTTTCCCGATCAGTTTAATAAGTTTAAAATATCTTATGTATTATTTAAAATCAGTAGCAACTGGAATCGGGTCAAAAGACCTTGTAGAACTCAAGTTTTGGCCGAAAAGGGCATATTCGGTATTTACCGAACCGTAGCCATAACCGCAGGTTTTGAGCAGGTTAAAATTAATTAAAAATCTTTAAAAATTCTGAAATATTATTTTAATACAGTGGGTAAAAGTTTTGGTGGCGGAATCTTGGTTTAGGTAGGCGTTATGCTAATTGCGCCGTTTATTATAAAAGTTTCTTATAAATGCGCTATTTAGCATAACTCCCATTCTAGACCCCGGATTGGCGTGAAACTTTCGGGACATGCTTAGAATTTAGTAAGCAAGGTTATGGTCCCTTCACGTGTCCGAAATACTCGTTTTATTTTAAAAAGGGCGTTACGGTCAACTTTTAAGTAATTAACGGAAATGCGCAAAAGACTCGGACAAACGACGAACCGGTCACAGAGGGCGATACCATCACGTGACCTGGTCCTAAGAGAGTCCTAAGGCATATCTACATTGTACTAAAACGGGTCAGAACTGAAGTCAAAGCAAAAGTCAAACTTTTGCGACATTCGATTCCGAACCGGGTTTATATAGCAAATGGCCGAATCAAACGAGCGTAAACAGGGTTATATATTTATTATCATGTTTTATGAGTGTCTAAACAGGTTGCATATCGTTTATAGTACAGATTATGCATAAATCGCAAAAATAGCTTTCTGTTGACTTTTTAAGTACACGTTTGACTCGACATTTGAACTAGTTAGAGTGGTGATCATGGGGAACCCTTTCAGAGGTTTATTACCCACATAAATACCAACACATAACCACTTTTGATTCGACAAGTGACTGAGCCATTAAGGATTTATCTTGAAGTCAAACCGTAGTTACGACGGTTTGATTTTTAGCTATTAAATTAGGAAAAACTTAACCACAAAGGATTTGAATGACTTACAGAAGCTTGACACGAAATAGGATGCTAAGAAAAAGCTTTGAGAGCTCCAAGTATGATTAGAAGAGTGTGTTTGAGGTGTGGTGAACATATGCACACAATGTGTCTATTTATAGTGTTCAAATGGCTCTTAGATCATTACACAATAGCCTACAAGTGATCATGGATGAATGGCATGTGTCTCTAGGTGTTATGGGTCGAGTAGGGGGCGCCCATGCCTCTGGGAAAACCCATCCTTAATTGTTTTACCGCTTTAAACAGCCAACAGCCAACTTTCTGTCGCTGGGCATCGCTTACGGACCGTATGGCTTAGGCCTTGCGGTCCGTAAGCCTGTGGCGGATCTCAGTTAATCATTCACTCCCTTACGGTCCGTAAGGCATGACCTTTACGGTCCGTAAGGGGTTAAGAAACAATCTTTTTAAATCTTTTTACAATGATTACTGAAATCTTTGGTAATTAATACCCTGACCTTTCGGGTTTGAAGGGGTAACTTTGTGATATGGCCCTCGGTTAATTATAATTAAGGACCTCGCGTTATTTACCCGTGTTATTAAGCCCCCGGATAGTTTACTTATTATCCGAACAGCCTTAATTTATATAGTTGACGCTTTTAACCCCTCTCGTACGACTTTGGTCATAAGTTTCTCGTTTTAAAACAGAATTTCGCGGAATTTATATATTATTTTATAGTGAGCGTATTTTACTGTTACAAGGCTTCGGTTATGTCAAAGGGTCACTCAGAGGTATAATTAAACATGTTGACACAGTTAACCCCTCGCAGCTTGTAATCTCTCACTTTCTTCCGCGTTTCGCTTCCGTACGATCCATGATTTATTCGTTTGAAGGTACGAGCATCTTTTAGGGTTACTATACAGTATGCTTACCCTTGTTTGACAATTATAACCCTCGAATTTACATACTTTCAAGGTTTGTCAATATTAGTCCTTTATTAAACATTAAATGCCACGTGTAGACTCAAGACACGTGTCAATACATTATTGGACTCAAAATTTCGAGGTGTTACATCCTCACCCCCTTAGAATAAATCTCGACCCGAGATTTACTCAAATAAATAGGGATATTTTTCCTTCATCGTGGATTCAACTTCCCACGTGAATTCAGGACCTCTTCGAGCATCCCATTTAACTTTAACTATCGGCACATATTTTCTTCGGAGCTTTTTCACCTGTTGGTCTTCAATCGACAAAGGCTTCTCCACAAACTTCAAGCTCTCATCTATATGCACATCTGTGTGTGGAATCACTAATGATTCATCAGCGAAGCACTTCTTTAGATTGCAGATGTGGAACACATTATGAATTCCATTGAGCTCTTCTGGTAAGTTTAATTTATAGGCAACTGACCCGACCCGTTCGATAACCTCAAAAGGTCCTATGTATCTCGGGCTCAGTTTACCCTTTTTACCGAAATGCATCACCCCCTTCCAGGGTGATACCTTTAGTAACACCTTTTCACCTACCTCAAAGTGAAAATCCTTACGCTTCGGATCAGCGTAACTTTTCTTCCTATCACGGGCAGCTTTGAGACGTTCCCGAATCTGGACAATCTTGTCCGTTGTCTCGAAAACTATCTCTGGTCCTGATAATTGGACCTCTCCCAGTTCCGCCCAACAAACAGGCGATCTACACTTCCTACCGTATAATGCCTCGAAAGGCGCAGCCTTTATGCTGGTATGGTAGCTATTGTTGTAGGAGAATTCGATTAGGGGTAGGTTCTTATCCCAACTACCGCCTAGATCGATAGCACATGCTCGCAGCATGTCCTCTAACGTCTGAATAGTGCGCTCACTCTGACCGTCTGTCTGAGGATGGTAGGCCGTACTAAAGTTCAAACGCATGCCCAATGATTGTTGGAAACTCTTCCAGAAATGTGACGTGTATCTAGTATCTCGATCGGAGATAATAGACACAGGTATGCCATGTAAGGAGACAATCTTATCAACATATAACTGGGCCAATGTATCGGAGCTATAAGTCTCCTTGATGGGTAAGAAATGAGCTGACTTAGTCAGTCGATCTACTATAACCCATATTGTGTCATTTCCTTTGCTCGTTTTTGGTAACTTGGTGATGAAATCCATAGTTACACACTCCCATTTCCATTCAGGAAGTTCAGGTTGTTGTAGCAAGCCAGATGGCTTTTGATGCTCAGCTTTGACTTGCGCACAAGTCAAGCATTTGGCTACATAAGCGGCTACAGACTTTTTCAAGCCTATCCACCAATAATTTGCCTTTAAATCCTGATACATTTTATCTGCTCCAGGGTGGACAGAATACTTGGAGCTATGGGCTTCCTGGAGGATAACATCTCGTAGCCCTCCATAAATAGGAACCCATATCCGCCCATTCAATCTCAAAAGTCCATCCTTGTGGAGAGTCAACTGCTCCTCAGTTATTCCTAATTTTTCCTTAGGATAATTAGCTTCCAACACAGCCTCTCGCTGTGCAGCTAATATCCTTTCGATCAAGTTATTCTTTACTTCCATCCTCCTAGCATTAATTCGGATGGGTTTCATCCTTTCTTTCCGGCTCAGGGCATCAGCGACTACATTCGCCTTGCCGGGATGGTACCTGATCTCACAATCATAATCATTCAAGGTCTCCATCCAACGACGTTGCCTCATGTTTAGCTCCTTCTGATTGAACAAATGTTGAAGGCTTTTGTGATCTGAATAGATCACAAACTTGATTCCATATAAATAATGCCTCCACAGTTTTAGTGCGAATACAACGGCACCCAGCTCCAAGTCATGGGTGGTGTAATTCTTTTCGTGCACCTTTAACTGCCGTGAAGCATAGGCAATCACTTTGCCTTTCTGCATGAGCACACACCCCATGCCGGTGTGTGACGCGTCGCAGTAAACTACGAACTCTTCGGTACCTTCCGGTAGCGTCAACACCGGAGCGTTGCTCAGCCTTTGTTTCAAAATATCAAAGGATTCTTGCTGCTTAGAGAAGTTAAGGGCGCAGCAATTCTTGAGAAATTCTCGATGAATCTCCGGTAGTATCCTGCTAATCCCAGGAAACTACGGATCTCTGTGGGCGTCTTTGGCTCTTGCCAATTCATGACTGCCTCTACCTTAGCGGGATCCACCTGGATACCACGCTCACTTACGACATGTCCAAGAAATTGGACTTCTCTTAGCCAAAATTCGCACTTGGAGAATTTGGCATATAGTTTCTCGCGATGTAGCAATCCGAGAATACATCGTAGGTGTTTCTCATGGTCAGCTTCGTTCTTGGAATAGATGAGAATGTCGTCGATGAATACGATGACGAATTTGTCTAAATACGGCTTGCAAATGCGATTCATGAGGTCCATGAACGCAGCCGGTGCATTTGTGAGCCCAAAAGGCATCACTAGGAACTCGTAGTGACCGTAGCGAGTCCTAAATGCTGTCTTATGCACGTCTTCATCTCTGACCTTCAACTGATGGTAGCCCGACCTCAAGTCGATCTTTGAGAAATAGCTAGCCCCTTGCAATTGATCAAACAAATCGTCGATTCTTGGCAATGGGTATCTATTCTTGATCGTGACTTTATTAAGCTCACGATAATCGATGCACAGACGCATCGATCCGTCCTTTTTCTTTACAAACAGGACAGGTGCTCCCCAGGGAGATGAACTAGGCTTGATGAATCCTTTTGCTAACAGTTCATCCAGTTGGGTTCTTAATTCCTTCATTTCAGTCGGTGCCAGCCTGTATGGTGCTCTAGCAATGGGAGCTGCTCCAGGAATGATATCTATCCTGAATTCCACCTGCCTATCTGGTGGCAACCCAGGTAGGTCTTCAGGGAATACTTCTGGATACTCCGAAATGACAGGAATGTCTTCTATCCTTGCTTTGGGTTCTTCAATAATTACTTGTGCCATGTAGATGACACAGCCCCTTTTTAAGCACCTTGAAGCTTTAAGCATAGATACATTCTCAGGCAGTCCATAATGCGTATCCCCTCGAATGGTGAGCGATTCACCAGTCGGGGCCTTTAGCACAATTTGTTTTCTATTGCAGACTATCTGGGCCTGGTTGTGCGCTAACCAGTCCATGCCCAGAACAATGTCAAAACCAGCTAGATTAAAGGGAAGTAGAGATAGAGGAAAAGAATGGTTCTTAATGGATATCATACATCCCTCTAATATAGTGGAGACGGTTTCTACAGTGCCGTCTGCTAACTCTACTTCGTACTTTACATTTAGGTTTTTAATAGGTATGTTCAGCAACTTGCAAAATTTTTGGTCTACGAAGGATTTATCAGCTCCTGAATCGAACAGTACTCTTGCAAAAATATTATTCACGAGAAAAGTACCTGTTATTACGTTGTCGTCTTGCAGGGCTTCCTTCACATCCATTTTGAAGACTCTAGCGTTATTCTTTTTGGGTTCGTCAGTCTTCTTGGCGAGTTTGGGGCAGTTGCTCCTGATGTGCCCCTTTTCACTACAGTTGTAGCAGGTCGCGTCCTTGATCTTCTTACAATCCACAGTCTTGTGGTCTTTAGACTTGCACAGTCCGCAAGTGTGCGTCTTTGACTGGGATTGTGAGTTTGGCCCAAACCTGCACTTCCCAAAGTGGAATTTCTGGCAGTTCTTGCATTTGGGCTTCTCCCCCGATCGTTGCTCATCCCTTCTCGTCTCGGTCCCTTTCTTACCATCACCGTTTCCACGGTGTTTCTTTCCTGACCTTCGCGAGGTATCATCCTCGCGCTTCCTCTTTTCGGCCTCCTTGTTCCTCTGCGATCTCAGTCGGACCGCGTCCATCGTGAGGGACAAAGAGAGGTCAGTCACGGACCTGAAGGTCGTTGGCCGAGAGGCCTTCACACTAGCCTTTATCGCGGGTTCTAACCCCCCGATAAAACGAGGAATCCTCCTTGGTTCCGGGGTGACTAGATAAGGAACCAAGCGAGACATCGTATTGAAGCTCGTCAAGTAGGGCTGGCAGTCCAGATTTGTCATCACCAATGACACAAAATCGGACTCTATTTTCTCCACCTCATGCTGAGGGCAGTAATTTTCCCTGATGAGAGAAACGAATTCCTCCCACGTCATGCTGTAAAGCACAGCTTTTCCTAAGGCCTGAACCAGTGCCCTCCACCAAGCTAGGGCCTCGCCCTTAAATGACTGTGACACAAACTTCACAACATCCCTTTCAGCGCAGCCACTGATGTCCACAACTGTGTCCATCTCGTCCAACCATGTCATACATTCGACAACACCCTTCTCCCCCGTAAAGTCTCGGGGTTTACAAGATACGAAGTACTTGTACGTGCAGCCCCTAGCACGGGAAGCATCAGTATACTCCCGTTCGCGACGAATACTATTTTCGTTCGACGAGTGATTGTCGTCGTCTTTCTTGGGTTTGGACGAGTGTTTATCGTCGTCCTTCTTTGGTTTGGATAGTGGTTTGCTGTGGGATTTTGATTGTGTCTTGGGTTTTGATGGTGGTTTGGAAACTGTTCTGCTTCGGGATTCTGTATATTGTCGATCCAGAGCTGCTTGCACAGCATTGTCGACAAGTGCCTTAAGTTGAGCGCCCGTTAGATTTATTTGGGCATTATCATACTCATCTTCATTTGTATGATTACTTCCTTCATTATGATTCGCCATAGTAGCTTGTATCTGCTGCAGAAGATAATGAAAATTCTATTTAGGAGTTTGTCATTGAATTGTCTTTTATGGCAATTCATTAACCATGGCATTGAAGACCATATCGGGTTAATTTGTTACTCACTTTACATTTAGGGTTTGAACATACTTATCCTAATCACAATTAATATTGCTAGTGGCATAAAAGCCTAGTCACGAGGACGTTATTATAATATTAGCCGAGATTTCAGAGAATCACTGTATGAAGGTTTGAACCGTAGTCCTTTTACTTCTTCTGACAGGGAGTCCTAAACCACCACTGTCTTTTGTCTTATTATGACAACAATTATGGCCCATAGGCACTACATCACTAATGGATGTTTGATAATTCGGCCCTTAGGCACTACATCTCTAATGGATGTTTAACAAATGATCATCTTTATTGATGATTCCACCCATGATCTATTATATCATTAATTTGGGCCTTGGAATCCTTTAAGGGACTCTTGTATAAGAATGACGTGTGTGACTTTAACGAATCACATCTGTCATGATTTGTTAACATGCTTACAGAGGTTAACAGGGAATCAGAATCTTTTCAATTAGGTCTTACCATCTTGGCCGGATCTTAAAAGACACCTGGCTAGGTTTCACTCTAAGATTCTTTATTTAGGCAGATCAAATTAAAAGGAATGGTTTTGATTTATTTCATATATAGTGATAACAAAATGAAATTCATAATATAACATTCCATAATTTTAATACGATTACACACCGCCCTAAACGGGACTTTTAAATAGTACGTACCTACATAGAGGTTTTAAAACAAGAGATAAGTCCACGCAGGGACTAATACCAGATAAGTGGTCCATGCAAGGACTAAAAGATAAGTCCACGTAGGGACTGAAATACGATAAATGTCCACGCAGGGACTTCTTTTAAAATAAACATTACATTAGAACATACATAAGGACTAATGGTCACGTTTCTTCTTCTTGCCCTTTAGTAGGTTTGCTAAGCCCTTGAGGAATCCTCGGTGGCTTTTACGTTCTTCCTCGAAGTCTCTTTCCACACGGCTCAAACGGTGGAGTATTTCTTCTTGTTCAGGAGGAGAGAAACGTGGTTGTGGCGCCTGTTGCGGAACTGGAGGTCTGGGAGGTGCTGGATACCCATGTGCTGAGTAGTCCGGTACTCCCATGTTCCCATGAGCTCCGTCGGGATAGCGCGCATTTTACCTTGCCGACACCACATATGGGTCGCGCTCATAATTGTAGTTGTAATGCGCTTGTGATGACGGTTCGAACGGGTTGTAAGCCGTTGGACCCGTGTAAGCAGGTATGGGTTGGTCATACCCAAATGGTGGCGAATTTGGTGCAGCTGGTGCGGAGTTCGCCTCCTGTACAGGACTTGAAGGTCCTTCTTCTTGTAGTGGCGGATAGTGGCTACTACTGGAGTGTCGAGGGGTGCTGAAGTGGAAATCCCCTCCTCCTCGTGTGGACATACGAGCATTTGTCCTCCTACACCTTGGCGGATCAGGCATTACTGGTTGTGCCGGTGGCGGAGGTGGTGGCGTAACTGCCACAAAGCGTGAATCCTCGGAAGGATCTTGCGGATGTCGCGGTTGTTGTGATGTTTGCTGAGGTGGCGTGTAGTACCACTCATGTCGGTCGAACAACGCTTGAAAGCTATCAGGTCCCTGATAGGGTGTGCCATGGAAGGATGACCCATCAGAGACTTCTATTGGATGCGTGGGCGTACCACGAGCAGGTTCTGTCAGATCAGTATCTTCGTCCATATGATCTTCGGAGAAATGATCTTGTGGTCCTAACGGGACAAAGCCTGAAGGTTCCTGGATGTAGTCAGCTGGATTAAACTGACTTCTGAAGTATGGAGTAGGGTCGTCAAAATTTCGGTGCGATACCGAACGCTGTAGAGGTATGAAGGAGGGTTGCGGGTTGTTGGGATCATTTTCTGAATTTGGCCCGAATGAGTGCCGGTATGATGGCGTCGAGCTATGCGAGGTGGAATGCCTCGCAGGTTCATAAAGGTCTCTTCGCCTCTGAGGTTCTTCACTCCTTGTGGTCGAAGGAGCTCGCGTATTTGAAGGCCCGGCTTCGTGATCGTGGTGAGTAACGATCTCTCCTCTGCCTCTCCTTCCCCTTCCTCTTCCTCGGAATATCACTGGCGGCCTATTTCCTGCTTTCAAAACTTTAAGTAAAAATAATAAAAGAAAAGACAAATTGGGAATAACAATTCGAATTTGTCCTATGTTCTTGTCTAGACTCAAGTATGTGCAATTGTGTCACTGAGATTAAACACATTAGGATAGTGTTTAATTCACTCAAACCTGGCTCTGATACCAACCTGTCACACCCCGATTTCCACGTGTATCACCGGTGGGCCCGGTGGGGGATTATCGTGACGTAGTTGGCAACAATATAGTCAAACCACAATATATAAATGCATAGCTGAAGCATAAAGCTAAATATAATTCAACCATTTACTGTAATATCAAATGTATCACAAGTAGTTGAATAGTATCCACAGGATGGATCAAAATAAATAAAAATGTAGTTCAACATATAAGACATCAAGCTTGCGAGGCTTCTTAACGATGCTATGGAGCTAATGCCAGCCAATTACGTGTAGTACCTGCACTTAATCTTTTTGGGAAAATACGTCAGTTTACACTGGTAAATACATTCAACCGACTCTTTTGTAAATGTTTAATAAAATTGATTTGAATGCACGAGGCACAAATTCTTTTATAACTTGGGAGAATTATTTAAAATTATAATCTTGTGAACGAATTACATGTTCCTTCTTTGCGTTCAGTAGCCTGGATCGTGCCGGGTTAAAGATCAATAGACACACCACATTTGCGTAAAGCCGAGGCGGGTAAACCATCTGCTACGTCTTTTAATAGTATAGACATCAACCGGGTGTACGCCTACACCCGGGTGTCGAGGTCGTGGCCATTTCGTAAAATGATGCCAAGGATATCTGGGACATGGTCATTAACCCCCCAAAGGCTTTTAAGTAACAAGACTGTTTAAATGAGCCGATCAAACTATTCAATTAACCACCTCAACGATGGAATTATTTGATGCTCAATCAAGCGGTATTTTATATACCGTAACCCAAGCCCATATAAGGGAAAATAAGTTAAAAGTATTTACCTTTGCAATGTATATTCCTTAATCAATTAAGTCACTGATATCTTTTACTGGGGCTCCTTATTCTGGAACGAAGGTTTTAAAATAACCCATTAGAATCCTAACGGGTCTTTATATTAGCCGTAGCCTAGACCGGTTAGTTTCGAGGGATAGATATGGTTTAATCGCGTGGAAGGCGAAAACCGAGAATGGAATGTGATTCTGACCCAACAAGTTCGGAGACTTGTTTTATATGGGTTTAATATTCACACTCTGGATTTTGGGGTCGAAACGATATGGTTTGACCCGTATTTGCTAATTTATGTAAACTAGTTACATAAGCCGAACCGTGCGCGCAATAGGCGCAACGGGTAACCGTAGGAGTCCTACACTGTTTTCCTAAGTCAATATACTTTAAAGAGGTTGTGGTATCAGTAGGATACCTTCCATAATGCCCGTAACGAGTTATAGTTCATTATACGCCCCGTAGGGGTTTTCCGGTCATTTTAAAGACTTTGAAAGGGATTTCTTAGTTCTACAGGAAACCTGAGTTTCCCGATCAGTTTAATAAGTTTAAAATATCTTATGTATTATTTAAAATCAGTAGCAACTGGAATCGGGTCAAAAGACCTTGTAGAACTCAAGTTTTGGCCGAAAAGGGCATATTCGGTATTTACCGAACCGTAGCCATAACCGCAGGTTTTGAGCAGGTTAAAATTAATTAAAAATCTTTAAAAATTCCAAAATATTATTTTAATACAGTGGGTAAAAGTTTTGGTGGCGGAATCTTGGTTTAGGTAGGCGTTATGCTAATTGCGCCGTTTATTATAAAAGTTTCTTATAAATGCGCTATTTAGCATAACTCCCATTCTAGACCCCGGATTGGCGTGAAACTTTCGGGACATGCTTAGAATTTAGTAAGCAAGGTTATGGTCCCTTCACGTGTCCGAAATACTCGTTTTATTTTAAAAAGGGCGTTACGGTCAACTTTTAAGTAATTAACGGAAATGCGCAAAAGACTCGGACAAACGACGAACCGGTCACAGAGGGCGATACCATCACGTGACCTGGTCCTAAGAGAGTCCAAAGGCATATCTACATTGTACTAAAACGGGTCAGAACTGAAGTCAAAGCAAAAGTCAAACTTTTGCGACATTCGATTCCGAACCAGGTTTATATAGCAAATGGCCGAATCAAACGAGCGTAAACAAGGTTATATATTTATTATCATGTTTTATGAGTGTCTAAACAGGTTGCATATCGTTTATATTACAGATTATGCATAAATCGCAAAAATAGCTTTCTGTTGACTTTTTAAGTACATGTTTGACTCGACATTTGAACTAGTTAGAGTGGTGATCATGGGGAACCCTTTCAGAGGTTTATTACCCACATAAATACCAACACATAACCACTTTTGATTCGACAAGTGACTGAGCCATTAAGGATTTATCTTGAAGTCAAACCGTAGTTACGACGGTTTGATTTTTAGCTATTAAACTAGGAAAACTTAACCACAAAGGATTTGAATGACTTACAGAAGCTTGACACGAAATAGGATGCTAAGAGAAAGCTTTGAGAGCTCCAAGTATGATCAGAAGAGTGTGTTTGAGGTGTGGTGAACATATGCACACAATGTGTCTATTTATAGTGTTCAAATGGCTCTTAGATCATTACACAATAGCCTACAAGTGATCATGGATGAATGGCATGTGTCTCTAGGTGTTATGGGTCGAGTAGGGGGCGCCCATGCCTCTGGGAAACCCATCCTTAATTGTTTTACCGCTTTAAACAGCCAACAGCCAACTTTCTGTCGCTGGGCATCGCTTACGGACCGTATGGCTTAGGCCTTGCGGTCCGTAAGCCTGTGGCGGATCTCAGTTAATCATTCCCTCCCTTACGGCCCGTAAGGCATGACCTTTACGGTCCGTAAGGGGTTAAGAAACAATCTTTTTAAATCTTTTTACAATGATTACTGAAATCTTTGGTAATTAATACCCTGACCTTTCGGGTTTGAAGGGGTAACTTTGCGATATGGCCCTCGGTTAATTATAATTAAGGACCTCGCGTTATTTACCCGTGTTATTAAGCCCCCGGATAGTTTACTTATTATCCGAAAAGCCTTAATTTATATAGTTGACGCTTTAAACCCCTCTCGTACGACTTTGGTCATAAGTTTCTCGTTTTAAAACAGAATTTCGCAGAATTTAT
This sequence comes from Helianthus annuus, assembly GCF_002127325.2. NCBI lineage: Eukaryota > Viridiplantae > Streptophyta > Magnoliopsida > Asterales > Asteraceae > Helianthus > Helianthus annuus. The sequence goes on along the minus strand of NC_035435.2, from coordinate 55,134,308 downwards.
ATATTATATTATAGTGAGCGTATTTTACTGTTACAAGGCTTCGGTTATGTCAAAGGGTCACTCAGAGGTATAATTAAACATGTTGACACAGTTAACCCCCGCAACTTGTAATCTCTCACTTTCTTCCGCGTTTCGCTTCCGTACGATCCATGATTTATTCGTTTGAAGGTACGAGCATCTTTTAGGGTTACTATACAGTATGCTTACCCTTGTTTGACAATTATAACCCTCGAATTTACATACTTTCAAGGTTTGTCAATATTAGTCCTTTATTAAACATTAAATGCCACGTGTAGACTCAAGACACGTGTCAATACATTATTGGACTCAAAATTTCGAGGTGTTACAGTACCTTAAAGTTGTGGCTGCAGCATGTGATCACCTAATATACTCCTACTTCTTATGTCAGATCAATTAACTTTTAATCATCTATATTCAATGCTTTCTTTGTCTACTCCACCTTCGCAGGTCGCTAAAATTGCTGCTGATTTCATTTTCGATTTGATCAGTTCATAGGTACCGCTTCATCAGATTCAGTATATTATATTATATTATACTATTATACTATGATAAGGGAATGAATAATGACTGGCACCTGCACATATTAAATGGGTCGTAGAAGTGAAATGAATGATGTCAACACGTGTTGCTGGTATTAATTGCCTGTTTAACGCTTCACCTCTACACGTGTCACTGATCGTCTGATCCCATGTTTGATTATAGGTATTGACAAACCGAGGCACTGTCTTTTTCAATTGCATATTCAGCTCCAGTGAGAGATTTAAGGCTCGGATTCCTCTTTCAGGTTCTCGGATCTCTGCCGTGACTCGGCCCCATGGTGTCTTCCAGACCCCCCGGGTAGCGTGGGTCGGGTACAATCGGGTGAAATCGATGATTATGGGAAACGGATCTTTTTACGATCCTGAAAAGATTATTGGGGTTGATTGTTGTGAGAAATCATATTGATGATCTGTTGGTTTTAAAGGTTTCTTGATTTTCGTAGTGAGTGATGGGTTTCACTCTCTAGTCCTTATCCTTTTTTTTGTCTCCTAGAATTTTTTATTCATTGTTGATTTGTTGGCGTTAGTCTCTCTGTAATGGAGAATAGAGGTCCAACATTATTTTGGTTGAGTTTGTTATTATTATTTATTGGCCTGACATTTTTAGTTTGGCATTTTTTAAGTGTAGTTGGATCCGTAGAATGTTAGTTGCTGCTTTTTTTTTTCCAGTTTATACATGCAATATAGATATTTAAAAAAAAGTTTCAAATAAAACCATCTAAGGTTGTGATTTTATGTTTGGAACCGAATAAATGTTTGCAAAATATATAAAAGGATATGCACACTATACCAACTTTTATTTCAGGGTCAAGGTTGTGGGGTATGGGGGTGGTGGATTGGATCATGGATATCCAAGCAAGAATCGGGACATGGTTCTCGCGGTACACCGTCCCCTTCCTAAACCATGGTGGTTAGAATTTGATTGGTGGGGGAGGATAGTGGATGATCATGGGGGTCATGGTCCACCATATAAGGTGGTGTATTAGGTTAGTAGATGACGTTGGGGTGACATGGCGCTGACGTGGAGGATGGTGGTGGTCATTTGGGTCATGACCACACCACATACCCTATGTTTTGTATATGGCTTCATATATTTTTAACTTTCACAACTTGATTGGTTTTGTAGGTGGAATTCTTTGTTTGATTGGTACCGTTGTGGGTAACGAGTATAAATCTCTATATAACTTAAGGTAAAGGTTTCATTTTTTACACTTTGGTTTACATAAATGCTATAAACATGATTCTCCTATCCTCCATTTAGTTGATGATTGAGTAAAATTACCAAGATTAATGTAATTGGGTAAACCTTTCACATATGTACTGTACCTGCAGGTTATGGTCCCTTTCTTCTTTTTGTATAGTTAAACTTGGTTGGTATCATCTATGAGTAAGTTTGCATATGATCCTAATAATTGACACACTAAAACAACAATTTAATCTTTTTCCTATTTTTCTATTTATGTAGCTCGGAACATAAGAGTTTAACAGATAAGGTACTGCCATAAAGATATAATAAAGATTTGCACCCCTTAATGGCAGCGCCCGTACTCACAATCTCCTATCAGCGATTCGATGATGCGCGCATCACACGACGTGGTCTGATGCGGTGCTTTATGCAGATTATTTGTCCGGTACAATTCAGAGGATTTGTAGGAGTTTGTGGACTGTATTTAATGCGAAAATAGCATGTGTAGTGGGTGAACTACTATTGCTGATTAAGTTTCCGTGATGGATCGAGTGTTGGATTTCATAATGGTCTAGATGAAAACCAGTTGTCAACTACTATTGCTGATGAAGTTTCTATAAATGCAACCAAGTCAGCTAATGTTTGTAAAGCACCAGGTGCACCTGATTAGGCAATATTTTATAACATGTTATATCACATTTTATTTTGTAACACGCTATACCACATTTTAGTATGTTCCTATCGGACATTTGTCCGAAAACCTTATAGACTTTCATTGAATCTGCATGTAACTCCATGTATTTTATTTTTGTGAGAACCGTAGACTTCTAAAACTCAGTGAAGAAGTCTTTTTTATTCAAGTTTAGGGACTTAATCATGAAAAAAAAGACTTTTTCATATATATTTTGATATGTACAGGGATTTTATCTCCCAAAATAGAACTTTTATGCGAGTAACAAAGTGTGAGGACTTTATTATCAAGTATTTCAGGGATGGGATACATGTAATTCTTTTATTTATTCAAACTTTATTCTTCACTGACCTTTTTATCCCTTTATGCTTCATTTTTGTTATGTCTTTGTTTTTTTTTTTTTTTTTGCTGTCAATCTAAGTACAAGTAATTGCCTTTAATTAACTAGGGATTCAAAATGGGATGTACACTCTTGGCACTCATGTTTACACTATGTTATAGATAGGTTTTTTTATGGACATGTTGATGGCCATGATATTTGTCTCAGTTTCGACTAATTATTTACTTCGGAAATGGTCAATTTGTGTAGTGTTTTATCTCTTACAACGTAACCGGTGTGGATAAAATAAAAAAAAGTTTGACTAAGAAGGAAACACGCCAAAGGCTTGATGATCTTGAAATTTCTTATTCTTAAGATGGTTAACAATATGAGATATTTGGCAAAGAAAAAAAAACGATGGAAGCCGGAAGAACAATATATGGTGAAAAGGTTAAAAGACAAGAAGAAAATTTTGGTCAAAGAGCATATTCATTGTACATAATAAGAGATTCCCTGACGAGAATTCCGCCACTATTAGTTCGGTTTGTTAGTGTACAACTTTCAATTAATGACTACAACTTTCAATTTAAAACAATTATAAAACAAGTTTCTTTGCAACCCTAATGACTACAACTTTCAATTCAAGACAATTATAAAACAAGTTTCTGACATAGTTCGATTAATATAAAGTAAATTTTCCTACCCGCGAAGTTCGCGGGTGATAACCTAGTATATTAATAAATGAGATGATTTGGGCCATTTGTCTTTGAATGGTGGAGCCATTTTGCTTATGTGGCATCCATTGGTTGACTAGAGGGTGATTTTGGGAGGGAATTCATCTAATTTCTTTATAAACAAACCAAATTCACAAAACACAAACCAAAACTTACTTCCACGCGGGATCCGAATTGTTTGGGTCGGTTTATTCCGGTTTTCCAAAAAACCCATTTTGAATATGGATCCTATTTATTATTTTGACCACATTATTCTTCATAAAAATCTTCCTACAAACAAGTTCTTTCTCTCTGTTCTCTCTCTTCTACCTACCTTCTCCTATCATAAACTTAAAACAAGAATCCTTCACAAATCAAAGGTAAACTACATGATCGCAGCGAAATACTCTTTATTTTTTGTTCTTCGATCGTATAGTAGGTTGTTTTTGGTCAAAACCCATTCAGAAAATGCTAATGATTGTTGTTGTTCTTTTTTATAGATCATTCCACTTATTCTGCAGGTATGTAAATTATATTAGATTGTTATGTATTGTAAATGTTTAATCGCACTTTTTTATCATTTTTCTGTAATTTTTTTGTTGTTGATGATGATTTTAATTCTCCGATCCTAATCTTATGAATGGATCTATTCTGGATGTCTTCAAAGAGTGATATTGTTAGTGATTTTTTTATTTTGGTTTTTGTTTTTTCATGATAAACCCTAAATTTTATGCAACTGCCGGACTCTAAATCTTCGTCGAACTGAAGAGGTAAGTTTAATTTTATGGTTGTTTTGGTGTTTTTTGATCGGATAATTGTTATAGGTTAAATCGTTTATGCTAATCTGTATAATTTTTTAGTTATTTTTATTATTTTTTGTTTTTGAAAATCTAACTATGATATTTTTTAAAATTTGAATGTCTTTGTTTTCTTAGTAATAAATTTTGTATTGTATTAATTATCAATCCATTAAAGATTTCGTTATTTCCTTTATTTTTAGTATGATAATTTTCCGGAATTAAGGTTTCTATTTCTATAAATAAATGGTGATTCATTTTTAGTATGATAATTTACGGAATTGGATGTTAGTGATTTAATTTTCAGAATTCAAATTTTAAATTTTAAATTTTAAATTTTGAGGTTTCTATTTTAAATTTAAAATTTTGAACAATTTTAAATTTCGTTAGTGATTTATTTTTAGTATGATAATTTTCCGGAATTAAGCTTTCTATTTCTATAAATAAATGGTGTTACGTTTTTTGAAACCTCAAATTTAAAATTTTAAGGTTTCTGTTTCTATTTCCGGAATTCAAATTTTAAATTTAAAATTTTGAGCAATTTTAAATTTCGTTAGTGATTTATTTTTAGTATGATAATTTTCCGGAATTAAGGTTTCTATTTCTATTTTCGGAATTCAAATTTTAAGTTTAAAATTTTGAGCAATTTTAAATTTCGTTAGTGATTTATTTTTGAAACCTGAAATTTAAATTTTAGTGATTTATTTTTTGTATGATAATTTTCCGGAATTAAGGTTTCTCTTTCTATTTTCGGAATTCAAATTTTAAATTTAAAATTTTGAACAATTTTAAATTTCGTTAGTGATTTATTTTTAGTATGATAATTTGCCAGAATTAAGGTTTCTATTTCTATAAATAAATGGTGTTACGTGTTTTGAAACCTCAAATTTAAAATTTTAAGGTTTCTATTTCCGGAATTCAAATTTTAAATTTAATATTTTGAGCAATTTTAAATTTCATTAGTGATTTATTTTTAGTATGATAATTTTCTGGAATTAAGGTTTCTATTTCTGTTTTCGGAATTCAAATTTTAAATTTAAAATTTTGAGCAATTTTAAATTTTAAATTTCATTAGTGATTTATTTTTGAAACCTCAAATTTAAATTTTAGTGATTTATTTTTAGTATGATAATTTTTCGGAATTAAGGTTTCTATTTCTATTTCCGGAATTCAAATTTTAAATTTAAAATTTTGAGCAATTTTAAATTTCGTTAGTGATTTATTTTTAGTATGATAATTTTCCGGAATTAAGGTTTCTATTTCTATAAGCAAATGGTGATTCATTTTTAGTATGATAATTTACGGAATTGGATGTTAGTGATTTAATTTTCAGAATTCAAATTTTAAATTTTAAATTTTAAATTTTAAATTTTGAGGTTTCTATTTTAAATTTAAAATTTTGAACAATTTTAAATTTCGTTAGTGATTTATTTTTAGTATGATAATTTTCTGGAATTAAGCTTTCTATTTCTATAAATAAATGGTGTTACGTTTTTTGAAACCTCAAATTTAAAATTTTAAGGTTTCTATTTCTATTTCCGGAATTCAATTTTTAAATTTAAAATTTTGAGCAATTTTAAATTTCGTTAGTGATTTATTTTTAGTATGATAATTTTCCGGAATTAAGGTTTCTATTTCTATTTTCGGAATTCAAATTTTAAGTTTAAAATTTTGAGCAATTTTAAATTTCGTTAGTGATTTATTTTTGAAACCTGAAATATAAATTTTAGTGATTTATTTTTTGTATGATAATTTTCCGGAATTAAGGTTTCTCTTTCTATTTTCGGAATTCAAATTTTAAATTTAAAATTTTGAAAAATTTTAAATTTCGTTAGTGATTTATTTTTAGTATGATAATTTGCCAGAATTAAGGTTTCTATTTCTATAAATAAATGGTGTTACGTGTTTTGAAACCTCAAATTTAAAATTTTAAGGTTTCTATTTCCGGAATTCAAATTTTACATTTAATATTTTGAGCAATTTTAAATTTCATTAGTGATTTATTTTTAGTATGATAATTTTCTGGAATTAAGGTTTCTATTTCTATTTTCGGAATTCAAATTTTAAATTTAAAATTTTGAGCAATTTTAAATTTTAAATTTCATTAGTGATTTATTTTTGAAACCTCAAATTTAAATTTTAGTGATTTATTTTTAGTATGATAATTTTTCGGAATTAAGGTTTCTATTTCTATTTCCGAAATTCAAATTTTAAATTTAAAATTTTGAGCAATTTTAAATTTCGTTAGTGATTTATTTTTAGTATGATAATTTTCCGGAATTAAGGTTTCTATTTTTATAAGTAAATGGTGTTACATTTTTTGAAACCTCAAATTTAAAATTTTAAGGTTTCTATTTCCGGAATTCAAATTTTAAATTTAAAATTTTGAGCAATTTTAAATTTCGTCAGTGATTTATTTTTAGTTTGATAATTTTCCGGAATTAAGGTTTCTATTTCTATTTTCGGAATTCAAATTTTAAATTTTAAATTTTGAGAATTTTTAAATTTCATTTGTGATTTATTTTTTGAAACCTCAAATTTAAATTTTAGTGATTTATTTTTAGTATGATAATTTTCCGGAATTAAGGTTTCTATTTCTATTTCCCGAATTCAAATTTTAAATTTAAATTTTGAGCAATTTTAAATTTCGTTAGTGATTTATTTTTAGTATGATAATTTTCCAGAATTAAGGTTTCTATTTCTATAAATAAATAGTGTTACGTTTTTTGAAACCTTAAATTTAAAATTTTAAGGTTTCTATTTCTATTTCCGAAATTCAAAATTTAAATTTAAAATTTTGATCAATTTTAAATTTCGTTAGTGATTTATTTTTGAAACCTCAAATTTAAATTTTAGAGATTTATTTTTAGTAAGATAATTTTCCGAAATTAAGGTTTCTATTTCTATTTCCGAAATTCAAATTTTGAGCAATTTTAAATTTCGTTAGTGATTTATTTTTAGTATGATAATTTTCCGGAATTATGGTTTCTATTTCTATAAACAAATGGTGTTACGTTTTTTGAAACCTTTTTTGTTTGTTTCGGTTTTATATGTTTTCCCGCTATTATGAGTTTATTTCTATAAATAATTTATCATTTTTACGTGTTAAAACCGTTCACATTTAATTTGCAGGTATGGATCTGAGTAACAAAAGTCCTTCATTCTTAAAGCTCTTAAAGCTGATTGTGGACGATGATCCTATTTTTTGGTATGTTTAATGGTTTTATGATTACTAAACATATTGTATTTATACTTATGTATTTAATTTTTTATTTATTTTTTTGTTTTTACTGATAGAAAATACCTAATGAATTTGCAAAGAATTAATGTTGGGAGAACAACCACCTTACAAGGAATCTAACTATGATTCATTGTTTACAAGGAATTTGTTTTATTTAATTTTTTATTTATTTTTTTCGGTATAATTTTAGGTTTCTTTGTTTATGCTGATGTGTATAATTTTGTAATATATATATATATATATATATATATATATATATATATATATATATATATTTGCAAATCTAACTATGATATTTTTAAAATTTTGAATATTTGGGTTGTTTCTAATAAATTTTGTACTGTTTTAATATGTATTAATTACAATCCATCAAAGATTTCGTTATTTCCTTAATTTTAGTATTATATGGTTTTCCTAAATTAAGGTATCTCTTTCATATAAATAAATGGTGGAGCAATTTTGCTTGGCAAGGTTAGACTTTCCTAATAAGTTTGCTTAATTTACGGGATTGGATGTTAGTGATTTAATTTTCAGAATTCAAATTTTAAATTTTGAAGTCAATCATTATTTTAAATTTAAATTTTGAAGTCAATCATTATTGTAAATCTTCCATTTTTTTGTTGTTCAAGATGTTTAATTCGGTTAGAATTAAAAGGGCTTGGAAATAAAAGGTTTGGAGTTTAGGTTTTCAGTTTAGATCTACGTTAATTAAAAAATTCTACCTTTTTTTTTGCAATTGGTGTTTTGCTTTCTTTAAGGTAAATCCTTCAGTTGAGGTATCACTTGGATATAAATCCTTCATCTATTTTTTTTATCTTTCTTGAAAGCAAATAGGATGTTGTAACTGGACTTTTGTTTGTTTCTTTTGTATGAGTCAGGATTTTTTTTATTTGTTTATTTTTTTTTTTGCAACTGAACACGAAACTAAATCCAAACATGTATTTTTTGGTTGTTGTTTTTTGTTGTAGCTGATGTGGGTGGGGCAAGGTTCTGTGGCTTGGTTGTAACTCCGTCATTCCACCGCGTCAAGAGGTAGTCGTTTTTACGCGGTCACGGATTTGCAAATGAGTGGGGTTTTCCATCTCCGGCGTTAGTTGCAGATCTGTCACACACGTACATACACTGCGTTTCTCTCTGTTATTTTGATCTTAATCGCCGCCTCCCTGTTATTTTGCTCATAATCGCAAAGGTATGTTTAGAACCATTAAACCTTTTCTGTTACTTTGGATATTTAGATTTTTGATGTGGCCGTGAATGTGTACATTATATAGATAGCTCTAATCGAAGAGCTGCAGGCCAAAATAATCTTTGCAAGTCTCCTTTTCCTCAACAGATTTAGCATATTATAGATTTGCTTATGTTCTATCAATGGTTAGGCTAAAAAAAATAAGAGTTGCTAATTTCTAAACATTTAGCGCGTCAATTTATGTTTTATTTTATGGTTCCAATGTAGAAAATTAGCTAGAAATGATGGGTCAACAGTTGCTTAATGTGTATTCACAAGTTGACGCGAACCCACGCGTTGCGACGGGACTACTACCAACAAATAAATTTTTAAACATTGAACTACACACGCATTATGGATCGTTACGTAAATATTTTTATAAAAAGAATTGCTAAGTCAACAATAACATTGGTTTGTGGACACGCGCTCTACGCCAGAGGGGATCGGGTTCAATAAAATTTAGATAAAATATTTTTACGCAAACTTTATAACCTAAACCTAAACGTGTGTTGCATGACGGTAAACAACGTTAAAAGATGTAAAGAAAAAGAATTTAACTCAATCTTTATAGTCTGATATAATTATTAAACAATTGCAATTTATAGTATGATATAATAATTAAACAATTGCCACTTTTATAAGTGGGATAATTTCGTAATAAAACTGATTGTGAATACACTACCAATGCGTATATGAATCCACAATCACTTATGTTGGGAAAGTTAAATTTCAAATAATAAAAAAGTGTGCTTGTAAATATTAAATTAAAACAATTAATTAAGTAAAATTAAATAAGAAATAGATCCACAATACAAAAATAAAATTAAAAAGAAAAGAAAAGAAAGAGTGCAACATGGGAGACTACTCATTTTGTGATTTCCCATAAATTTTGCATTAAATAACCTGCAGTTGTGTTATCACATGCAATTCTCAATGGACCCATTTGGAGATATAGAGAGCGTCAACCCCAACCGTCTTCCGGCGAAGGAAAAATCGTCCGGTGAGAGTGGTACAACCCACACGCCAATAAACATCCTTCTCCATCTTTTGTTTCCATCTTCTGCCTTCACGCGGGAAGCATATGAAGTTTTCAAGCGTACAATATTAACTTTAGTTTCATTTCATATTTGGATATAAATTCCCAAATCATAGGTTCCAAATGTTCTGCCACCCAAAGTCCGATTTAACAACCCAATTACACCCCTCTTCCTCTTCTTTGCGGCAACCGAGCATTCAGATTAATGACTGGAAATTTTTTGGGGGTGGCAGGGGGTTATATAGGGTGTGAATTGGTGGCGTACGGCGGGGAAACAGTGATTAGAGGAGACACAACGGTTTGGTTATCAACTTAAAACTAACGACGGTAGACACAACGATTTGGTTATTAAAGGTCACGATGGTATTTGGATGTTTTGGTCGGTTCCGAATACTGAGAAGTTGTATTTTGTTTGCATTGGTTCAGTGGTGTTTTTATTAATATAACATAATATAATTAAAGAGGTATGTATGGTAGACAAAGGGGTATGTGTTAATTAAAAGGGTATGTGTGTTAAACATAGGGGTATATGTTTTTTGTATTATTTAAAAGTAGTTTAGAGAGTTGTGGTCTATTTAAAAGTTGTGACTTATTTTTAAGAGTGTGATACATTTAAAAGTTGTGTTGTATTTAAAAGTTGTGACTTTTCGTAAGGGGTGTGATACATTTCAAAGTGGTTTGAAGGGTTGTGCCTTTTTGAAGAGGTATATATTTAAAAGTTGTGACTTTTTTTTTTTTTTTTTTTTTTTTTTTGTAAGGGGTGTGATACATTTAAAAGTGGTTTGAAGGGTTGTGTCTTTTTGAAGGGGTGTGATTCAAACCATGGTGTCTTAAGTTGCTTTTGTAGGGTTATATAATATGCTTTTAGTGCACTTAATTATCTTATTTTAACAAAATAAAATTTAGGGGTAAGTGATGTTAGTTAATTGCAAAATTAGGGCTCTTACATTTGTGAGGTACCTTATTTTCTTGCTTAGTTATTTCGGATACATGTTCAGTATATAGTAGAAACTGTGGCATCATGAATAGTGACTTTATTACATTTTTTTTCATTGTTGTCCTACTTACATACAATTTCAGTTGTATTTTCTTTGCTGAAATAGTAATCAAGGTGTTAGTGCAATTAAATGTTGAACTGTTGGAGCCATTTCTAATCCTCTGCGTTTTTATTTCAAGATATTTGTTAATACATTTTTTTGTTGTTCAAGATGTTTCATATGGACACATATCACACAGTCAAATGCATGAAGATAAGAACTGCATTTTTAAGTTTGTTGATGAAACACGGTCACAGAATTGAAGCAACTTAGTTTGGATTATTAACAACTTATCATTTGTTTATGGCTGCTTTCCAGGTTTGATTCACTTGCTTTACATGTTTGAGTTGTTGCTATTTTGATATGGTTGTATGCATGTGGCGGATATTTCGGATTTCAACATTTTGTGACTTATATGCCTATTATAAATAACTTATTTGTAATCTGTGATTTATTTTCTTTTTCACTGGTATCACGGAATTCAGATTCTTGAAGTCATGCATTATTTGAGGAATTTAAGCTATTTAGTTGATTTAAGTTTGCGTTTTTTTGTGAGAGAAGTCAAATGATTTTGTTACTTTTCTTCATTTGATAGTGTGGTTTTGTGATAGGACTACAACTTGCCCCTTTCATTAATCTTAGTGTTAGTGTATAAGTAAATGATTCCAAACTGCTTGAAATTTCCACATGTCCCAAATTGTCACTCATAAGAAAATTATTCATATAAATAGCTTTTGCCCTCGACATAAATTGTTTTGTGTTTTCTATCTTAATTTGTATTTCTATTGTAGTATACGACGCCGTTGACATTTTCGGGATCTTACAAGGACCGAGGAAGTGGAGGAGGTAGGGGTTCGGGTACTACAAGTTGTAGGGGGTCTACGGTGAGGCCAAGTTTAGACACGAACAATCTTTTAAAGTTGTTCTACGGTTTGGATTCGTTGAAACTCGAGCTTAATCGATTGGAAATTGAAGTCACAGGTGATTAATGCAAAATGATTTGTTGGATTAATTGAATCTTTTTTGTTTTTGAATGTTGATATTGTTTGTTCTTCTGCAGATTATGATCGAGAACCGAGTGAATCACAATCTTAGATAGATCTTAAATTAAATGTCTACATAAGAAAAAAATGATTGAAAACTATAACTTTAATGTCATTGTGGGTTAACTGCTCATTTAATTAGTTGATGGTTGCATAGGTGTTCACGTGTTGAATACATTATTTGATTTATATACTTCATATTATAGATGGAAGGGATTATATAGAATTTAGATTGTTAATTTATATAGCCACCAACTATCTTACCTCCACCAACAGATTCTCATGTATTTTCCATTGAGTAATTTATATTAATGTTTCACGGATTATTTTTTTTAACGAACTGAGCCATCTGGATTGGATTTATAATTTACATTTTTCCATGTTTATATATTAGTGTTAGTTGGTTTTCTTTTTTGTTGTAGCTGATGTAGGTGTCATTGTATCATAATATAAGAATCCAAACATGTATTTTTTTGATTGATTTTTTTTTTTTGTTGTAGCTGATGTGGGTGGGGCAAGGTTGGGAATAGGTATGAGTCGGGTCAAAATAGTTTGATTTAGAGTGTAGAGTGACAGTGAGGTATTGTCTATACGTGTATATAAATTTTTAAAAAATAATCCGTTATACTAAAAAATATACATGATAAATATACATTCTTGCTTTTGTATGTTTTTATGGCTCTTTACAACAAGAAAAAGTTTAAGAAACCGAATTAAAAATTTACGGCGGAAAAAATGGAAAGAAGATACTTTAGATGTTAAAAGTGTTATTTTTATACTTTTATTTGTTTTAAATTAAATTTTCCTACCCGGAAAATTTCCGGGTTATAACCTAGTAAAACTATAATAAAAGAAACCAAGTTTTGAACACGTGTGCCATCTATTTTTATAGATAATTAATATCAGTTAAAAGGTAATTATACAATCAAATTTAATATAAATTTAAACAATTCATATAGGAGATAATATATATAATATTTTAAAATAGAGTAAATTACAAAAATCGTCCTTTATGTATGTCACTTATTACAAACTGTGTCCTTTGTCTTCAGTAATTACAGAAAACGTACTCGATGTTTGCAAACCTTTGCAAGTTATGTCATTTAGCCATAACTCAGTTAATTTAAAAGATTTATTTATTTTATTAAACTAAAATACTTAAGGGTATAACCTATTTAAAAAATGTTTAAAAGGTGTTTATTGGTTCTATACTTATATTTTCGTGTTCAGTTCTCAACTCAAATACGGTAATCACTATGTTGTGACATTTATAAGAACATTCACCGCAATCACCCCATCCATCGTATATCAAGTATATCCGTTAGTTTTTTTTTAAGATATAAATTTTTATTAGATTCATTCAACCTGTGTAATAAACAAGATTTTTTAAAGATATAACATTTTTATTTTTTACTATACAAAATTACATTTATGCAACTCGTGTAATACTCGGGGTTTTAAAAATATAACTTTTTTTTATTTAGTATATAAAATTAGATTTATTCAATACATATAATACATAGGATTTATACAGATATAACTTTTTATTGTTTGGTATATACAATTACATGTGCTCAACCCGTATAACGCAGCCTCCCGCTTTAGTCTCCCTATTGTTTGGTATATAAAATTACACGTGTTCAACCCGTATAACACAGACTCCTGCTTTAGTCTCCCTAACGGTCGAACTTAGTCTCGCTCCTCAGCTCGACGAGGTTCTTAAAAATGTAATTTTTTTATTATTTAATATATAAAATTAAATTTACTCAACCCGTACAATACACGGGGTTCTTAAAGATATAACATTTTTTATTATTTAATATATAAAATTACATTTATTCGACCAATGTAATAAATGAGATTTTTAAATATATATTGTTTTATTATTTGGTATATAAAATTGCATTTATTCAACCCGTGTAATAAACGAGATTTTTAAATATATATTTTTTATTATTTGGTATATAAAATTGCATTTATTCAAACCGTGTAATGCATGAGGTTCTAAGGGCACACGGGGTGGTCCGTTATACCACCCCCATCACTCGTTAAACAAGAACGGAACACCGCCGCCGGCCTAAGTATCACTCGTTAAAATAATAATGAGTTGAAAACATAACGCGTGAAACTTGAATGTATCCATTGTTTGCATGTGTGACACCTATGCTCTGGACCCATTGCATGTCCAGTTGACCACCTTTTTTTGACACGTGGAACACCCACTACATTTTTGTGAGAGTAATATGCTATCACTTAAATGGAATTTAAAATAAAAAATTAAAAAATATTAGGAGTGATAGAATCCAATCACTAGTGATACCACCCCCTCTATATTTCTATCACTAATGATAGAATATTGGTTGTACACATGGCATGACTTGATTGGATAGTGAGAGTGATAGAAACTATCACTAGTGAACCACCCCTCCTCCCCTAAACTAGTATAATGTTATACGAAAACAAAGAAATATTTTAAAACAAGGGTGTTTGCCTGAGAGGGTTTTTTTTTATTATTATTATTCGTAGACTGGCTTGGTTTTCAAAATGATGAATCTAAATCATTCTTGGACTTCTACACAATTTTAACCTATTTGTTCAAGTCTACCCTCAGTAGCGTATCAAACACCCTTAATAGTAAGGTCTTACAACATGCTCATTGTTTTTTGTTATTACAAGTTGCGACTTATATTGCTACTTGCTTTAACGATGAAGCTTCATGTTCCTTCGCATTTATATTACAATAAACAATCCATATGGTGTTTTACTATATAACTTTATACGCTATATAAAAGCTAATCGATAACTCCACCCTTCATTGCACACCTTCATAGTTTACTTGCTCACAAGAAAACAATATGCATCTTGTAAAGCTACTTTTCTTTGTTTTAGTATCCTGCTCTCGTGATGTGTTATCCCAATATTATTATACACATTTCAATACCTTAGTTCTGCCCATATTGAAGGACGCAGAAACATCTCTTCACAGTGTTTCATGGCTTCCTCGAGGAGATAAACTCATTGACCTCGATGCTCCTTTCACATGGCGAGATTGTGTTGTGCGTAACCCTCCGATGGTTGCTTGTGGTTTAGAGGAAGGATGTAGATTTCCCTTGAGATGTGACAGAACTCTTTGCAAAGAAGCCCACTCTTATATCAATCCTAGTTGCCCTTCTCTCAATATTACAGCAAAATATGGTTGCAATATATGTGCAGTCACCCCGGTGAATCCCGTCTCAAAGTCGTGCAAGTTATCACAACTAACCACAGATTTGGTCATATTTTACGGAACTGATGGTCGAAACATTGCTGTATTGTCAGGTCAAACTTTTGGAGTAGAGCTGGTAGTATCATGTGCACCTTCCTCCTTGTTAATATCACTTCCTAAAGGTGTCGACGGAGTTGCAGCCTTTTCGTGGTCCGCTTTGGCTTTTCCACGTCAGGTCGATAAACCTGACGTGGCAAACAAATTTGTACTTTGTCTACCAAGTTCCTCAAAGACTCCTGGGGTGACATTTTTAGGTGATGGGCCTTTTTATTTTACCTCTTTTCCAAATCTTGATCTTAGAAGCATTCTTTCTTACACTCCAATGGTAAGAAAGCATAAGACATCCCTTGGATATCATATTAGAATCAATAGGATTTCTATTAGAGGAATATCCATTCCTATACCATCAATAAAAAGTGCTTCTGTGAGGCTTAGTACCGTCACCCCATACACGAAACTCAGAAGTGATATCTATAAAGCCTTTGTTTCAAGTTTTTCAATGGCTACCACGAACATTCCTCGACTAAAATCAGTTCAACCCTTTAGTCTGTGTCTAAAATCTAGTGCGGTCGGATCTGTTGAGAAAGGATTTCGGGTTCCAACAATTGATCTTGAAATGGAAAGCGGTAAAAAGTGGACAATATATGGTGACAACTCGATGAAGCGCGTTGGGAATGGCACCGCATGTCTTGCATTCCTCGATGGTGGTTTAAAAATGAAAGATGCAATTGTGATTGGGACATTTCAGATGGAGAACAATTTCTTGTTCTTGGATCTAGAGAATCAAAAGTTGGGTTTCAGTTCATCTTTACTAGCTCGAGGAACCTCTTGTGGTAGCTTCAACTTCACCGCTATTGTAGAATGACAAGTTTGGCCGTTTGGGTGAGAGTTAACAGGTCTAATGTGTCATTTGTTAAAGTTTACTTTTAGTGTATTATGTACTAATGTATAATGATTGTATGTGTCAGCTAAAACCTAGAAACTGAATATGAATCATCACGTCGATTCATCAAAGGTCACGATGGTTTAGGTTATATGAACCCAAACGAGTTTGTATAAATAAGCAGATCGATTGTTCAATAAAATTCGTTTGCTTTGTGTTATTGATTGTATGTTTGATTTCATGATCCCTGGGTACTATAGAGTCTAAATGCTATTTGAAGTAATAGAATAAGGATGATGTCTTCATCTTGTATGCTTTGAGCTTACTCGGTCAGTAGTTATAGTTAACCTCCCATGCAATTTCAATTAGTAAATGTGAGAGTGTGTAAGATGCGTTTCAAAGAAAGTATATGTTTAGTATTCAAGAGATTGTAACTGTGATACTTATCATCTATACTAGGGATGGGATTGGTACAGTACCTCTACCCATACCCGTACCGGTACCGAAAATACCGGTACCGAATTTGAACAAAACTGGGTACCAAATACCGTACCAAATATATAGGTATGGTACGGGTATGAGTACTGGTATGGGTATTTTCGGTACACTACCCGCTTTGGTACCATTTTGTTTTTATTTAGTTTTTTAACATTTTTGCGAGTACTAAATAGGTAAAATTGACATGAGTACCAATATAGTACGAGTACCAAATAGGTAAAATTGGTACGAGTACCAATACGATACGGGTACCATATAGGTAAAACCAATACGAGTACTATAAATACCATAATACGAAATGAAACATAATACAAAAAGAAAAAAATTAAGGTCTATATAAAATTCGGTACCAGTACCCGTTTTTACCCGTACCCGTACCAATACCGAAAGTACCGAATACCAAAATCAATAAAACTGGGTACCGATACATGTACCAAATACCTAAAATCGGTACGGGTACAGGTACAGGTACAGGTACAGGTACGGGTACGGTACGGGTACGAGTACAGGTATTTGGGAAAAAAACCCATCCCTAATCTATACTATATTTTAATGCATTAGGGGAGTGGAGGTGGGGACGTGATGGCCAAATACCACGAGTGATAACATGCAACATTCCACCGCCACCAACTAATTCCACGCGTGATAGCATGCAACATTTCAATTTCCGTGATTTTTTTCACGCCATGATAAATGGAAGATGTGAGTGGGTGTGAGGGTTTATTATTGGGTGTTGTGAGTGATGACCATTGCCATTAAAAAATGTTGTGAGTGGTGGAATAATGGTTGATGACATGACGTAACTTGATTGGATGTTGTGAGTGATGAAATTTTTGCAAGTGATAACCACCCCTCCCCCTTAAGGATAAACATTTTAAGATAAAAAAGAACTTTTTTTTTTGTTTTAAAGCATAACATAAAACCTAAAATAAAGATAAATTAGTCTTTAACCACTAATTACACTTTAAACCCTTGTATTAGTTACACTTTAATTTCCTGATCTTTAATCAAATCCTAATAATTTGGATAATTAGTTAGTAGTTTAAACATACATGTATTTTTGCATTAGGTACAACCTCATTATTCACAATACTCTTGGTCGGCCAAATCTTTCATGTAATTTTTTTTCTTGAGTGGCCTTTTGACAAAGTCAGCTTTATTTTGAATTTGCCCTTCAAACAGCAAACTCTACCCCTGTTTCAAAACTCAAATACAGTCCTTCTGTCTCGTGCTCTTATCTTTAATGCAAATCTATGTTTTTGAATACCTAATTTTTTAACTTACATTTGGATTGTTTGATAGCACTTCATCATGACACTTGAATGAGGCAAGTTCTATTTTGGATTTACTCAAATAAAAACTCAATTTGATCTTGATCTAAGATTATCTGTTGTTCCACATTGGGTTTGAAATCAAGATCTACGTCTAAAGAAGATGAGTGCGGAATAGCGATTTCAGCTAGGAACTATCAGGCATTAGTTTTATTTGTGGTTTCTTCAGTGTGGCAATAAGACGCTCATTAGCACCCTTGGTTTAATTTTTGGTACGACATTCATCCTTTGCATTGATTCATCTGTGAAGTTCTAATCTCTCACATCCTAAGTACAAGGGTTATTTAATAAATAGTTTATAGATAGTTTATGTTTCATTTAAGTTAGTTATGGAAGTATGAGGACTAGAAGCGAACAAGTGAAAGTTTGTAACCTACATCTAATGGATTGACATATCCTTGGAGACGCACCTCTTCAAGATCGACGCCAACAT
Source organism: Helianthus annuus (assembly GCF_002127325.2). NCBI lineage: Eukaryota > Viridiplantae > Streptophyta > Magnoliopsida > Asterales > Asteraceae > Helianthus > Helianthus annuus. The sequence goes on along the minus strand of NC_035435.2, from coordinate 55,116,050 downwards.
CACAAGAACAAGGAGACACAATGTTTCAAGAGAAGACATAACCTTTCACTCGTACCTGTTGTTTAGTATAAATAGGGTTTGCTTATTTCAATTGTAATCATCAGAATCTCTTATACTTTCACATTCAATATAGTTATTCGTTCAATTGTTCATGGTTTATCATTGTGTTCGTGTTCATAGAGGTTCTGATCAACAGTGGTATCATAGCACATGTTTCAAATCTGGGAAGAAGAAGCCGATTTGAATCCCCAAAACCAGGTTCTCGAATTTTGACTTTTGCTTTTGTTTGAAATTCGAATTTCAAATCAATTGCAATCAAGCCGTTGAATGCTTGAAACCCCTTGAAATATTAGATAATAAACAAGTTAATTGAAAGTCAGCGTAAGAATTTGTGTTCAAGATTTGAATTCGTTATTGTTTTTTGATCCAATATTCAAAACAAACAAAAGTTTAACTTTTGTTTTGCTTTGTTTCGTGAGATTTCAAAACACTTGAAACATAGACTTGGGAAACAAAAAACAATATTTGTTTTAAATTCATCATCATAAAATAAAGAAAGAAATTAGTATTGTTTGTCAAAAACAAAATCTTTGAAAATTTCGAAATGGGATGTTTTAGAAAATAAAGCAAGTCAAAATCAAACCATAAACGTATAGCAAGAACGCAAGAAAATCCTTCGTGGCACAAAACCTTCATGGTATAAATCCTTCGTGGTACAAATCCTTCGTGGTACATAACCTTCGTGATGACAAGACCTGTGTGGCAAAGCAAGAAAGAAAGACTTGTGTGGCAAATCAAGACTTGTGTGGCAAAGTAAGCAAGAAAGAAAGACATGTGTGGCAAATCAATACCTGTGTGGCAAACAAAACCTGTGTGGTACGAACAAGTTAAAACATGTGTGGTGCAAAAAAAAGAAAAAAGATTGAAGTAAAGCAAGGAAGTTAGGAAAGAAAATTCTAAGAAAGCAAATTAGAAAGGAAGTATGCCAGGAAGAGACGATAAAGAAAGCACGTCAACGTCAATTCGCGAGCAAGGAAATATATCCCTTCAATGCCCAAAGTCGACTGAATCGAATTATACTCAGTGGGCAATCTTGATGGAAACAATCTTGAAAGCATATAGTCTTTGGGATATGGTTGTTTCAAAAGAAGGGGTAGATGAGAAAAGGCGCATACAATGAAAGCAATGATCTTCCAAACGTTACGGGGAGATATTCTAATACAAGTTGCGCAACACGAGAGTGCAAAGGAAGTTTGTGGTGCAATAAAAGTTTGATATCTTGGAGCCGATATGGTTCCGAAAGCGCGTCTGCAAACATTAAGAAGTGAATTAGAAGCCTTATAGATGGGAGAAAATGAAACAATAAGTAGTTTCGCAAGCAAGTTGGGTGGTATAAAATCCAAGTTTAAAAGCCTCGGTACCACCATTAAGGATAAGAAGATTGTAAGGAAATTACTTATCTGATAAAGGACATAGTTTTGATAAAGCATAAGAAGTTGGGGCTAAACGACATAAAGTGCAGGGGTTTGAAAATATTGAGTACATTTTTTGTACTTTTTGAAGATAAAGGACATAGTTTGCTATCTGATGTCAACATAAAGGACGATTTTTGTAATTTACTCTTGTTTAAATTATTCAAATCAGTAAATAACATGATCAAATGATGATTAACATGTGTGAAAACAGAAACGAAAATCAAAGTAGAAAACATAGAAGATTGTCCGTTCGTACGGATGGACTTGGTCCGTCCATGCGAACCCACTGTTATGATGAAAAACGGCTATTTGATCCATTTAACCAGATCATTTCTTGATGGAAATTAACCCTAATGCAAACCCTTAACTATGGAATGAGTTGAGGGCCTGATGGGTTCCAGATTCCTTCAAGCAAATGTAATAATCGAAAAGAATGTTATAATTAAGTTGTAAAATGTGACAACCCAAACTTTCAAGGTCAGTGCCTTTTAGTCACGTGATCCTGTTTTCTAATTGTTTCCCTTTACGTCCTTTTCGATGATAAAAATTGTTAAACGTGTGTGACTTTAATAAACTTGCTAAATGAAAGAACGGGTTAAATATGTTTGCGTGTTTAGTGGGTTAGATTGAGTGTCTAAGAGTTATGTTGGGCCGAAGTCTTTAATGAACTACTTTAACCCGGTTCCAAATAGTATTGGGCCGCCAACGTATGTAACCAATTTAGCCCAATCCATCACTTGTGATTCAACTCTCGGCCCAGCATGTGCTAAAGCCCAAACTACTACTTTTTTGCTAAAGCCCACAACTTCTATTATTTAGTGTACATAATATTATCATGTGGTGACTTAACACAAAACTCAAACTAAAGAAACCCTACTATCCCCTACGTACGAGCGGCAACCCTCGAAACATAATCTTGCTCCATCAAGTCACTGGTTAGTAAATCTTGATTGTTAAAGTTATTGTTAATTGTTAGTCGATGACGATGTTCATGCATAATCTTAGTTGTTAAAGTTATTGCTATGTGTTATAAACATCTGGTCGTTTCATGAGTTCTGGTTGAGTAATGATGTGTGAGCCGATTGGCTATTGATTGTTAATGTTAGACTTCTTCGATGTTAATAATATTGGTTATTCGATGATTGGAACATGTGTAATAATGATTAGGCGCCAAATAAAAACGTGATTCGGTTTGACAGCAATGAAAATCTATGAGTTAATGTAATTTTTTGCATGAAAGAAACTATCCGCTAATTGGTATGAATGGCTGGTTAAGTGCATATTAGGTATTAAAGGTTGCTGTAATTGTGAGAGTGCAATTCGTTGATTTAATACAGGATTGGGCCTGATACATTAGGATGATATAAATATAATTCTATATCATTCCTTTCAAATCGTAAATTTAAGAATTAATGAATTATTATTATTAGGATGCATATCACAAATTAGTACTCCATTCTGGGCCGTATCATATTTGGGCCACAACCACCATAAGCACTCAAATGAGTTCCATAGGTTGTGGACTAATTTATATATTTGGGCTACATAACTAACAATAGCTAGTTAATGAACTGGACTACGTAGTGTATATGGGCCGAAGGGTCATAAAAGAATGAATTAAACGTTACTGGGCTGCACGACTAATCTCAATATCCAGTCGGGCCTGGAAATGGTGTGCCGGGTAGTCGAGGGGGGGGGGGGTGGTTGCATGAGGCCCAAATGTTTGGTACATATTACGATTATGGTACATGTTAGGAATAAGCTTATTGCATGACTAATTATCACAATTTGCAAAACATCATGTGTATGATATGATATGTGAATAGCAAACTAAACGGTCGGGTCATGTATTGATACATGAACATGATGTGGAAAATAGTTAAGGATCCGAGTGAACCAACACGTGTGTATTTACATGTGAACTGAAGTACTTGTGATAATGCATGATATGAACGTGTATTGTGGTTGTAAGTAGGATTAGATACTTGTTAAGACTTGTGTAATGATATGTGTTCTACTTGTTGGTAAATTGTGTAATAAATGCAAAGAACGTATGTTTCCCATGTGCACGATACTAACTGTTAGTGGTAACCACGATAGGGATAAATTGATCAACTTGGAACACGTACTTTAATCTAACCGAGCATACCAAAGGTGAGTTCTTCTCTTGAACATGCGTCCCGGTGGTTGGGACAGTCAGTGGGTATCCCGAGGAGGGATAAGTCTTTTGGGTAAAAGCGGGAATGTTGGATAATATACTCTTCCTATCACCGTTAAAGTCCCTCCGTGTTGTTTGGTTACCTGGGAGGTAACATGGTATTAGTTAGTAGCGCTACTTAGGTTTGGCAACCTCACCCCGTACCTGGGAGGACAGGTGTTGAACTAATGACCTAGTCATGACCAATGCTTTGATAGGAGCATTAGAGAAAGGGCAATGTAAATCAGAAGCCGTCTTGTATGCGGGTTATTATCAACATTACTTTCGGATTTAACTTCAATGGATTAACTAACACTTGGTAACCACGTTTTCGTAAAACTATGAACTCACTAGCCTTGTCTGATACACTTGTTGCATGCTCGCAGGTCGTTAGATATCATGGATATGGGAACTTGCTGTCTGGAGTAGCTGGAGTGGTCATGGGTCGACTGGAAGGATTTATGTGATCGATTTCTTAATACTATACATTGGTTTTGAAACTGTCTAACTTTGGTTTATCATTTGCTTCCGCTGAACATGTTGGTTTTTATTTAAAGTCGTTGATGGTATTTTCATTTTAAATTGAGGATTTTATTTATAAATTTGTATGGGTTCAATGTAATTAGTGGCTCGTTATTGGTACGTCACACGCCTAGCAGGGACATTCCCAGGGTGGTATTTTGGGGGTGTGACAGTTTGGTATCAGAGCCACTGGTTATAGTGAACTTGGTTTTAAAACGTTTTTATAAAACCAGACTATAGCCGAACAGATCCGAAATCGACCATGACACTCAGCTCCAGATTGCAAGGTTCGTCTTTCTCACATGTTACATACACTACATGACTAGTACACAAATGCTTATGACGCAACATACGAACACACACTTGTCACTATAGCATGATTGCATGAATTACTTGCTTACATTATGACGCGTTTTGAAAACCGTGAGGGGCAGACGCCGGGGGCGTGCTGGCTGCCAAAGCGGACAATATCATGGTGCGATTACGTGGTGCATTGATAGTATGCCATAGTCTTTGGATTTCTGTGATCTTATTACCTTGACAACCTCCGTTTGACATTTGAGTTTGAGGAACCATTTGACATGAGTTAGGAGGAACTGAGATGAGCATGCAACTCACAATATTATTGTGGGTGCACACATAATAATAATGTGGGGTGCATGTTAACAAGTGGGAAAGGGGTTCTGTTCCGTTATTCGAACAGTGTGAAACGTAACAAATCTTTAGGAGTCATAGTAGTGATTGTATCCTACTTGAACGTGATCTTCTCACTCCTCTCTGAATTCTTACGAAATCTTGATGCTATCGAGTATCACCTGAACACTCATCAGAACGTATAGCGAACCGTGTAGAATGCTAGGTGCTTGTACGAACGTCCCTGAGTTGGATGGTGCAGCATCAATGATTAATCCATACCTCTCTCACTCCTCTTTGTCTGCTGGAACTCAATGTACTGACGTATTAGAACCCGAAGTGTGATCACTTATGCAGCACTCTCGCAACATACCGTGTAATACTCAATCGACTTGCTAGATCAATGAACAAGAGGATGAGCATAGTATATTGCCGACTTCAGTATTTGGACGACCCTGATTACCGGCAACGAACACCAACGAATTGACTTCAATCAAATCCTTAACCCTAGTCAGTGGGAGTCAACTCTTACGAATCAATTAGGACATAAGCAATGACAACTAATTATAGTGTGGAAGGTGAGACTACCGGCACAGTGAGTAGCACGTTAGGACGTAGCACAGAAGGTGAGAAGATGGACTTGGTTGGTGAAAGATCGTAGGGCTCCATTTCAAGTAACGACATCAGAGGCAACAATCATGGCAACATCAAGTGGCTCGTAAGTGTAGCCTACAATATAGAGATGGAGGTGCCTACGACTTGGATTGGCTGCTGCTAGATCAAGACGAAAACAACCGAGGGAACGGCGGTAGTACTGGAAATTCTTGTAATGAAAACAATAACACTAGAATTGATGTTCGTGGAAGGACATTTAGTATTGGCATGAGCGATGCCAGGATTATAGCAACACGGTGGCCTGCACGTTTTTGGTAACTAAACGCCTCGTTCATGTTCTGTTTAACCCTGATGCTTCTTGAAACCAACCTGTTGTGGAATCGACTGATGGCAAGTCAATTGAAACCTCATATGTTTGTTGGAATGCAAACTCGACCTTGTGGGACAAGTGTACGACGTCGACCTCCCTTCTACTATCATTGATGGTTTCGACTCAATAGTTAGTGTTCTCCTGACCTAAGGTATCAGAGTAGTGTAAAGGTTAGCATCATTTCAGCAATGAGGGCCCAGAAGTGCCTATGGAGGGATTACCCTGCTACGATAACAACCATTACCGACGTGAAGCTAAGGAAAAAGGGGATCGAGGATCCACCAATTGTTCGAGATTTCTCCCGGTGTACTGCGCAAGGAACTTTCAAGTTTACTTTCACAACTGTTAGGCAGAATCTTGGTTTGATATCACACCAGAGGTAGCCCTGATTACTCGTACTCTTCACCGTTTTGCACTAGGAGGGTCGTAGGAACTGTCAAATCAATTACAGGAACTGTTGGACATGAGTGTTGTTGGACCTAGTTCTTCGCTTTGGGGGAGCCCCAGTTATATTAGGGAGGATGGGGCTTTTCATATGTGTACTGACTATTGAGAACTCATCATGGTGACAGTCCAGAACCGTTTGTTTCGATCATGTATTGACAACCTGTTGACCAGTTGCAAGGGTCAAGCCCCTATTTGAAAATTAATTAACGAACGAACTAACATCAGATGGAAGTCCAAGGGGAGGATGTTCCTAAAAACGGTATATTGAACGCAACGCGACCATTTCCAGGAGACACAGGAGGAATTATTCCATGACCATTTGGGATAAACAACACATCATCAGCTTTATGGATCACATGAATCGACCGTGTTTATTGAGGACGTCTTGAATCATTTCCAGGAGAAAGGAACACCATGGGCGGCATTTGCATTCTATCTTAGAACTCCCGAGGGAGGAGCCACTACACGCGAAGTCTCGTTGGGAGTAACTTCTGGATTCGAGAGGTACATACTCTTTTTGGTCACGTAGCCAACGAAAGGGGAATACACGTGGATCTCGCTAATATCCATTCTGTTAGAAACTGATCGACACCAAGGATCCCTTTGAGGGTACGACAAACCCTTGGTTTCACAAGATACCATCGCAGATTCATCGCAGGATTTTCAAAGATTGTGCAGCTCTAACCTCTTTAACACAGCAGTGTGCTGTGTATCCGTGGGAGACGGAACAGGAGAACGTCTCTTCAAGCTTTTGAAACTCAACACCACAATGTACTGAGTATCATCTTTACCCGAGGGTACGGGTGATAGAGTGGTATGCTATGATAGTTTGAATCAGAGTCCCAGTTACACATCGATGCAACATGAGAATGAGATGGCCCACATGGTGGATTTACAGGAATAATTGCACAAGTCACGACCTGCGGTGGAAGCCGTAGTCTTTGGATTTAAATTGGAGGCATTACTTGGACGGTACCAAATGCATTACCTAGACCGATCACAAGGGCCTCCTGTGTACCTTTGCTCGGAGGAGCTAAACATGTAGTAGCATCGCCAGATGGAACTTTTGAATGATTACGACTGTGAAACCTGAACGTGTACGAGCTTTGCAACACACTATCGACTCTAACTTACTCGATCATACTCGCTCTGTTCAAACTGGAGAACTGAAGGAATAGAATTTGCAAGTTAAACCCATGTGGGGCATGGAAAAGCAACCATTGACAGGCCGGACGATATTCGCTACCTCATGGAACGAATGTGGGTCTCATTATACGGCAACTGTAGGGAAACTCGTGTTGAACAAAGCACACTGGTCTCGACATTCTACTCATCTGGATTATGATGAGAGATATTAGGATCCCTACATCTTGCACTGGTGATCGGGCATGAAGGCCCACCTAGCTATGTATGTATGTGATTGACGATTGACTTGTGGGAAAGTCAAGGTGAAGTATCTGCAACTAGAAACACCTATATGGAAATGAGAACAGACTGACATGGATTCTGTCACTAGTTTACTTACAACTCGAAATGGAAACAATATCACCTAGGTGATCGATGATGGACTCATGTTACTAGCACACTTTCTTGCAATCGATGAACTGACGAGTCTTCACAACTTGTGAATATTCCTCTGAGAGAGGCGGCTTTTAGGCACGAGGTGCCAACTCCTGTTACCTCCTATTTTGAGCTATACCTGATTTACGACAAGCGATAGACAACACCCTTGACTCACGTATAGGCATGAGCATTACTTATCAACATAGGACGAACGGTTTGAGTAAACAAACCCATGACACTCGAAGACATGCTGCGAGCATGTGTGAGACAGCTCTGTTTGGGGTATTGCTTGGATGATAATGCCAATCTCTTCGTGGATTGAGGTGGATGACCACCTAAACACGGGTCCAGGACTTGTACTCGAAACTCTTGGGAAGATTGCTTGGATTGGAAATTGTTTGGCGGCATTGAGTGACCGTCAGGAAAGCCGATAAGCTTAGGAAACACTGGGAGTTCGTTGTAGATGGTCTTATCGTATTAAAAATCTCACCCTGGGAGGGTGTGGTACGCTTGGGAAGCGTGGCAAACTTAATTTACGTTACGGTGAGTTATTCGGAATTCTGGAAAGAATTGGTCATGCCGCCTACAAACTCGAGTTCCCTGACGAATTGGATAACGTGTATGATATCATTTATGATTTGAATCTTTGGCAGTGTTTGTCCGATGAAACGCTCATGCTACCCTTGGTAAAGTCTAAGGTTAATGACAGGTTGCTGTTGTTGAGAGATCTACTGAAATCATGGACTAGAATATCAAGACTCGTTAGCGTGGTCGAATCCCGATTGTAAGAGTTCGTTGGAACTCAAGGCGTGGACCGGAGTTCACGTGGGAGCGCGAGGATCAGACGAAACTCAAGTATCCTCAACCTTTTCCTGTTGACCAATCAAATTCGGGTACTACTGGTGAATTTCGGGACAAAATTCCTCTTCAAGTTGGGGATGATGTGGCACCTGGAGAAAATCCGCAACAATCTTGATTTCTCACTTCATTCCTCTGTGTTTACTTATCAAATTTCGGGACGAAATTTCTTTCAAGTTGGGGATAATGTGACAACCCAAACTTTCAAGGTCAGTGCCTTTTAATCACGTGATCCTGTTTTCTAATTGTTTCTCTTTACGTCCTTTTCTATGATAAAAATTGTTAAACGTGTGTGACTTTAATAAACTTGCTAAATGAAAGAACAGGTTAAATATGTTTGCGTGTTTAGTGGGTTAGTTTAAGTGTCTAAGAGTTATGATGGGCCGAAGTCTTTAATGAACTACTTTAACCCGGTTCCAAATAGTATTGGGCCGCCAACGTATGTAACCAATTTAGCCCAATCCATCACTTGTGATTCAACTCTCGGCCCAGCATGTGCTAAAGCCCAAACTATTATTTTTTTTTGCGAAAGCCCACAACTTCTATTATTTAGTGTACGTAACATTATCATGTGGTGACTTAACACAAAACTCAAACTAAAGAAACCCTACTATCCCCTACGTACGTGCGGCAGCCCTCGAAACATAATCTTGCTCCATCAAGTCACCGGTTAGTAAATATTGATTGTTAAAGTTATTGTTAATTGTTAGTCGATGACGATGTTCATGCATCATCTTAGTTGTTAAAGTTATTGCTATGTGTTATAAACATCTGGTCGTTTCATGAGTTCTAGTTGAGTAATGATGTGTGAGCCGATTGGCTATTGATTGTTAATGTTAGACTTCTTCGATGTTAATAATATTGGTTATTCGATGATTGGAACATGTGTAATAATGATTAGGCGCTAAATAAAAACGTGATTCGGTTTGACAGCAATGAAAATCTATGAGTTAATGTAATATTTTGCATGAAAGAAACTATCTGCTAATTGATATGAATGGCTAGTTAAGTGCATATTAGGTATTAAAGGTTGCTGTAATTGTGAGAGTGCAATTCGTTGATTTAATACGGGATTGGGCCTGATACATTACGATGATATAAATATAATTCTATCTCATTCCTTTCAGATCGTAAATTTAAGAATTAATGAATTATTATTATTAGGATGCATATCACAAATTAGTACTCCATTCTGGGCCGTATCATATTTGGGCCGCAACCACCGTAAGCACTCAAATGAGTTGCATAGGTTGTGGACTAATTTATATATTTGGGCCACATAACTAACACTAGCTAGTTAATGAACTGGACTACATAGTGTATATGGGTCGAAGGGACATAAAAGAATGAATTAAACATTACTGGGCTGCACGACTAATCTCAAATTCCAGTCGGGCCTGGAAACGGTGGGCCGGGTAGTCGAGGGGGGTGGTTGCATGAGGCCCAAATGTTTGGTACATATTACGATTATGGTACAAGTTAGGAATATGCTTATTGCATGACTAATTATCACAATTTGCAAAACATCATGTGTATGATATGATATGTGAATAGCAAACTAATCGGTCGGGTCATGTATTGATACATGAACATGATGTGGAAAATAGTTAAGGACCCGAGTGAACCAGCACATGTGTATTTACATGTAAACTGAAGTACTTGTGATAATGCATGATCTGAACGTGTATTGTGGTTGTAAGTAGGATTAGATACTTGTTAAGATTTGTGTAATGATATGTGTTCTACTTGTTGGTAATTTGTGTAATAAATGCAAAGAACGTATGTTTCCCATGTGCACGAAGCTAACTGTTAGTGGTAACCACGATAGGGATAAATTGATCAACTTGGAACACGTACTTTAATCTAACCGAGCAAACCAAAGGTGAGTTCATCTCCTGAGCATGCGTCCCGGTGGTTGGGACAGTCAGTGGGTATCCCGGGGAGGGATAAGTCTTCTGGGTAAAAACGGGAATGTTGGATAATATACTCTTCCTATCACCTTTAAAGTCCCTCCATGTTGTTTGGTTACCTGGGAGGTAACATGGTATTAGTTAGTAGTGCTACTTTGGTTTGGCAACCTCACCCCGTACCTGGGAGGACGTGTGTTGAACTAATGACCTAGTCATGACCAATGCTTTGATAGGAGCATTGGAGAAAGGGCAATGTAAATCAGAAGTCGTCTTGTATGTGGGTTATTATCAACATTACTTTCGGATTTAACTTCAATGGATTAACTAAACACTTGGTAACCACGTTTTCGTAAAACGATGAACTCACCAGCCTTGTCTGATACACTTGTTGTGCTCGCAGGTCGTTAGATATCATGGATATGGGAACTTGCTGTCTGGAGTTTCTGGAGTGGTCATGGGTCGACTGGAAGGATTTATGTGATCGATATCTTAATACTATACATTGGTTTTGAAACTCTCTAACTTTGGTTTATCATTTGCTTCCGCTGAACATGTTGGTTTTCATTTAAAGTCGTTGATGGTATTTTCATTATAAATTGAGGATTTTATTTATAAATTTGTATGGGTTTAATTTAATTAGTGGCTCGTTATTGGTACGTCACACGCCTAGCAGAGACATTCCCTAGGTGGTATTTTGGGGGCGTGACATAAAATGTTTAGATTTTTATCAATCTTGATTCGATCTCATATGTGTGATGCTCCAACAGCAGCTTACCCAGGCAAACTAGTTGGAAACCATCCTTGAGATAGGTCGAATCAAGAAGGTTTGTGAAAAGTTGAAGATCTCATGATAAAATGCAAGAAAAAGTAATCGAAAGTAATTGAAAATGAAAGAAAAACCCTTAAAGCAAGTTCTGATCGCACGTTCGTGAAGTAGTGTGCCTATTTATAGGCTTCGGGGAAAATTAGGGTTTCCAAGATTTTGGAGGGATGGACTTGGCGCGGATCAGCACGTTCGTGCGGATCTACTCGATCCACGCGAACCGACTCATTTTCGATGTTTTTCGTTTAAATTTGGTTATTTTATAAGTTTTAATTGATTTTTCGAATATTAAGCATCAATGTGTTTCATGAAATCAAGAATCATGAATAATATAGCGTTCAAAATGTGAATTATGAGTATAAGTTTGCACATTAGTTTAACATGAATAACATGAATATGACTAAAAGACTTGCGTTTTCATTATAATCAATTGTCTCGGATTACAAATTGAAACGAAATAGATTACAACAAGAGTACAAGTGTCTAAAAGTAGAAAGTACAATAATGCTTGCTAAATCGGGAAAGTACAAATATGCGAAGCGTTACATGATCTACCATGGAAATAAAAATTTAAACATAGTTACATATATCTAAAAATTTGTGAAGATACATGGGAAAATGAACTGATGGTATTGTCAAAGGTAAATGAGCAAGAATGTTTTATGGTGTAATTATTTGTACAACTTGTGAGGAAAAAAGATCCCTTAATATATTATAACAACCCGATGGAATAGCTGAAAATTTTTCAAGCCCCCGCCGCATCGCGACGGTATACTTTTCTAGTTTGGCCTAAAAAGAAATAATAATGAACGATGGCATCTTTGTAAATATTCTTGGTCAACAATTTTCAAACTCAGTCAACCGAGCATCAAAATCTGAATTCAATTATTATTTGTCTTTTAGTGGTTGAATTAATTGGACTTTTAGCATTGTGTCACTTTTGCCCCCCCAAGTTTAGTGAGTTATTTTTAAGCAGCTTTCTTATTGCAATTTTTGTCACTTTCATATTCCATGAGAATCCTTCACTAAGCCTAAACCTCCTCCCGTGTGCTCGTTCCTTCAACGTTTCAACTTGTTTTCATTCCCAGGACCCTGCAAAGCACACAAGACACCATAATATACAAAACCATGACAAAATGACACAAAATGACTCGAAATATTATACAAACTATACAAGGAAACAAATGTAATTTGCATTACATCAATTATCCCCACACTTACTCTTTTTTCGTCCATGAAAAAGATATATATGCTATCGAATCATAGTCAAAGAAAATATCCGATCTCAAAATTTAAATAAACCAAGCACATGTTAACTTACGATTATAGGTATAAGATCCACTTAAACTCAACACCGGTTCCTAGGCCCTTATTATGTTTATTTATGTTCAAGTTCGGTTAATCAACCTTGGGTCTCACACTAAAAAGCCACGGATCCACCTAATCCCATCTCAAGTTTATGAAATAAAAAGAACAACAAATTGGCTATTTCCTAGCCGTTTTATACCATACCTCAAAGAATTTAAAATCAAACTTTTCTTTTTCCTCTTTTTTTTTCTTTTCATGAGCATTAGATTTTTTGCATACGTACCCTAGAGGCTGTCTCAACCAGAGTCACCATTCCCGAGAATGACATTGTGAGCTTCGGTAATTTAGCATTTTTTCTTTTAACTCAACCTAGAGGAAATTTAAATAAGAGTCACCATACCCAATAAAGATTACACAGGCCTCGTTTTTATTCAATCTAGCTCAATATTCAATGTTGCACATTTTTTTTCTTTTGACAAAAAATTCTAAAACTTTTAGCTTATAACGGTATTCCTTATACTATTATTGGCGGTTTCGGCTTCTCTATTTCTCCTAGATGAGTACCCACCGGTATCCTAACATATTAAATATTTTAGCTCAAAGGAACCTAAAATCCGGACGAGCCTCCCCACATATCCCAAGCTAGACACATGATCAACTTTATTAGCTCATATTATTATTATTTGAGAACCGAACATACTCGACTTTTCTATCATTTTCCGTATTTATGTACAAACTCTAACTTTAGGACATTTTCTATTTTTTTCAATGTTTTTTATTGTCTATTTTTTTTTTCAATTTTTATTGACTCAAACGACTCAATATACAGACTCAAACAACAGTTTCCCATCCCCACACTTCAACTCTACGTTGCCCTCAATGTAGGAATAGAAACCGACTTAAAAGACTAAAATAATTAAGAATAAACAAATAAAAGCGCAAATCAGAAAGGACTTAGCTGTTTAATTAATGCGTAAGCTCCATAACTCTCTTCCAATCCAGCTCTGATCGTATAGCATTTCATTCGCGGTCAGCTCTGACACTGACTGATACATTCAGTAAATGCCTTGACATTTGATAAGCACCTCCGAAATCATCCGAATGAAGATTGCATACGGGTGGTACGATTCAAACCTGCACAAACAAAAACAAGCAAAACCCAAAGCGGTACCGACTCGATACAAATGACCAAGTCAAAGAAAAACACTAAGTTAGACTCACAATACAAAATAAAAGACTCAAAATACAAGTAAACGTGAACCGTAACGAAACCAAACACAAGAAACTGATTAAACCGGACCAAAAAACAAGTCTGCCACAAAAACACCCCCGCCGCGTCACGCGACGGGGTCTTGTTCAAACTTGTTTAGGCTATAAATAGAAAGAGTGAATTAAGGTTAAATGATAAACATTTAGGAGATTTGAGGATTTTCATTGGAAACATCTTTTGCAAATCATCTTGGGTTTATAAAAGATTAAATAGTGTCTTCAACATAATATTCATCATAGTTCTTCATCTTGTTCTTAGTGTTCTTCACATATTTTGGTCCAAACATCAAATCGATTGGTGTTTTAGGTCTAGATCTTCATGGGAAACATCTTTTGCATCGTTGATCCGTGTATCGGGACTTATAGTATGAAGGTTTGACTTTCATTATACTAATCAGAAACTAAAAGTCAAAGCATATTTTCGGTATCAGCTTTACAATGGAATTCAAATCCTCATACATATATATGTAACCAATATCTGTCTAAGGGCTCCTTTCTCTTGTTCACAAGGTTATCCTCTTATGTCGTCCGATTAACCTCATTCTTTGTGTTCATTTGGGTACATTTGTTACTGGCCTACAATGCACAGACTTCACAAGAAGAATTCTTCATAAAAAATAGGATTAGATTCTAAGAAGGTTTTACCTTCGGTATCAAACTTGGCAACAATAAGAAGCTACGGATATTGTAGCAAAAGTTGTAGTTTCTTTCTTTGAATAACATTGTGTATTTTTTTTTTGTTATTATATGATATTAGAAGCATGTATGTACGTTAATTTCTTTTATTCTCCCTTCCTTTTTACAATATGTTAATCATGGATAAGGAAATTATGGAATAACCGTTAAAATGATCATGAATAATTGGAGTAAACATATATACATTATTTTTAAAAAAATATTTGTTTATTAAATTAAAAATTGTTTATATTTAATAGACCGGTTTTGTTCACTGGGTTGCAAAAGATATACTAAATAAATCGGTTTGTTTGCACCGATGTAAATTGTTATACTTTATACAACCGTGTAACCCCTACGGGTGGTAAAAGATGTAATATAATCAATCGGTGGTTTTCACTGGTGTAAATTGATAAGTTTTTGTGTTTTCCAAATTGTTTTAAAAGATTATATGATTTAATTAGAACCGCTATTTTAGTGGTTCCAAATTGTTTTAAATGTTTTTATGATTTAATTAGAACCGTTGTTTTAATCTATTAAAATATAACAGTAGATTATAAAAGATGTATTAAAATTAACCAGTTGGTTTTCACCGATGTAAATTGTTAGATTTTATATAATGATGATTTCCAATGTTGTAAAACAAGGTCTCGGAGGCCAAGTAATCGTTACAAGATATACTGCCAAGCCAACTTTCTTTAACTCCGCCTAATTACTCGGAATCGATCAAACGCGGTGACTCTCGGCCAAAATCGGATCTAGTTGATTACCTCAGACCGAATTTGAGTTAAAAAAAAACAAAAACACACGTTCTTATATCTACCACATTGAAGAATGAATATCATTTTTCGAAGGATGAATTTCAATTTTTGAAATACTTTTCTCTTTGAGTATGTATTTTTTTATTTATATTGATATTCATGTATTTTGTTATAAACTAGTTGGACTTCTCCGCGCTTCACGATGGGTTTTTAGTCAGTATTTACACTCAGCATCGCAATCGCCGTGTGTTTTACATCGAATGAAAACAGTAAAAACAAGTACATGTACCGGTATTAGTGTTGTTCCATTGGTATTGGTTCGGTTCATTATACTACGTATATGGTACCTACACTCGATAAAGCTTACGATACCAAAAAAAATTATTGCGACTACAACTTTGTGTTCAACGAATTTTATAACGCCACGTCAATAAAAACCATAAAAACAAATACGGTACCGGTACCGATGTTGACCCCCGAGTTGCGGACGCGAGAGTCGTAACGCAAAGTAGCTAACCAAAACCGGGAAAATCATAAAATAAAACCGTGAATTCATACAACATAGACAAAGACAAATGCGAACTTATAACGCAAAGTAGCATAAAATGTGTCAGACTCACACTACAAGACATAAACAATAAAAGAAAAATATCATTAAAAGACAAAATCATTTGTTATATGTATAAATGTAGGATCGTTTTCGGACCCGAACGAGTCGATCAGAGGCGTTCTACTCAAAATGAAAGGCGGAAACAAACATGATGAGTTGAATTCAGCAAGATATTCACTTAAACTGTCTTTTATATTGATTCTGAGACGATTACAGATCTGTACACACTTCGACAGAGCTTCGCCGTCGGAAAACCTCAACCTAATTTCGTACCAACTGACACAGAAACACTACTATATATAGAGATGCTAATTCCACACGAAACATGTACAAACGGAATTATGGTTCATGCGATATTACAATTTAAACGGAATTATATGTTAATTCCGTGCGGAATTAACTTGAACTCTTTCAAGCGGAAATAGCATCTTCATGCGGAATTAACCTTTTGATCTTAATTCCTCGATCTTCGTGCCATGAGCGATGCAAGACTCAATACAAGACGAAGTCGACAGACGCATGCACTAACAGACTCCCCCTCGAATGTTGACGAGTCTTCATCGTGTTGAGTCTTTGACCTTCAATCTTTATCAGTCCTCGGGCTTCTCTTGAAGTATCTAACATTGTAAAGCATCCTCAAATCTCTCTCTTCTCTTCTCTTTCTACACCAACAGATTCCCTCTGAACAAATACTCTCCCCCTCGAATGTTGAATCTTTAATGAATCAGGATCTCAATCTGGCTCTTGCTTCTCTTGATCAGATCCCTTGATTCCTTAAGTTCATCAGCAGCTTGCATGAATACAGGCTCTCAAAATCATAACCTGGCTCTTAGCATTTACAGACTCCCCCTTTCGATAAGCTGGGATCGCAGTTTGACTTTCACAGGTTCAAGATCGTGACCTGGCTTTCTCTATCTAGGAATCGGAACCTGGCTTTTTCTAACCACAAGCTCCTCAGGATCGATTAACCCAGCTCTTACTCAAACCTGCACAATCTTTACCACACAATAAGTTTTACAAATTTAACATTTTGACAAAATTATGCTTTCTGTCTACCACTTGCAGAAACAAGATCAATCAACGAATGATTTTAAATTTGAAAACCTTCTGATGACCACTTGTAGACAAAGACACAATCTGATTTCATTATATACAAACTCCCCCTCAAATTAAGAATCATCATGTTTAGCACTTGGAATTTTGAAAATCAGCTCTTCAACACCAGTTGTCAAAAATCTTTTTGGATTTTTCAAAAGTTTATGCTAAAACACACTCAAAATCTTTTTGGATTTTTGAATAAAATGGAATGCAGTAAAGAAATATTTACACTTAATATTTTTGTGAGTTTGTATAAGAGGATCATATCAGTTTTTGAGACACATCACTAACACCATTAAGTTTTAAACATTTTGCGTTCTAAACAATTCACCTAGATTGTCAGTATACTGGTCCACTTAAATTTTCACACAAAGTTCAACTGTTTCGAGATACGAGATTAGTGTTTTAAGAACTTAAACTTATTCGCGTGTCCCACCACTTGAATATACTCTCGTATCCAGATCCCAATATTCAGTCTTACAGGTGAGTATACCTAGATGATATCTATAAAGGGTTAAATGCGAAATCGTGAGAGCTCAGGTCAGAACTTCCGTTCAGCAGAGAGATGACGGTTTGACTTTAGGTGTGTTCCCTTTAGAGAATCTTTTCTTCAACAGCACATGATTAGCATTTTTCAATGTTTCATCATTTTTTGTACTGAGGGCTAGCTATGTTTCAAGCAAATGCAAAGTATTATACGAGGACTAGGCCATTGCTTCCGCAATATCAGAAGTCCCGGGATAATACCCCAGATATCACTGAGTATAAAGACCTAGTATCTTAGAAAGAGGGACCTTTCAAACAAGATTTCGGGGGTTACCCATATATCCAAGAAATGTTACCCACGATATAGGCAAGTTTGAAATTTAGGTTTATATCTCGAAAACAATTTACTAAATGTGTAAAAACCTACTGGCACATCCACAATGAGATTGTTTATCACATTTTTACTTTACATTTCTTTAGCGTGTTGTGATAGTCCACTGATGTACTATCATTTCCTCTTTTCACACCAAAAACTCATTTTTGATTTTATCATGTTTTTGAATTTTTCAAATTTTCTAATGTTTTTGGATTTTTGAATTTTTACGCCCCCTAAAATGCAAACACATTTAAAGAAATTTGAAAACAAACTATAGAAGAAAATTGACAACTGATTTTTCAAGCTTCAATTCGCCATCCTCTTAGCATAAACAATCAGAACTCCCCCTCTCAACAAACTATTTTCCCATTATGATTTCAAAACACTTAAGTTTGTATTAATCAAAATGGTTTTTCCGGAAAATTAGTTTAGTTGATTTTACCACTTGTAAGTTCGGGGTTTATCTCATCACATTGTTTATCAACCACTTGTATGAAGATTACATCAAGTTCAAATTAATGACCTTGATTAATCACTTTGTAAAAACAAACCTCTGTACCACTTGTAAGAAAATCAAGTACAACTTAATGTCCCTGATTTACCACTTGTAGGTATGCACAATCAAATCTGATATAAAGAAAGATGCCGATTCCTGCTCCACGATTACCAACTTGGGAGCTCCGGCAAGTGAGGTTTTTAGTCAAAGAATATATCCACCCAAGCCTGACCAGCCTTGGGTGATACCGAGTTACCAACACTCGGTTTCTTACCTACCATCTTCTTCTCATAGAACTCTTTAACCCCTTTGACTTTTCTGTCAATCATTTTTCCAAAGATGTGTTTCACTTTGGGGTTAAAGGTCTTTTCACCATCAAATTCCTTTTTATCAGAATAAAATTGGTTTGAAATTTCAACTTTACCAATTTTCTTCTTAAAATTTTTAGCCCGAAGTGGTGGAAAATTCACATCATCCACAGTCGGAACTGATTTTTCACCTTTTTCCTCAACCTGTGGCTCCTCTGACTTTGTGGAATCAGGTTCATCGCCAGAAGATAGCTTCTCTGATTTTGATGAACCAGAATCATCGCTAGAACTATCAACAGATTTCTTAACAACCCATTTTTGTTTGTCAAATTTAGCTCTTTTCTTGTAAAACCTGTTTGAACATTCACCAATTTCAAATTTTGAATTTTTGAAAAGTTTGGTTCTATCAATTGGTGGTTCAAACTCAATCACTTTCTCTTTCAGTTTAGAAACTCCATGTTTGATTTGTTTTGCTTGTGAACAATTCATGGCAATATGACCACTTTTTCCACATTTAAAACAGGTTCGAGTTTCCTTCTTCTGATCAATAGTCTTCAACTCTTCTTGCTTCTTTGCAAGGAACTCTCTGTTTGTCTGCTTCCTGAATAAATTTTCTTTCTCTTCCTCAGAAGATGTACCTGAAAGAAATTTCATTTTTGATTTAAGATCTCGAACATATTTTTCATTTTGATAATTTTCTGGTGGAGTAAAACCTAATCCTTTCTTTTTGAAATTACCGTTATGGTTTGGTTTCTTTCGATAACCAGAACCAAAACTGTAACCCTTTTTCTTGTTTCTCTTTGTTGAACTCTTGAGGTGTATTTTTTAGGTTTATCAGTAATATTTACATCTTTTATTTCAGAAATATTAATTTCTGTTAGTTTGAAAACCTTTTTGATCATTTCAGGTTTGACACCTCTTATTGGAAATTCCTCATCAGAATATAATTTGTCAGAATCATTCAAAGTATATGAAACTTTAAACTTTTCGTCATCCAAATTAGATTTTGATAACAAGAATTCTTTACTGTATACTCTTTTGCCCTGTTTGTCAATTTGACTCGGAGTGCTGGACTCAGACTTTGACTCCGACATAGACTCCATCTTTGACTCCTCGGTTTCATCGTTATCTAACACATGATCCACCGCTTTCTTCATGAATTGAGATTGTTGATCAGTGTCAGACGATGTAAACGTGACATCAATGTTTTCTGGCAAATTGACTGATGACTCAGACTCCCACTGTAAGTTTGTTGCCTTTTGGACTCTTTCAGAATTTGGATTTCTGGGCAAATATCCATTTTCCAGCGGGGGTGGACACTTGTTATAACTGACACCTTGTTTCTTACCAGAATTCTTTTTGTCAGTCTTTTTCTTTGTGTCATTATTCTTTTCTTTCTTCTTTTCAGAATTCTTTTCTTCAGAAACCTTCTGTTCTTCAGAAACCTTCTGTTCTTCAGTTACTTCCTCATCCTCAAATGCCTTCATACCTTCAACAGTTGGATAAATCCTGTCAATGAATAAGAAGTACATGAGTAAATTTTCAACAAACGATTAACTCTTTCAGTTTCAATTCTTTGTAATTCTAGTTTCTGTTCAAGAACAACACACTTCTCTATATAATTGTTCACAACTTTCTG
The DNA here is from genome assembly GCF_002127325.2 of Helianthus annuus. NCBI lineage: Eukaryota > Viridiplantae > Streptophyta > Magnoliopsida > Asterales > Asteraceae > Helianthus > Helianthus annuus. Next base: position 55,095,611 of record NC_035435.2, on the reverse strand, counting down.
CTTCGTCATGAAAGCTCCCTGAAGTGTCTTCCTTGCTGTTGCTTGTTCATCGCTTGTTTCATTGTACATATTCATTGCTTTGTTCGACACATCATAAGATTCCTTCAACCTGTTCATGTTGTTGATCAACTCACTGTTTTTCTTCTTCATGATCTCACAGGTTTCACAATCCACAGGAATCTCTCTTGCATCAACATTTTCATTAATTTTGAACTTTGGAACTTTTTTAACTTTTCTTTTGACCACTGGAACTTCCTCATCATCACTGCTAACTGGTGTTTTGACCTTTTTCTTTTTCTTTTTAGCATTATCATTTTCACTGTCACTTTCTGCCATCATTTTCAAATGATCTCTCATTCTTTTTGCATAATACTCAGTGTCATCATCACTGTCTTCTTCAATTCGAGCAACAAAGGCTGTGTGAACTAGAGTTTTGTTAGGATCATAATCATCCCAACTAAAATTTTCCCAGCTAAACCCTTCAGGTAACTTTTCATCGTCTTGGTCTATCACACATGCTTTACCATCAACTGATATAAATTTGTTCCAGTTGAATCCTATTGATAACTTCTTTTCATCTTGGTTCACCATACAAGCTCTCTTTGAAGATTCTTCAATCACATTCCTTCCATGTGCAGTTTGTGGCTGTTGTTGATTTGGTTGTTGAGCAACTTGATGGTAGATGGCCTTCTGATAGTAATCATTGTTGTTGAACGGATTTTGAGCTCCACTTGCTTCGCGATTAGTGCACCCCCTCTTGAAGTGTCCTTTTTCTCTGCAACGAAAACAAGTGACTTTAGATTTATCAAAACCTAATGTACAAATATTTACCTCACGTAGATCATCTCTTCCTGTAATCTGTTTGAATTTCTCAGCTCTCCTCAACACACTTGCCAATCACCATTTTATATCCATCAATTCCATCTCTTCAGCATCTATTTGATCGTAATCTTCTTTTGTAAGCATTGGATTCCCGATCCGACCTGCTACAAAACTCCCATATGATTCTAAAACAGTCCCCAACAAAGACATGTGGCTTTTTGCAATTTCTTCTGTATAATCTTGATCATCCTCAAGATTCAAAACAATGTTGCACTGTAACTTCCTGCCATTCTTTGTTGTTGCCAAATTTTGATCAAATGATGGATATGATGAAAAACTTGTTTTGCTGCTTGATCCTTTAGACGAACCTCCCGATGAGCTTTTTACATTGAATGTTGTTTCAACCTTCGGTGACATGTTTGTCTTTTCATTTAATCCTGCTTTATAATACAATCCAATATCTTGTTCACCGTCAAACACTTTCATTCTTGAAATCTTTATTTGTTCCATTTCCTGTGCTTCAAGCTTCTCAATAAACTTGCTCAGTGTTAGATTGTTGAATCCTTTCTTGTTTCTTAGCATCATCAAGTATGTGCCCCAAGTCTCATGTGGCAATGCATCAGCCAGTTTTTCAATCAACTCTTCATTATCTTTGTTGATGCTAACCCTCTTCATGTTTACTAACAAATTGCAGTATCTTTCAATTATCTGCTTTGTGCTCTCATTTTTCAAACCACGGAATAAATCAAACTCTTTTTTCAGAAGTGATTTCTTGTTTTTGATCATCTCTTGGCTTCCAACAAACTTAGATCGTAATGCTTTCCAAATCGAATATGCACTCCCAGTGTGTTGCAATAAGACCAAGATATCCTCTTTCACTGCCCGTTGCAGTAAACTGATCATCATCTTTTCGTTTTTGTATTTCTTTTTCTCCTCGGCGCTAAGATCTTTGATAGCAATTACCTCTTCGTCATCATTTGTTGGTCTAACGTATTTCGTTTCAATGCATTCCCAAGCATCCAAATAATTTGCTTGTACCCAGTTCTCAAACCGTTCTTCCCAACCCTTATACTCCTCGATGTTTATGAGTTTAGGTGGTTTTTGAATAGTGCCCGTTTCGTTTTCCAACATTGTCTGCCGAGTCACAGTGATAGGGGTAGCAAAGGCGTTATAAAATTCCTCTTCCATGATTTGGTTTTTCAAAATTTCACAAAACAGTCCTTTCAAACAGAATTATCTTTCAAACTGGATCTCTTCAAGCGAGATTACTCTCAAGCGAGATTACCTGCACACAACTTCAAAACGGAATTAAAATTCAAGCGAGATTACTTAATTTCGTTTGAACTGATCAATGAAAACTAATTTCGTGTGGAAATAGAAATCAAGTTCAAGCGAAATTAAAATTTTAGAGGGAATCACTAATTTCGTGTGGAATTAATTATGTTTTCAAACGAAATTATCCAGATGCGTTAATTCCGTGCGAGATTAAGGAACACTTTCAAACAGAATTAAGATGATGTCATCATTTTCGAACAGAATTTCAAGCGAAATTATAAATTTTGTCAGTTTTTGATTGAATTATGGTCCAATTCTCTCAAGGCTTTGTTAAAACACTGTTTTGCATGTTATATGTGAAATTCAGATCATTTCAACCGTGAAAACTTGTTCAATTTAGAAAAGAATGTGTAGAAGAAAGAAAATCAAGCTGAAATCGACAGAACTCTCCTCCTGAGCTCTGATACCACATGTAGGATCGTTTTCGGACCCGAACGAGTCGATCAGAGGCGTTCTACTCAAAATGAAAGGCGGGAACAGACATGATGAGTTGAATTCTGCAAGATATTCACTTAAACTGTCTTTTATATTGATTCTGAGACGATTACAGATCTGTAGACACTTAGACAGAGCTTCGCCGTCGGAGAACCTCAACCTAATTTCGTACCAACTGACACGGAACACTACTATATATAGAGATGCTAATTCCGCACGAAACATGTATAAACGGAATTATGGTTCATGCGATATTACAATTTAAACAGAATTATATGTTAATTCCGTGCGGAGTTAACTTGAACTCTTTCAAGCGGAAATAGCATCTTCATGCGGAATTAACCTTTTGATCTTAATTCCTCGATCTTCATGCCATGAGCAATGCAAGACTCGATACAAGACGAAGTCGACAGACGTATGCACTAACTATAAATATTAGTAAACTTATATATTTGACATATATAAAATCTGCGGAAAACTAATTTCTTTATAATTTAACATGTTCGAGTTTCCTCCGTCTAACGCCTAGCGACTTCTGCAACCTTAATGTTTTCCAAAGGGTTTCCACCGATTTAAATTGTTAGGTTTTATATGTAACGGTGTTTTCCAAAAAGTTAAAAGATAAATTAAAATATATGATTGAGTTATCACCGCTGTTTTATCTAATAAATAAAAAGGTTCTTAGCGAATTTCAAGTTAAGTATTATCTATTGCGATGCTTAAGTGTTTTTTGATCTAGTTATATAGCAAACCGCTTTAGTTAAAAAAATTAACACTCTAATAGATTTTTTTTACTAGTGCTAGTGTATGTTGCCGTTTCTCATTTGCCTTGAGTACCGATATGGGCCAACTAATTCGAGCCAAATCAAATCATAGTTTGTTAACACGAAGGTTATTTTAAAGTATGATGTCACGACATGAGAGATTTGGAAGGCGAGAAACGAGAAGACTTTCAATGATAACTCTATCAACTTCAAACGAACGGCGGACCTTATCAAAGAAAATACTTTTCTTTAGATTACTAATAGATCAAAGTATGCTAACCTTGATTGGGATAGATGGTGTAAATTTTAATATTCAAGATGTAATGTTATAAGTTCGGGTTCCAGTTATTTGTTGGCCCAGTTTTCTATTTTTATCGAGAAAAGTTTCGCCGTTCCAAAAAAAAGTTTATTTCTACCAAACAAAAAGTAAGACACTTACAAACTCGTGAATAGAGAAATTGAAACATCAAATAATGAGAACAACACATGATACAAATGACAATTACTATCAAATTGAAAATGCATGGGAGATTAAATATAAACTAATTAGATACGAAACTCAAGCCATAAGGTAACATGTCTTCCTTATTATATCACTTCAAATAGCATTTGAGATCATATGAAATCAATGTTCTAGAACATAGGTAAAGTTGAAGCTGCCACAAGAAGTTCCTCGAGATAACAAGGAAGAGCTGAACCCCAACTTTTGATTCCCCAAATCAAAGAACAAGAAATTGTTCTCCATCTGAAACGTCCCAATCACAATGGCCTCTTTCATTTTTAAGCCACCATCGATGAATGCTAGACAAGTGGTGCCATTCCCAACACGCTTCATCGAGTTGTCACCAGAGATTGTCCAGTTTTTCCCACTTTCCATTTCAAGATCAATCTTAGGAACATGAAAACCCTTTCTAACAGATCCTACAGCACTGGATTTTAGACATAGACTAAAGGGTTGAACTGCTTTTAGTCGAGGAATGTTTTTCGTAGCCATTGAAAAACTTGAAACAAGTGCTTCATATATATCACTTCTAAGTGTTGTGTATAGAGTGACAGTACTAAGCTTCACAGAACCACTTTTCAGTGATGGTAAAGGAATAGATATTCCTTTAATTGAAATCTTCTTGATCCCAATATAATATCCAAGTGATTTCTTATCCTCTCTAACCATTGGAGTGTAAGAAAGAATGCTTCTGAGATCAAGATTCGGAAAAGAAGTAAAATAAAAGGGTCCTTCACCTAAAAATGTCACCCCGGAATCCTTTGAGGAGCTTGGTAGACAAAGTGCAAATTTATCTGCCATGTCAATATGGTTATGAAGTTGACGTGGAAAAGCCAAAGTGGACCATGAAAAAGCTGAAACACCACCAACATAAGGAGAAAATGATCTCAATAAGGAGGAAGGTGCACATGATACTACAAACTCTATTCCATACGTAGACTTATCTGTACTTGGGTTGTGACCATTAGTTCCCTCCATTAGCAACAAATCAGTGGTCAGTTGTGATAACTTGCAAGACTTTGAGATGGGATTAAATGGGGTGACTGCACATATTTTGCAGCTATATTTGTTTGTCATATTGAGAGAAGGGCATGTAGGATTGATATAAGAGTGTGCTTCTTTGCAAAAAGTTGTGTCACATCTTACCGGAAATCTGCATCTGTCTTCTATCCTACAACCAACCTTAGTGTTGATAACACAATTTTGCCATCCGAAAGGAGCATCGAGGTCAATGTGGGAATATCCTGATAAAGTGGGAAGAGATGTTTTGGCATCCTTATTTATGGACAAAACTGTTGTATTAAAACGTGAATTGTGAACTTGTGATAAGACACATTGAGAGAAGAATGCTAAGAAAGTGAAAAGTAGCTTTACAAGATGCATATTTTGCAATGAAGGTGGCAATGAAGGGTAGAGTTAATCCATTAGCTTTTGTATATGTAAAAGTCAAATAATTTGATAGACAATATATTGTTATCTACGTTTTATAATTATTAAATAATACTCCATTGGCATTAAACAAGTACACTCTACCATCAATATAATTTGCTACTTGTAATAACAAATAATAATGAGCATGTTATAAAAAGTATACTATTAAGTGTTTGATACACTAGTAAAGTGTAGAGTTGATCAAATAGGTTACACTTATGCGGAAGTCATAGAATTATTTAGATTCATAATTTTGAAAAGCAAACCCGTAGGAGAACAAGAACTTTTAATAGTTAAAACCCGACTGAATCTCTTAAAGACTATCAAAACAAGACTGAATAATATGAGAGGGACTCGCACTTCATGGCCTTTGTTATGTTGGTATTTGGTAAAAGAAAAAAAAAGTTAAAAATGGATAATTGAAGATATAATTCGAGAGATATGGAATTGTTGCCTCTAGAATGTTATTAAGAATCCACTAAAAAGTGGATTTTGCTTAAGTAGCTTAAGAAGAATTGTGATAATTACATGTGGCACTCCTAATAAGTAGCAACGAAGGGCATTTTGTCTTTATAAATAAGAGTAAAAATGACATGTGACACCCCTTTTGTTTTCTAAAAATACAACAAAAAAATCTAGTATAAAAAAAATTTAGCACAAAAAATCTAGTACAAAAAAATATAGCACAAAAAATGTAGTACAAAAAAATATAGCACAAAAAAATCTAGTACAAAAAAATATAGCACAAAAAAATCTAGTACAAAAATATAGCACAAAAAAATATAGTAAAAAAATATAGCACAAAAAAATTCAGCAAAAAATGTATTACAAAAAAATCCAGCACAAAAAATTGAGAAAAAAATTTAAGACAAAAAAATTCAGCACAAAAATATAGTACAAAAATGCAGCACAAAAAAATGTTATATAACATAGAAATACAACACATTTTAGTGGTTTTTTTAGTATTCATATTTTACATAGTAATATGGTACTCAAATTAAAGATAAAAAGATGCTCGATTTTACGGTGAAATTTTTATGAAAAAAATAATGTCGTATAAAAAAATTATGAACGTTTAAAAAACGCGGGTGAAATATGCATGTGTCTTGCATATGGAGAGAGAAAGTCTATAAATATGATTTTCCAAGATACCATTGCACTCCTCCTTTCTCCTACACTTTCATCTTAACCATTGATTTGAAAAAATAAATGGTTAAGATTCCTTCTCATCCTACTTAGACAAAATAAACTTTTTATTTGATCTTACCCCAGTACATCAAATATGAGAAACTAAAATATGAAAAGCTAGATTGAGCAAGGTATATTATTCACTAACCCACGCGATGTAGCGGAAGTGACGATTAGAGGTTAAAATATAATTATTGTTTAAAAGAACAATTTTCCCTCATTTTAGAGATTGTATTTATAAATTAAAAAAGAAAAAGGTCTTATTGTTTTGGTACCCCAAAATGTCCATCTCTTATTGTTTAGAATTGTTTATTTTAGTGAGTTACTAACTTATTGAGTTTTTAAAAAGTTAAAAGGTGTTTGACACTGTGAGTGTATATGAGCGAAAAGTTATAAGGAGTTTCCAAACTTAATCCCAAACATGACATATAGTATAGATTTGAAATGTTGATAACATGCATAGTTGCACTTACAAATATCATTCACTCATCTAAAGCACTAATTCTGAATTGGTTGATTTTTTCATGATGAAAATAACATGTCTAATTCAGGAATTTTGACCGACTCATCCGCTCCATCTTCTTTCGGACCCAACACATTGGAGCTCTATTATTCTTTTTAATTTTAGATGGTTTGAAGATGTCATATGTTGTATAATTTTTTAAGGTTTATAAGATACAATCCATGTTTTAACGTTTATTTACATGTTGTATCATATGTGCCCTTCAAGTATAATATCATATATTCCTAAAACATAGAAATAAATATATTTGTTTTGAACAACTAAAATAAAATAAGATAAAACTTTTTAACAATAAAAACAATATTGATTATCAATTAAAGAACATATTTATGGCATTTTGTCCAATAATTTTAACTTCATGTATCCAAATAAACATAATACAAAACAAGAACTTGCATCACTCAATGTCTCAGTCCGACATAAAAAGGAGAAAAAAAAAACAAACTTTTATAAAGACAATGTGGAACTATACTATAAAAAAAAACCAACCGACCCATAGCAGGAAGCTAAGAGCAACTCGAAACGGGCAACGCCAAAAGACGAACAACGCCTAAAAGACAAAGCACACCTAAGGCAAAAACATTACACAAACAAGTGATCACCAAAATTGTGCTCCAAGCTTTCCACTCCAAGTGCCTCCATTTGGTTCTATTTACAATCCACGAAAACTTAGTTTCTTTAATCTCATCCAACATCTTTTGAGAGGAGGACCTAACCCTTATAAAGACCTTGTCGTTCCAATTAACCCATAGCCTCCATAGTTATAATAAAGTGACTGCTTCCCATGCCTTTTTCTTCATTTTGCTGGCCGTAATATCAGCAACAAACTTCAGCAGCTCAAAAACTGAAATCATGCCAGAAGAGAGGCATTTGCAACCATGTAGTGACTTGTTTCCACACCTTTTTGGCATTTGAATAAGAAAAAAGCAAATGGTCAACTTATTCGTGATAGCTCCTGCAAATGGGACATGAGTCGTCTTAAAAAGATAAACCCTGGCTCACCAGCGCATCCATACTCGGAATGGCCCCCATAAACGCTCGCCACCCAAACATGCTGAATTTTGGCACCGCCCAACTGTTCCATTGGATTAAGAAACTCTGCTGATCCAAATGAAAAGCGGAGGTAAAATCATTTTTTAATTGGTTCACGGAGAACTTGTGCTCAATCTCGTTGTTCCACATCCACACATCCTCCTAGTCTCTAAACAGTTGGTCCTACAGCACGTGATAAAGTTGTTGATATTCAACTATTTGATAGGCGACTGTGGCATTTTTTTTCTAAATGATACCTGTGCCTCCCACTTTGATGTAGTGGTCTTTTCCCCAACTTGTTTTTTAAGCTTCACCAACAGAAACAGGTTTGGAAAGATGTTACAAAGCGGTTGTTCCAACGCCCAAATTTAGTTAAAATAATCAATTTGATTAAAATGAAAATAAACAAACATTTGTATGGCAAATTACCTCATGTAATCTAACATTAGGATGTCTCCGGATCTTCAATGTCGTAATTTCCCTCTTGCTTGTATATTCCTAAGGAAGATAAAGAAATAAACATGAGATGTAGAATACAAATTATTACGCGCATATAGCAAAAACAGTTTTGACATTCCAGGTCAGACAACCAACTATTTAATCAAGATTTGACGGTTACATTAAAAATCGTACGCAAAAGTATCAATACACTAATGTTCCAATGTTTATTCTTATTGAAGAAACTTCAATTCTCAAAATGAAGACGCAATTATACGATCCATGCCTTGGTTTTTCAAAATGAACATTACACCCTGAACAAACTGGAAACTCGATGAACCCATCAAAAAGTCATTTTTGGCCCAACATAACAGCTTCTTGTAAAAATGGCTCATTGTATGCTCGGACATTATTTAAAACCTATTTAAGATTTATAATGGAAACATTACCTTTTTATCAAGAGCGTGATGTAGCTCAGTAGGGGCATGTATTTCAGTTTCTCTTGCCTGGACGTGAGAGACTGAAGGATGAGCATAAGTTGCATGATGTGAAATAACAGTTTCTGCAGCTTTAATAGTTGTACTGGACACATTCTGTCCCTGTAGGAAACGTATTATATATCTATACAAAAAGCAACTAAGAGTCACCACCAATTGACTCCTACCCTTTCGTGTAAAAGACAATTAATTTTTATCCTCTTCGCACCGTTTCACACGCACCTCTCCGTAAACAATATATCTATACAAAAAGCAACTAAGAGTCACCACCAATTGACTCCTACCCTTTCGTGCAATAGACAATTAATTTTTATCCTCTTCGCACCGTTTCACACGCACCTCTTCGTAAACATACATCGTCCTCAGTGCGACGCACCCAAAAAAAAACCGATGCGTCAACCGTCACATGAGAAGTCAACCAAAAAATAAACCGTCATCAATACAACGCACCCATTGAATTGATATAATCTAAAATATGAAACGGTGTGATTTACTTAAGCAATACGTCACTTCCGTTCATCATATTTGAATGGCTTTTAACTTCCCTTTGACATATTTGAATGGCTAGGCAGTTTATTGAATCAAATATTTTAGGGTTATTTAATATTAAAATCATACTTCCTAAACCAACCAGAGTATCAACATATTTTGGCAAGTTCTTGAATCAAATATTTTAGGGTTTTCTATTACACCATAATTTGAACGCTATATAGACTGTTCCACCGTTTTCTATGATCTTAAGGCCCACCATTTTCATGCAAGTATTGTTATTCGTTCCTTTGAATGTTTTTTTACTTGATGCAAGTATTGTTATTCGTTCCTTTGAATGTTTTTTTACTTGAATTTCTATGTAATTTTCTTCGTATCTTTGCATTTAATTTTCTTCTTCGTATCTTGCATTTAATTGATTCATTCAATTGGTTGTGAATCGATTCAATAAAGTTTCTTTCGGTTTATATGCAAATCTTCACACGCCAAATTAATCGCTGGAAAACAAATTTACTGGTCTTCGAGAAAAAAAACCATACTCAAACAGTCAAACCTACTTATTTTCTTGACGAATCTTTTTTTTTATTGAAACTTTATGCTCAGTGTTGAATTGAATGGGTTTTTCTTCAAGATGTTTAAAGACATGCATTACGATTAACAAGAAAACGATTCGAATTGGTTTTTCATCAATATTAGTATTCTATTTGTCGAAATCTGATTTTCTAAACTCTATTTACTTTTCAAATATTCATTGTATTTGCTTCGTACCACATAATAGGCTTTGTTTGAAAGTGTGAAACCATGATCTCGGTTACAAAATCTTGATTTAATATATTTGGTACCAAACAACAGCCTTTGCGTGTTATCGTGATCCCGGTTCAGATGTATGGGTATTAACACAAGCATTTCATAGGAAACCGGTTCTCTTTTACGGCGGTAGTACGTTTTCTCTTATATATTTTGCTCCATCTCCAAAACAAGTTTGACCTCTTATTTTTTTGATTAATTGAAACTTCATTTCAATGTGAATACACTGTTAATTAAAGATGTTGAATAATTGATGCAGTATGATTTAAGGTATTAACAACAAAGAATGGGGGTTAACATTTTTTGTGATATAAAATTATCTCAAATTCGGTTTACTTTTTTATGCTTATTGCTAATCCTCAATAAATTTGCGATATATGTGACTAATTCTCAAATATGAATTTTGAAAAAAAAAATTGTTTGTCAAATTTTAGTTTGACATCCCCAATCTGCTTTTTTGAAACCAAATTGAGAAATAATGATTTATTTTTGCCGTCAAATATGGTTAATCTTGAAATAACCATATGATAATTTTCAAAACTTATGCACATAAATACATTGAATGTTTTTTGCCTATGTTAACTGTCTATTTCTACACTCATATGAATACTCTATGAAGGGTTTAAGATTAACTATTCTATGTGAAAATATGACGATGAATGGTTTAGTAACATTTCAAGCATGGTTATGAGATTGTATTTGTCTAACATCTTGTTATGTACAGATTGAATTTATTTCCTTTATAATTTTTGTATCTCATGTATTGACACTAAACATTTATAATCAACATCCCGCCGTAACGCGCGGGTTAACATCAACTCGTTTATAACAATTATCATATTATGAACAAGGAAAATAATGGATATTTTTAGAAAACTAACCATTCGTTGATTCAACATAGCGATTGAGGGATTTGGTTCACTCAAAGTAGGTAACATTAATGATCAAAACCTAATTGTAGCATCCTTGGCTCTCTGGAGTTCATAGAAAGTCTACATAGTGCACTATTCTCTCTCCTCAAAGCTTCAAGCATGTATCCAACCGCTTTAATGGCATACAATCGATGTCCTGTCCGAAAGAAATAGTTAAAAAAGAATATATACACACACACACACACACAGAGTTGGACTCGTGTGTGTTTTACAATGCAAACCCTACCTTGACAAATCTAAATCAGGGCGCAAATGCTAATAGAGCCAGCATACAATATATCAATAATTTTATCATACGAATCCAACATCACAAATGTAGTTGCAAGCATCCTCGGATCCCAACAACATGCCATAGCTCTGGATGCAACTTCATAATCATCAGATAGATTAACATCATGCTCTTTTTATAACGCCATGTTGAGAAACCCCTCCTCAACGGTGACCAAGTGGTTAGTTTTTTAACTAAAATATTGATATTGGCTTTACCTAGTGGTCGAATAGAACGCAGATCTATAGCCTATAAAATTACACAGCTTTCACTTAAATAAGCATAATATTTTTCTATTAAATAATAGATAATAAATTTTTGGTCATAGAAACATTACCTCTACATATATTCCATCATTTTCAAGTAATTCAACAACCTGAAATTGTAAAAACACTTGTATCAAATTCACAAAAAATAATGCTTGATAGAAAGGCGGTTGAAAATGCTACTGGCATTTATCTAATCTAGAAACAAAACAGACCAAAGATATCATTGTAGACCATGGGCACCGCTCAAGACAGTTATAAATACAAAGATAAAGATCAATATAAGCACATATGCATTTGTCCCAATTTAAATCAAGCAAAAAAGCACCCCAATTTTGTTAGAAGTGATAAACATAAATTCCTAATATTCGATTACTATTTAAGTGTGTATGTTATATTTAGGATATTTAAACTTATGTCTATATGTGTGTAACAAGAATATTTGAACGGTTGTGAAGGATTAGAAGACACCGTTTCAATAACGGTTGTTCCCTCCAAATTATCCGACATAACCGTTATGTATAATATATATATGTCTGGCCGGAACAGTTTCCCGGCACCAAAACAATTTCAACCGCCAAATTGTCCCTTCACTTTCTTTCTCTGCAATCACAAACATATCAGATTGTTATTATGAATTCAAATCGTTTCAATACTTCCGCTGATAGTAATTCTGATGGCCAACAAAGTGGTATCACAAACATATCGGGATTTGTGTGCTTCGCTCATCAAGAGATCACGAATGTTATCACGGTTTGGAACCTAAATGCGGTCAAGATAGTGAAGCATGCCGTTAGGTTTAGTCACAAGTTGACTTTCGGCACCACACTTCATCTCATCATACAAATTGTTTTCATTGATGGATGAGTATTGGGCCTCACGAATACGAGATTGAATGTCGGTATGGAGTTGAAAATAATGAGTAGTTTAGGGTTGGATATAGTTTTTTCTGCTAAGAGCACCGGCCACAACATTCGCTTTATTAGGTTGGTAGCGAATTTATCAATCATAGTCGTTGAGAAAATCTACCTATCATCTTTAACGCATGTTGATTTCCTGCTGGTTAAAGATATGTTGGAGGCTCTTATGGTCAGTGAAGACCACACACTTGGTGTCGTAAAGGTAGTGTCGCAAAATCTTTAACGTAAAAACAACCGCACCAAGTTCAAGCTCATGGGCAGTGTAGTTTTTCTCATGGATTTTGAGTTGTCTTGATGCGTAGGCAATAACTTTGTCTCGTTGCATAAGAACACAACCGAGACCTTGGTTGGAAACATCGTAATAGACAATGAAGTAATCATTTCCATTGGGAAGAGTTAGGATAGGAGCATTGCAAAGCAAGTCCTTTAGAGTTTGAAAAGATTCCTCTTGTTCGAGACCCCAAACAAAAGGTTTATCTTTTTGAGTTAACGAGGTGAGAGGTTGTCCAAGTACGAGGAAAGCAAGAAACAAGAAGAAAAAGATGAAGAAACAACCTCAAACTAACCTTTTGGACTTAGAATTTTCTTCCCAAAAGTGGAAGATTTCTTGATGATTTTAGAGAGTTTGGGAGTGATTAAAGAGTGTGGAAAGTGTTTAGGAGGTGGTGGAGGCTTGTATTATAAGTGGGGATTATGGTTTAAAAGTTAATGAAGTGGTTGGGAAGGTGAATTTTCATTTTTAGTCATTGCACTTGTATTGGTGGTCATTTTATGCTATAAAGGTGTATGCAAACATGTTATAAGTGTGAAACATGTATGAATGTGATTCCAAGAAAATATAATATCGATGTATGTCTCGGTTTTTTTAATTAAAATACGTATTTCGCAATTGATTACGTATTATGCATGTATGTTTAAATATGGTTGACATAAAATACGATTTTCAAATGAAATAAGAATACAAGCTTTCTAAAAATAGAAGTATGAAAATACGGAATGTTACATGATGTGTCTATAATGTTTCGGTTATGCCAATGACATCTAAGTATCACGTAGGCACAACCCAGTGATATCTTAGTGTTGCTAGTGCATATCCCGATAACATCTCGGTGTCGTCGGTGCATCTATGATGGAAGTCCATATCTGACAAAGAACGATGATTGGAGACATTCAGCGAACACAAGTGTCGGGGGCAACACTGATCGAATATCACCAGGCAACACTGACACAGTGTTGTCAGTGCCCATGACTGTTCAAGTGACGCCAAGTCAAAGTCGTTCAAACCGTAATTAAATAAGTCGGTTTGTTTGTACCAATGTAAATTGTTATACTTTATACAATTGTGTAACCCCTACGGGTGGTAAAAGATGTAATATAATCAACCGGTGGTTTCCACCGGTGTAAATTGTTAAGTTTTTGTCTTTTCCAAATTATTTTCAAAGATTATTGACGATTTAATTAGAACCACTATTTTAGTGTTTTCTAAATTGTTTTAAAAGTTTTTATGATTTAATTAGAACTGTTGTTTTAATCTATCAACGGTAGATTATAAAAGATGTATTAAAATTAACCATTTGGTTTCCACCGATGTAAATTGTTAGATTTTATATGATGATAATTTCCAACGTTGTAAAACAAGGTCTCGGAGGCCGAGTAGTCGCTACAAGATAGACTTTCGAGGCGACTTTCTTCAACTCCGCCTAATTACTCGGAATCCATCAAATGCGGTGAATCTTGGCAAGAATCAGATCTAGTTGGTTAACTTAGACCGAATTTGAGTTAAAAAAAAAAACAAAAACATAAGTTCCTATGTCTACCATATTGAAGAATGAATATCATTTTTCGAAGGATGAATTTCAATTCTTGAAATATTTTTCTCTTTGAGTATGTATTTTTTGTTTATATTGACATTCACGTATTTTGTTATAAACTAGTTAGACTTCTTCGTGCTTCACGGCGGGTTTTCAGTCAGTATCAGTTCGGTTCATTACACTCGGCATAGCAATCGCCATGTGTTTTACAATGAATGAAAACCATAAAAACAAGTACATGTACTGGTATTAGTGTTGTTCCATTGGTATTGGTTCGGTTCATTATGCTACAGATATGGTACCTACACTCGATAAAGCTTACGACTCCCAAACAAATATTTTATTGCGAATACAACTTTGTGTTCAACGAATTTTATACCGCCAAGTCGATCAAAACCATAAAAACAAATGTAGTACCGGTACTGATGTTGACCCCCCCGAGTTGCGGACGCAAAAGTCGTAAAATCGTGGTAAGTAGTAAACAAATGATAACCAAAACCGGAAAAATCATAAAATAAAAACGTGAATTCATACAACATAGACAAAGGCCAATGCGAACTTATACCACAAGCTAGCATAAAATGTGATAGACTCCTTATAAGACATAAACAATAAAAGAAAGACAAAATCATTTGTTGAATGTATAAATATTAGTAAACTTATATATTTGACATATATATAATCTCCGGAAAACTAATTTCTTTATAATTTAACATGTTCGAGTTCCCTCCGCCTAACGCCTAGCGACTTCTGCAACCATGATGTTTTCCAAAGGGTTTCCACCGATTTAAATTGTTAGGTTTTATGTAACGGCGTTTTTCGAAAAGTTAAAAGATGTATTAAAATATATGATTGAGTTATCACCGGAGTTTATCTAATAAAGAAAAAGGTAGTTAGCGAATTTCAAGTTAAGTATTATCTATTGCGGTGCTTAAGTGTTTTTTGATCTAGTTATATAGCGAACCGCTTTAGTTAAAAAAATTAACGCTCTAATAGATTTTTAAATTGGTGCCAATGTATGTTGTCGTTTCTCTTTTGCCTTGAGTACCGATATGGGCCAACTAATTCGAGCCAAATCAAATCATAATTTGTTAACACAAAGGTTATTTTAAAGTATAATTACTACAAGAAAAAAACCTTACAGAGAGGACATTTTTTTCAGCCTATAGAGAGGACATGTTGTCTCTATAGGCCTTTTTCACCTATAGAGACGACATATCGTCTCTATAAAATTTGTCTCTACAGCCTCGTCTCTATAGGCTACAAAAGTCGTCTCTATAGGTGTCATTGCTATAGAATAGTTTTTAGAAACGACATGTCGTCCCTATAAGTTTGTGCAAAAAAAATTAAAAATCAAACTTAATATTTACTAAATAAAAGAAATATTTACTAAATAAAAGAAATGTTTATTTGTAATATTTTTTTAACCCTATAGAGACGATATGTCGTCTCTATATGTTATCTTTTAAAAACATTTAAGCTCTGTCTCTATAGGTTTTTCTTTATAAAAAAATTAAAAATATTTTCACCTATAGAGACGACTTATCCTTTCTATAGGTTTTTCTTTATAAAAAAAAAAACAGATTTTTACCTATAGAGACGACTTGTTGTCTCTATAGGATTTTAGTATAGATAAAATAATTTCACCCTTTTCACCAACAGAAACGACTTGTCGTTTCTTTAGAATTTGCTTTAAATAAAACAATTTAATCATTTCATCTATAGAGAGGACTTTTCGTTTCTATAGGATATTCTTTGAAAAAAATGTCAAATATTGTTTTTAGCTACAGAGACGACATGTCCTCTCTAAAAGTCTGAAAAAATAAAAAAATAAAATATTAAAAATTTTGTTTCTCCAGATTTTTAAACAAAAAAATACCAATAATTAAACAAATTTAAACCTGTTAACACATGTTAAACAAAACTGCACAACTAAATATCATAGATTAAACATGTATTACAAAACAAAGTAATCTAAATCATATACCAACATAACACAAACTAAACTAAGTAGCTAATCATCATTTTCATCATCACCACTACCATCACGACTGCCACTACAATCACGACTACCACTACTATGACCCCTATAATCACGTCTGCCACTACTATCACCACGATTACCAGGTAGAAGTCGATATGTCCTATAGAGACGATACATCCTTTCTATAGGTTGGTTTAATTATTTTTTAAAATTTTTATTTCAAACCTTTTAGAGACGACATGTAGTCTCTATAGGGTTAAATATATATTTTTTAGTTAAAAAACAAGAATAAATTATTTATTAACCAAAACTAAAAAAACAAAACAAAATTATGTTCCCCTATAGAGACGATATGTCCTTTCTATAGGTTAGACTTTTTTTCCACGACAAATTTGGAATGGTGGGAAATTATGCGGCCTAAATTAAAATAATTTTTTGACTAGTCAAACATTTTAGAGACGACTTGTCGTCTCTATAAGTTAAACTTTATTTTTTAGTTTTATTTTAATTTTCATAAATATTGATCATTAATAAAATTAAATTAAAAGAAAAATATTTAAAGTTATAAAGACAACATGTCGTCTCTATAAGTTAAAATGTTTTTTAAAGTTTCCAGTTCAACAAAAAAAAGCAAAAAAAAAAAAAAATTTTCACCTTACAGAGAGGATATGTCGTCTCTATAAGGTAGCCTATCTTAAAAGGCACGAAAACCCTATAGAGACGACATGTCGTTTCTATAGGGTGATTTATAGAGAGAACTTTTGTTGTCCCTATAGGTGTCGTCCCTATAGGGGTTTTTTCTTGTAGTGAATGTCACGGCATGGGAGATTTATAATGCGAGAAACGAGAAGACTTTCAATGATAACTCTATCAACTTCAATCGAACGGCGGACCTTATCAAAGAAACTACTTTTCTTTGGTTTACTAATAGATTAAAGTATGCTAATCTTGATTGAGATAGATGGTGTGTCTTTAATACTCGAGATGTAATATTATAAGTTCAGGTTCCAATTATTTACTGGACCGGTTTTCTATTTTTATCAATAGAAGTTTGGCCGTTACAAAATAGTTTATTTCTACCAAACAGAAAGTAAGACACTTCCAAACTCGTGAATAGAGAAATTGAAACATTAAATAATGAGAACCATACATGATACAAATATTGGGTAAATCCAGTGCGGCTGGACCTTAGGGGGGGCCTGGGATTCGAACCCGCAGTGCGGGCGAATTTCTTAAGGGGAGTGAACCGTTAACCGTTCAAAAAAAAATACATGATACAAATCACAATTACTATCAAATTGAAAATGCATGGGAGATTAAATATAAACTAATTAGCTACGAAACTCAAAGCATAAGGTAACATGTCTTCTTTATTCTATTACTTCAAATAGCATTTTAGATATCAACTCAATATTCTGGAACATAGGTGAAGTTGAAGCTGCTACAAGAGGTTCCTCGAGCTAATAAGGAAGAGCTGAACCCCAACTTTTGATTCCCCAAATCGAAGAACAAGAAATTGTTCTCCATCTGATACATCCCAATTACAATGACATCTTTCATTTTCAAACCGCCATCGATAAATGCAAGACACACGGTGCCATTCCCAACGCGCTTCATCGAGTTGTCACCAGAAATTGTCCATATTTTCCCACTTTCCGTTTCAAGCCCAATCTTAGGAACACGAAAACCTTTCTCAACAGACCCGACAGCACTAGATTTTAGACAAAAACTAAAGGGTTGAACGGATTTCATTCTAGGAATGCTCTTTGTAGCCATTGCAAAACTATAAACAAGTGCTTTATAAATATCACTTCTGAGTTTGGTGTATGGGACGACGGTACTAAGCTTCACAGAACCACTTTTTAGTGATTGTAAAGGAATCGAAATCCCATTGATTGAAATCCTATTGATTCTAATATAATACCCAAGGGATGTGTTATGCTTTCTTATCATTGGAGTGTAAGAAAGAATGCTTCTAAGATCAAGATTTGGAAAAGAGGTAAAATAAAAAGGCCCTTCACCTAAAAATGTCACCCCAGGAGCCTTTGAGGAGCTTGATAGACAAAGTGCAAATTTATCTGCCACATTAGGAATAATATTTTGAACTTGACGTGGTAAAGCTAAAGTGGACCATGAAAAGGCTTCAACACTATGGGCACCTTCAGGAAGTGATTTCAACAAGGATGAAGGTGCACATGATACTACAAACTCTGACCCAAAGCCATATATTGGATAATGAGCAGATGAACTAGGGCTGTGACCATCAGTTCCCCAAAATGTCATCAAAATGGTGGTTAGTTGTGATAACTTGCAAGACTTTGAGATGGGATTCAATGGGGTGAATGCACATATTTTGCAACCGTATTTGGATGTAATATTGAGTGAAGGACATTTAGGGTTGTTATAAGAGTGTGCTTCTTTGCAAAAAGTTGTGTCACATTGTACCGGAAACCTGCACCCTTCTTCTAACCCACAAGCAACAGGACCGTTATGTATAACACAATCTTGCCAAGTGAAAGGGGCATCGAGGTCAATGAGGGAATAGTTAAATAAAGTGTGAAGAGATGTTTTGGCATCCTTCGTTATGGGCATAGCTGAGGTATTGTAACGTGAAGTGTATCCTTGGAATAACACATCACGATAAAGGGAGGCTAACAAAATGAGAATTAGTAGCTTTACAAGAGGCATATCTTTTTCTCGTTACTAGACAATGAAGGTGGCAATGGATGGTGGAGTTAATTGTTGGAAATTTTATAAATAATATATATTAGTTGTTAATATAATGATTATTTAATAATTAAGCCAAGATGAATGAGAGATCTTGTGCATTAAGTTTTGTGTGTTGGAACCATAAACATGTGGGAATGTATTCTTGTATGACAACTCACACCCAGTGGTAGCCAGGAGGGTGCGAAGCACACGACCCGGGCCCGGGCACGGGCACGGGCTCGGGACCGGGACCGGGACGAGGGCGATGGGCGCAATGTAGCGCTTTGATGGCGCACTTTGCACTTCGCACGCTCGCATCGCCGCGAGCCGCTTGGAGCCGCCTTTAGTATTTTTTAGATGTGTCTTGGCTTGTGGTCAACTAGAGACTATTCAAGTTCCTAACTGAAAAATAGTTAAGTCTCAGAATTTATTCTTATTGAATTTTGTATTCAATATAGACTATTCAAGTTCTAGACTATTCAAGTTCCTAACTGAAAAAGATTAAGTCTTAGAATTTATTGTTATTGAATTTGGTATTCAATAGAAACTGACTTTTCGAATTCTAGGGGGTGGTTATATACAAAGCTTGGTGCTTTGTTGGTGCTTGGTTTTTTAGAGACACGAGAGTCTGAAACTCGTATGGTTCATACAACAAACACAGCTTCTAACGAATTTCCGAATTTTGGATCTCTACGCACTCTTGTTTCAGGTATTGTTTCAGGTGCTAGGCTAATCCCGGCAGTACAATCTGCTTAGGCTGTTGTACCCTGGGAAACAGACGGGTTCACCTGGGTGGCCCGAAATCTGTTTTAAGGGAAGCGTGATCTTCACGTGCCTCAGTCACCTTTGGTTTTCGTTTTATTCCTTATTTTCCTTGTAATTTGTTCTTAGTTTAATTTAAATTTCTTGTATTGTAATTTCTCTCAGTTTACGTTTGTTCTTCTTTATGTATTGTAATCAGAATATTATTAATAGAATTTACTATTTTATTTATTTTGTGAACGGTGTCCTACAAGCTTAAAACAGATTTTTAAACCCGTTCACTATTTTGGTTTTAAAAATTTTATAAACAGTTTGTTTTTGTTTATTATCAAACTTTTGTAGTTGGTTTTGGTTTTCTGTAAACCAATTTGTTTCTGCCTTAAACTGACTGAATTTCTGCTCTTGTTTGAGAAATGGCTACTGTCGCAGCAACCACATCAACCACTGTTGGATCCACATCCACTACCATGGGACCATTAGTTGGTACCCAAGCGGCTCAAGCAGTTGCTAACCATGCTGAAAAACCAGAGAAGTTTACTGGTTTGAATTTTAAGAGATGGCAACAAAAGATGTTGTTCTATCTGACCACTCTAAACCTTGCGAGGTTTTTGACAGAGTCTCCTCCTGTTCTCGCAGAAGGGACATCTGATGTCCAATCTGTGAATGCTATTGATGCTTGGAAACACTCTGAGTACCTATGCCGCAACTATGTGTTGAATGGCCTATCAGACGCCTTGTATAACGTGTATCTCAAGGTTCCAACTGCCAAAGAGTTATGGGAGTCTTTGGAACGGAAATACAAGACTGAGGATGCGGGTACTAAAAAGTATGTTGTGGCTAGGTTTTTGGACTATAAAATGATTGATTCAAAAACAGTGATGAGTCAAGTCCAAGAACTGCAGATTATTCTTAGTGATATTCTGTCAGAAGGGATGAATCTGAGTGAAACATTCCAAGTGGCAGCAATTGTTGAAAAATTGCCTCCTAGTTGGGTGGACTTCAAGAATTACCTTAAGCATAAGCGAAAGGAAATGACTATCGAAGACCTTGTGGTTCGTCTTCGTATTGAAGAAGACAACAGAATAGCACACAAAGGAGGTCAAGTTGAAGCTTCTGCAAAAGCGAACCTTGTGGAACATGGTCAATCCTCAAGGGGTCACAAGGGTAACAAAGGCCACAAGTTCAATGGAAAAGGGAAGAACAAAGGTGTTGACCTTGGGCCAAAGAAAGGTGGTGTGAAGAAGAAGGCTGGTCCCTTTAAAGGGAAGTGTTACAACTGTGGTCAAACTGGTCACCGTGCTGACCAATGCAAAGAGCCTAAACGTGACGCGGCTCTTATGGTTGATGATGATGGTATGCCATTAGTGGCCATGATTTCAGACCTCACTGCCATGGCGGAGGAGGTAAATTTGGTGGGTAACGAGCCAAAAGGGTGGTGGGTTGATACTGGGGCAACCCGCCATGTATGCCCAGACAGGACCCTCTTTAATACGTTTAAGGAGGTGGCAGGTGAAAAGTTGTACATGGGAAATGCTGCTACAGCTGATATCAAGGGAGAAGGTGATGTGATCTTGAAGTGGACTTCTGGGAAAGAGCTCACTTTGAAGAATGTGCTTTATGTTCCAGACCTGCGCAAGAGTCTTGTGTCGGGTTGGATGCTTAATAAGCATGGTTTTCGTTTGGTTTTTGAGAGTGATAAGTTTGTTTTGACTAAGCGGGGTATGTTTGTTGGTAAGGGCTATGCCCAAAATGGCATGTTTAAACTAAATGTAATGGCTGTTAAGAAAAACATGAATAAAAGTGCTAGTACTTCTGCTTACTTGGTTGAGTCTCCTAATGTTTGGCATGGACGTCTTGGTCATGTAAATTTTAAATCGATGCGTCGTTTAATTAAATTAGATTACATACCAACCTTTGCTATTGACTCTAAAACAAAATGTAAAACTTGTGTTGAAGCCAAACAAACAAGATCATCCTTCAAATCAGTTGAAAGAATAACTGAACCCCTTGATCTGATTCACACTGATGTGTGTGACTTAAAATCAATTCCCACCAGAGGTGGTAATAAATATTTTATTACCTTTATCGATGACAATACAAGATATTGTTATGTTTACTTACTTAAGAGTAAGGATGAAGCAATTGACAAGTTTATCTTGTATAAAGCTGAAGTTGAGAATCAACTCAACAAGAAAATAAAACGTGTGAGAAGTGATAGAGGAGGTGAATATGTTTCACCATTTGGGGAATTATGTGCAAAAAGTGGCATAATACACGAATGTACCCCTCCTTATACACCCCAATCAAATGGCATCGCGGAGCGAAAGAATCGTACACTAAAAGAAATGATGAATGCCATGTTGATAAGTTCTGGGATGAGCCAGGACATGTGGGGGGAGGCCATTTTGTCGGCTAATTTTTTGTTAAATAAAATACCTTTCAAGAATAAGGACATAACACTTCATGAGTTGTGGTGGGGACAGAAATCATCCTATAAATACTTGAAAGTGTGGGGGTGCCTGGCTAAGGTGATTGTTACACCCCCCAAGGCACTTAGACTAGGGCCAAAAACTGTTGATTGTATTTTCATTGGATATGCCAACAATGGTACCTCACATCGTTTTCTTGTATATGAATCCAAGAATCCTGATGTGCACAAGAACTCTATCATAGAGACAAGGCCAGGAAATGTGACATACTTTGAAGAAGAGTTTCCAATGTTAGTACAAACTCGTGCGAGTTCTTCAACAACCAATCATGCAAGTTCATCAACAATGGTTGATGAGACTGTTCGAGAGGAAACTCAAGAACAATTAGAGGTTGAAGAGGGTGAGCCAAGAAGAAGTAAAAGGCAAAGGACTGAGAAATCCTTCGGGCCTGACTTTCTTACATTCATGGTTGAGAGTGTGCCTCAAACCTATCGAGAAGCAGTTACCTCTTCAGATGGACCTCAATGGAAAGAAGCCATCAAGAGTGAAATTGATTCTATCTTGCAGAATCATACTTGGGAGCTAGTAGATCTTCCACCAGGGTGCAAGCCACTTGGATATCGATGGATATTCAAGAAAAAGATGAAAGCTGATGGCTCTGTCGACAAGTACAAGGCAAGGCTTGTGATCAAAGGGTTTAGACAAAAGGAAGGTCTTGACTATTTTGACACATACTCGCCTGTGACCAGAATAACCTCAATTAGATTTGTGCTTGCAATTGCAGCTTTGAGAAATTTGGAAATACATCAAATGGATGTAAAAACTGCATTTCTCAATGGGGAATTAGAGGAAGAGATTTACATGGAGCAACCAGAGGGTTTTTCTGCTCCTGGCCAAGAGGGCAAAGTGTGTAAACTCGTCAAGTCATTATATGGCTTGAAGCAAGCTCCAAAACAATGGCATCAAAAATTTGACCAAGTTATGCTTAACAGTGGTTTCAAAATAAATGAATGCGACAAATGTGTCTATGTGAAAGACACTTCTAAGGGTTATGTGATTTTATGCCTTTATGTAGATGATATGCTTATCATTGGGAGTGATGATAAGATGATCAGATCTACTAAAGACATGTTGAAAGCGAGATTTGACATGAAAGATATGGGTCTAGCTGATGTGATTCTTGGAGTAAAGATCATTAGAACCCAAACTGGTTTGGTGCTAAGTCAATCTCATTATGTGGATAAGATTCTTGAGAAGTTCAATCCTGGGGACACGAGTGTAGCTCAAACTCCAATTGATACCTCTCAACATTTGTCAAAAAATAGAGGCGAGAGTGTTGCTCAATTGGAATACTCAAGGATCATTGGCAGTCTTATGTATCTCATGTCATGTACTCGACCAGACTTAGCATATGCTGTGAGTAGGCTAAGTAGATATACTAGTAATCCTAGTTCAGATCACTGGAAGGGTATGACAAGATTGTTAAGGTATTTGAGATACACGAGAAATTATGGACTGCATTATGGCCAAAATCCAGCTGTTGTGGAAGGATTCAGTGATGCCAACTGGATATCTGATACAAAAGATTCTAGATCTACTAGTGGTTATGTGTTTACCCTTGGAGGAGCGGCTATATCTTGGAAGTCATCCAAACAAACTCTTATAGCTAGATCCACGATGGAATCTGAGTTTATCGCGTTAGATAAAGCTGGAGAAGAGGCAGAATGGTTGCGTCAATTCTTGGAATATGTTCCAAGATGGCCTAAGCCTTTGACTGCTATTTGCATACATTGTGATTGCCAATCAGCTATTGGTAGAGCTCAAAGTGCAATGTATAATGGCAGATCAAGGCACATGCGACGTCGGCATAACACGATACGACAACTACTCTCAACTGGAGTTATCACGATTGACTATGTGAGGTCAAAGGATAACATTGCGGATCCGCTTACAAAAGGCTTAAGCAGAGAGGTAGTACATAAGTCGTCGATGGGAATGGGTCTAAAGCCCTTGGAGTAAATTTGTACAACGGAAAACCTATCCTAGAAGATTGGAGATCCCATGATCTAGGCTCAATAGGACCACCTAACTGTACGAACTGGGATCACTGTGGGGGAGAACCTCAACATACAAAGGGAGTTACAAACTTCCTAGTCCATTCCTAATTAAAATCAGTGATATAAAGAGAGGTTAAGCATATGGCTTTTAATGATTTGTAAATCACCTATGTTAGAGAGAAGTGGGGTCGCTTCAAATGGAATTGGGGGCACAATTCCTAGAGCTCTCGCAGAACCAGGATGGTGTTCCATGACCATAACGGACACAACTATGAGGGGTTAGCCAGACCAGGAAGAGTAATGTGTGATGTGTAATAACGTCTACGTAAAAAGGGGTTGGTTCAAGGACATCGCGTCTACTAACCACTAGGAGACTAAGTATATGTCACAAAGGAGGGTTCAAAGGGAAACCTACCTATCCTGCATTACTTAACCGCTGAAATTTTATCATGACACTTGAGTGTATGGGACGATCTCCATTCATGTGGGGGATTGTTGGAAATTTTATAAATAATATATATTAGTTGTTAATATAATGATTATTTAATAATTAAGCCAAGATGAATGAGAGATCTTGTGCATTAAGTTTTGTGTGTTGGAACCATAAACATGTGGGAATGTATTCTTGTATGACAACTCACACCCAGTGGTAGCCAGGAGGGTGCGAAGCACCCGACCCGGGCCCGGGCACGGGCACGGGCTCGGGACCGGGACCGGGACGAGGGCGATGGGCGCAATGTAGCGCTTTGATGGCGCACTTTGCACTTCGCACGCTCGCATCGCCGCGAGCCGCTTGGAGCCGCCTTTAGTATTTTTTAGATGTGTCTTGGCTTGTGGTCAACTAGAGACTATTCAAGTTCCTAACTGAAAAATAGTTAAGTCTCAGAATTTATTCTTATTGAATTTTGTATTCAATATAGACTATTCAAGTTCTAGACTATTCAAGTTCCTAACTGAAAATGATTAAGTCTTAGAATTTATTGTTATTGAATTTGGTATTCAATAGAAACTGACTTTTCGAATTCTAGGGGGTGGTTATATACAAAGCTTGGTGCTTTGTTGGTGCTTGGTTTTTTAGAGACACGAGAGTCTGAAACTCGTATGGTTCATACAACAAACACAGCTTCTAACGAATTTCCGAATTTTGGATCTCTACGCACTCTTGTTTCAGGTATTGTTTCAGGTGCTAGGCTAATCCCGGCAGTACAATCTGCTTATGCTGTTGTACCCTGGGAAACAGACGGGTTCACCTGGGTGGCCCGAAATCTGTTTTAAGGGAAGCGTGATCTTCACGTGCCTCAGTCACCTTTGGTTTTCGTTTTATTCCTTATTTTCCTTGTAATTTGTTCTTAGTTTAATTTAAATTTCTTGTATTGTAATTTCTCTCAGTTTACGTTTGTTCTTCTTTATGTATTGTAATCAGAATATTATTAATAGAATTTACTATTTTATTTATTTTGTGAACGGTGTCCTACATTAATCGACTAGCCTTTATACATGTAAAAGTCAAATAACTGTATATCTCAAATAAGAATACGCCATATGGATTGTTTAAATATTGTAATGTAGTCAAAGAAAATGTAATTTCGTCTTTATAACAATTGTACTCTACAAGCAATATAATTCCCAACTTGTAATAAATAAATAATAACGAACATGTTGTAAGAGTTTACTATTAACGAGTTGATCAAAAATAAATAATAACGAACATGTTGTAAGAGTTTACTATTAACGAATTGATCAAATAGGCTCTACTTATGTAAAAGTCCTAGATAGGGCTGTAAACGAACCGAACGACCACGAACAAAACGCATACCGAACATAAGTTTATGTTCATGTTCGTTCGTTAAGGAAATTCAGTTGTTCACGAATAGTTCGTGAACACCGATCTCGAACACAAACGAGCGCAAGCGAACGCAAGCAAATAAAAAAGAATGCAAACGAACATTTAACTTGAAAATAAAAAAATAAAAATATTGTTATCCTTAAACATTGGATATAAGTAGTTAAATACAACCATCAAATGATAAATCAAAACACAAGAAGTCACTACTAGAAAATTTGGCAATTGTTACCAAAGTTTTGCTACCGAAAAAAAGAAGGTAGCAAACTAGCAAATTAACGTGCTTATAGGTCACGGTAGATAAGCGGTAGCAAATTTTGCCACCATTTATTTCCCATCACAAATTCGTGGCAAAGAAATTGCCCTTATTTTATATTTGGTCTTAAAATCGTGCCAAACAAAATTCGTGGGCCAGATTCTCCTAATTGTGACCGGGAGAGCGGTAGCAACATTATAATTTAATATGGCAGACCATTTTTTATCAAGTCCGCTCTATTTAGAATTGCTAGGGTTGAAATGCCACCATATTAGTGACCATGAAATTTTGAGCGTGATTATTTTTATTTATGGCGCCATATTTTATCCACAATTAACTCACATAACCGGCCTCTCCACTAATTAGGGTTTTGATTGAATATTATTCACCCTTATACATTATTCCATCAAAGTCAAAGTCTGAATCGAAGAACAGAACTTCTACAGAAGGTATGATTCTTGTTCCTGTGACTTATTTATATATCCTATGCATTACCAAACACCAGCAACTCAGCGCCTACGGCTAAAGATTCTTGATCGGAACACATGAAACATTCATTGCAGTCCATGGTAGGCAGGCGCATCTAGGCTGCAATCTGTAAGCTTTCTATCTGTTATTTATTTATTTTTTGTGGGATTTTTTAGATGGGTTTACATGATCTTAAGCTCAATTAATTAATTGGATAAAACCCAAAATTTGTAACAAAAAGGTTATGATAAGTGTTTCTTGATTTTGACAATTGATAAAAAGATTTGATTTTTAGTGGGTCTTTTGTTGTTTTAGTTGTTCCAACTTGTTTTAATTTTTGATTGGATTGCAAAGTTTATAGCTTTTTAGTAGTATGTTTTCAAGATTATGTTTTATAGTGAAATTAATGGAATACCCATTGTAACAACTGCCACTAAAATTAATAATTAGGACAATAATTAGTCAATAAGAAAACCCTAATTAAGACACCCAAGTAATTCTGCACTAGCCCTAAAATTTTCGGAATGATCGGAATCAGGATCAGGGCCCCTAAAACTCGAGGGGGGGTAAACCCTAGTTGATAATTATCTTAATTAAAACGCTGCTTTGTTCTGATTTGTTGAAAAGTTGAGTCACCCAAGCTACAACCGAGTCTAGGCTGCCTATGAATTAGACTGCTTAGCTTACGGACCGTAAAGGTTCGGGCTTACGGTCCGTAAGGAGGTCCCAAAACTTGCTATAAATAGCCGACCTTGGCACTTGACTGTTGAAATTAAAACGACGTAAATAGCTGCTGTAGACGTCGAGATATAGCTGTTATATCACAATTAAACACACACGATCACGAGGTGCTGCCGCAATCAGGGTAATAACTCGATCGCTATTACGATTCAACGTCCGATCGATTATAACTATCCAACAATTGTCCAAGTGCTGCTCAAATTGAGCTTGTACTTTGTTATTCATTGTGATTTCGACTTGAATGTTTGAGTGCTGTTCGAATTCGGACTATGCTCTGTCATTCGTTGTGAATCCATTGAATTGTTAAGTATTGCACTTGATAATAGTTGTGAGGGTTTAATCTCGTGAATTGACGTAACTGCTGAATTAGTTACTAATCCCGTTTGTGTGTGCATTGTTATTTAAATTAGGTTAGAAGGCTAATCAGTAAAGCTTAGACTCTGCTCGTAAATCTGCAATGTGAGTCATTCCACTTTTATAAACTCTTTTCTCACAGTTTGTGAGTCAACTGTTTTACAAAACTCCAAGTTATTTTCAAAGGTTATAATTACAGGGATTAAGTCTATGTAATCACCAAGTTATAGCCGGTATGTGGGGTTTTGTATACATTACTTATTTCCCGTCACACTTGGACAAACGGGTGGCCAAGGGGTGATCTGACCACAGTCACAGACACCATTGGACAAATGGGCTAGCCAATGGATGATCGAGTGACAAATACTGTGGGTAGTTGGTTTGATATCAGAAACATTGTAATTCCCCTTAATACTGTAGATTATAACAAACGAGTCGTTTCAGTAAACTGAATGATTCACTCAGTATTTCCCCGCTGACAAAACCTTTTTCAAAACATGTTTCAGGTGATATGGTATGAGCAAAGAAAAGTGCCGTGGAGCACTCCCAGCTTAGAAAAGTGGCTCAATGTAAATAAATAAATGAACATGTTTTGAAAATAAAGATTTCCCTGAGAAGTCACAGGATTGTAAATTTTGGGAATTTATCCCTAAGTTATGAAACGAGTAGTTTAAATTATTAAAAAGATCCTGTTTTAAAAAGACTTCCGCTGTCGTCTAAATTAAATACCACGGGATTCCTGTCCCGCGGCTCCTGAAACGGGTCAAACCGGGTCGGGGGCCGTGACAGGAAAAGGTGGTATCAGAGCCACTGTTTTAAGCTTACTGATTAAGCTCATTGTTCTAATTAATTTAAGTTTATCGAAAGTTTTATTTGTCATTCTGTGAATATATGCTTATTAACTGATTAATTGTTAAAATTACAGTATGGGTAAACAAAAGATTTCTGCTATCTATCGCAAATTAGATAGTACACCTAAAGAACAGGGAACATCTTCCTCTAAATCTCCCACCAAATTAGAAGAGGGAATCTTTGTCCGTAAGGCAAATTATGAAAACCCACTTACACAGGAGAAAAGGAATTCAATCCTTATATAAGGTCAAGAGAAAAAGAAACCCCGAACCAAGAGAGTGAGGTTTAACCCAGAAATCCAGGAAATTAATAATAATCCACCAGGGGAAAATAACTTAGATGAAAATGGGCAAATCTGTATCTGCTCGCCACTGTAGCAGAAAATGCAAATCTTTAAGCTTTAAACCTAGAAATATTTACTTCCCAGTAAATAAATAAATAGATCTGAGTGTGTTCTGTTTGCTGTAT
This sequence comes from Helianthus annuus, assembly GCF_002127325.2. Taxonomy (NCBI): domain Eukaryota; kingdom Viridiplantae; phylum Streptophyta; class Magnoliopsida; order Asterales; family Asteraceae; genus Helianthus; species Helianthus annuus. The sequence continues at coordinate 55,066,228 of NC_035435.2, read as the reverse complement.
GTTGTACAAATTGGTATGCAATAAAAATGTTTATTTGTTAAGCTTTGTTCCAAAGTTTTAACTTAGCATTTTGTGCATTTTTGCATATATGCCGTACAGCATGAATGAGATGTCGGAAGCATTCCAGAATCTCAACCTCTATCCTGTGCCGATTGAAGTCTCCCACAACTTCACTGGTTACATTGCTGACATAGAGGAACCTCTGGAAAAAGCAAAACCTAAAAAGAAGAGAAGATATGTAGGGTGGCGAAAAGTGCGCAGAAGGAAACCTAGGAGACTCCCTAAAATAGAAAATCCTGTGAGTGTGAGCAAGGGAAAAGAAATAGAAACCGGAGAAAATTCCAAGCCAGCAGAAATAGGGATAGACCTAAAACAAAAGGGAATAGAGATCGGAGAAAGCTCTAAACAGTCTGAGGAAATCACATTCCAGGACGAAATAGACCGCCTACTAGATAATTGTGATGTTCTAGAGCCTATCAACAATAATCTCTTCTCTTATCCTGCTACAGCCCAATTCCCAATAAACCGAGGACCAGCTATTCCAGAACCACTAGTTCACACCCGACCATTAGGCCAAATGGAGGAATGGTGGACCAATGACTGGCAATTCCAAAATATAATTAATAGTCCCTATAGTTTTCTCCCACAGTTTGATCCAGAACCTGTCCCTAATCCGCCAATGAGCTATGAAAATTTAGCTGAGCTACGTCAGTTTGGTGAAGAACTGATAGGCACCGGGAATAGGATCCAGGAAATGGGGGAGCAAATCTCTTGGAAGTACGACGAGAGGGAACGTCGTTACTAAAACTGCCAGTAGACCAAAAGATAGGAAGGGTTGGAAAAGTTTGTTTGTATTATAACTAATATAGTAAAACTGATTCTGTAAAATGGGCAATAAAACACTGTATGATAAAAAGTGTGTATTGAAGCAGGTATAATATATGAAACAAAACAGAAGTCGAGACATCGACAATTTTGACTATGCTTGCATGTTATGCTGATCTATGTGTTTTTCTGTGTATGTATCTGTGATTTTGATATTAATAATTAGACACTAATAATTTCTAATTAGCAGATGGAAAACGCTAATAGTGAACCAGTTAATGAAGTAAATCAGTCTGAGCAAAATCAGGAAGATCAATATATAACTAGACAAGATATTGAACACTTTATTGCTCAAGGGATAGGTAATGCTATTCCAGAAATCGTGGCTGCTGTTCAAAAACCTGCCGAACCATAATTAATTCCTAGTAAACGTATTCCGGAAGATAACGGCAGTAACAGCATAAATGGAGGCGGCAATCATGACGATCATGATCCGCAACAGGCCCCACTCCCTAAGAGAATGAAAGCTGCAACGCCTGGTTGCACTTACAAAGAATTTCTTGCCTGTAAACCCACAGAATTTGCAGGTAATGAAGGGGCAACTGCAACACTGCGTTGGTTAGAAAAACCGAGGCAGTAATTGCAATAAGTAAATGTGCTGAAGAAGATCAAGTGATGTATGCATCAAACTTGTTCAAAGAAGGGGCGTTAGAATGGTGGAACACGGTGCTACAAGCAAAAGGAAGAAGGGTGGCCTATGCAATGAATTGGGAAGAATTTAAGCGTCTTGTTGAAAGAAAATTTTGTCCCGAATACGAGAAGGAACAAATGGCAAACAAGTTCCTAAGTCATCGTATGTTAGGTGTAGACTGTCGAGGATATACTTCAACATTCTTCGAATATGCGAGAGTGGTACCTTCCCTGGCTTCGCCAGAACCAGTACTTATTTCCCGTTATATTTGGGGATTAATTGGAGAAATCCGTAACATCGTTAAAGCTGCGAGACCACGCACGATTGACGATGCTGTAGAATTAGCTAATACCTTAACCAATGAACTAGTCCGCACCAGAGAAGAAGATCGCAAGAAGGAATTGGCTCAGAAGATTACCCAAGGATTCCGCGTAGGTAATAATAGCAATAAATTCAAGAAAAGAGGAACCGGGCAATACTCGTCACCTCCTTTCTGCCGAAATTGCAAAAAGAAACACTATGGACAGTGCAATATATTTTGCAACTTCTGCAAGGCGAAAGGACATCGGGAAGAAGACTGCAGAAGGAAAACAAAAGTTTGTTATAACTGCAGAGAAACAGGACATTTCCAGTCTGAATGCCCTAAGTTAGCTAAACCAGCAGACAGTAGAGCTAAAACGACTGAAGGAACTACTAAGAAAAATGCACGAGCATTCCAGCTGACCACTCAAGAAGCCGAACTCATTCCAGACGTGATAGCGGGTACGTTCTTAGTACATAACGTCTATGCAAAAGTATTATTTGATTCTGGTGCAAACCAAAGTTTCATTAATACTGCATTCTGCCAAGCTCTTAACCTACCTCTAAATACCCTTAGGCAGATCTTTACTGTTGAAACGGCAGATGGAAATTCTGTCAACGTAGATAAGGTTTTGCAAGAAGTAAAAATAGAATTGTTAGGTCATAAGTTTTCTGCAAACCTGTTACCTATGAATTTAGCCGGATTCGATGTAGTGTTAGGAATGGATTGGTTAATAGCCAACCATGCTCGAATCCTGTGTGATAAAAATTCCGTAGAAATCCGTACTCCCACAGGAGAAATAATTCTAATTATAGGAGATAGACCTCGAAAGCCACTTAAATTAATTTCAGTATTGAAATTGGCTAGTTATTCAAGGAAACAAGAAATGATGTATATGATTTCTGTAATCATTAACACTAAAAGTAAGGAACTCCAGGACATCTCTATAGTTTCAGAATACCCAGATGTTTTTCCAGAAGAATTACCTGGTTTACCACCTGATAGGGAAGTAGAGTTTAGAATTCATTTAATTCCAGGTACTGCACCAATAGCTAAGACACCTTATCGATTAGCACCTACTGAAATGCTAGAATTGAAAAAGCAATTAGATGAATTACTAAGCAAAGGATTCATACAACCTAGTTCATCCCCTTGGGGTGCACCAGTGTTGTTTGTGAAAAAGAAAGATGGATCAATGAGAATGTGTATCGATTATAGGGAATTGAATAAAGTCACAATTAAGAACCGATACCCATTACCTAGGATTGATGATCTTTTTGATCAATTGCAAGGAGCTAGGTATTTCTCTAAGATAGATTTAAGATCTGGATATCACCAGTTGAAAGTGCAAGAGGAGGACATACCTAAAACTGCTTTCAGAACTAGGTATGGTCATTATGAGTTTACAGTCATGCCCTTTGGATTAAAAAATGCTCCAGCTGCATTTATGGACATGATGAATAGAATCTGTAAACCATACTTGGATAAATTTGTAATCGTGTTCATTGACGATATACTCATTTATTCCAAAAGTCAGGAGGAACATTGTGAGCACTTGCATGCACTCTTAACTTTGTTAAGAAAGGAAAAGCTTTATGCCAAATTCTCAAAATGCGAATTCTGGCTACAAGAAGTGCAATTTTTAGGTCATATGGTGAATCACGAAGGAATTCACGTAGATCCTGCTAAAATAGAAGCAATCACGAATTGGAAAGCTCCACAAACGGCTATGGAAGTTAGAAGTTTTCTAGACTTAGCTGGATATTATAGACGATTTATTAAAGATTTTTCTAGGATAGTTGTACCTTTAACTAAGCTAACCTATAAAGCCGTTAAGTTTGAATAGGGATCTAGACAAGAGGAAGCTTTTAGGATTCTAAAGCACAAGTTAACGAATGCTCCAATTTTAGCTTTACCCGAAGGAACCGAGAATTTTGAAATATACTGTGATGCTTCAAAATTAGGATATGGATGTGTGTTGATGCAACGCAAAAAGGTAATTGCGTATGCCTCTAGGCAATTGAAAAAGCACGAAGAAAATTATACAACTCCTGATCTAGAGTTAGGAGCCATAATTTTTGCCCTTAAGATTTGGAGACATCATCTGTATGGAAGTAAGTTTACTGTCTATACGGACCATAAGAGTTTAAGGTATATATTTGGGCAAAAAGAGTTAAATATGAGGCAAAGAAGGTGGATGGAAATCTTAAGTGATTACGACTGTGATATTCAGTATCACGAAGGAAAGGCGAACGTAGTTGCCGACGCCTTAAGTCGTAAATATCATGAAAAGCAAAAGCGAGTCCGTGCTCCTAGGTTAAATCTACAATTAGATTTGATGGAACAAATAAAGGAAGTTCAAGGAACGGCAATCAAGGACGATGCCGAAGGAATGAAAGGTTACCCAAAGGAATTAGAACAAGGAAAAGATGGAATTTGGAGATTCCACAAGAAACGAATTTGGGTACCTAAGCAAGGAGAATTAAGAAATAAGATTTTAGAAGAATCGCATAAATCTAGGTATACTGTACATCCAGGAAATAATAAGATGTACCAGGATTTAAGAAATAATTTTTGGTGGATAGGAATGAAAAAGGATATAGCCGAATACGTATCTAAGTGTTTAACCTGTTCACAAGTTAAAGCCGAACATCAGAAACCTTCAGGACTACTACAACAGTTAGAAATGCCTGTATGGAAATGGGAACTCATAACAATGGATTTTGTTACTAAGTTACCCAAAACCAGAAAAGGTAATGATGCTATTTGGGTAATTGTGGATCGATTAACCAAATCAGCTCATTTTCTACCAATAAAGGAAACCTTTAGCATGGAAAGGTTAGCCAAGTTGTATGTAGATGAAGTAATATCCATACATGGAGTCCCACTCTCCATTGTATCGGATAGAGATAGTCGTTTTACTTCCCGTTTCTGGACAAGTTTCCAAGAAGCAATGGGAACTCGACTTAATTTGGGTACTGCATATCATCCTCAAACAGATGGACAAAGTGAAAGGACGATACAAACCCTGGAAGACATGCTCCAAGCATGTGTAATTGACTTTGGTGGTAATTGGGATAGCCATTTACCATTAATTGAATTCTCCTATAGCAATAGTTATCATTCGAGCATCGAAGCTGCTCCATTCGAAGCACTGTATGGACGCAAGTGCAGAACTCCCGTTTGTTGGGCAGAGATAGGAGAAAGTCAGTTATCAGGACCAGAGATTGTGCAAGAAACTACTGACAAGATATCGCAAATCAAGGAAAGACTAAAGACTGCTAGAGATCGTCAGAAGAGCTATGCAGACAATCGCCGTAAGCCATTAGAATTTCAAGTCGAAGACAAAGTACTTTTGAAAGTATCTCCTTGGAAAGGAGTAATACGATTTGGTAAGAAAGGAAAACTGAGTCCCAGATATGTTGGACCATTCCCAGTGATCCAACGAATAGGACCAGTAGCTTATCGTTTACAACTACCAGAAGAATTAGCTGGAGTACATGATGTGTTTCATGTATACAATCTCAAGAAATGTCTATCAGACGAATCCCTGGTAGTACCTCTTCAAGATATAGAGGTAAATGAAAAGCTGAAATTCGTAGAGAAACCCCTACAAATAGAAGATCGGAAGATTAAGTTTCTCAAACATAAACGACTGGTGTTGGTCAAAGTCAAATGGGAATCCAAGAGAGGACCAGAATATACTTGGGAACTGGAATCAGAGATGAAGCGAAAGTATCCTCATCTATTTCAGTAAATCTCGAGGACGAGATTTTTCTCAAGGTGGGGAGGATGTAACAACTGCCACTAAAATCAATAATTAGGACAATAATTAGTCAATAAGAAAACCCTAATTAAGACACCCAAGTAATTCTGCACTAGCCCTAAAATTTTCGGAATGATCGGAATCAGGATCAGGGCCCCTAAAACTCGAGGGGGGGTAAACCCTAGTTGATAATTATCTTAATTAAAACGTTGCTTTGTTCTGATTTGTTGAAAAGTTGAGTCACCCAAGCTACAACCGAGTCTAGGCTGCCTATGAATTAGACTGCTTAGCTTACGGACCGTAAAGGTTCGAGCTTACGGTCCGTAAGGAGGTCCCAAAACTTGCTATAAATAGCCGACCTTGGCACTTGACTGTTGAAATTAAAACAACGTAAATAGCTGCTGTAGACGTCGAGATATAGCTGTTATATCACAATTGAACACACACGATCACGAGGTGCTGCCGCAATCAGGGTAATAACTCGATCGCTATTACGATTCAACGTCCGATCGATTATAACTATCCAACAATTGTCCAAGTGCTGCTCAAATTGAGCTTGTACTTTGTTATTCATTGTGATTTCGACTTGAATGTTTGAGTGCTGTTCGAATTCGGACTATGCTCTGTCATTCGTTGTGAATCCATTGAATTGTTAAGTATTGCACTTGATAATAGTTGTGAGGGTTTAATCTCGTGAATTGACGTAACTGCTGAATTAGTTACTAATCCCGTTTGTGTGTGCATTGTTATTTAAATTAGGTTCAAAGGCTAATCAGTAAAGCTTATACTCTGCTCGTAAATCTGCAATGTGAGTCATTCCACTTTTATAAACTCTTTTCTCACAGTTTGTGAGTCAACTGTTTTACAAAACTCCAAGTTATTTTCAAAGGTTATAATTACAGGGATTAAGTCTATGTAATCACCAAGTTACAGCCGGTATGTGGGGTTTTGTATACATTACTTATTTCCCGTCACACTTGGACAAACGGGTGGCCAAGGGGTGATCTGACCACAGTCACAGACACCATTGGACAAATGGGCTAGCCAATGGATGGTCGAGTGACAAATACTGTGGGTAGTTGGTTTGATATCAGAAACATTGTAATTCCCCTTAATACTGTAGATTATAACAAACGAGTCGTTTTAGTAAACTGAATGATTCACTCAGTATTTCCCCGCTGACAAAACCTTTTTCAAAACATGTTTCAGGTGATATGGTATGAGCAAAGAAAAGTGTCGTGGAGCACTCCAGCTTAGAAAAGTGGCTCAATGTAAATAAATAAATGAACATGTTTTGAAAATAAAGATTTCCCTGAGAAATCACAGGATTGTAAATTTTGGGAATTTATCCCTAAGTTATGAAACGAGTAGTTTAAATTATTAAAAAGATCATGTTTTAAAAAGACTTCCGTTGTCGCCTAAATTAAATACCACGGGATTCCTGTCCCGCGGCTCCTGAAACGGGTCAAACCGGGTCGGGGGCCGTGACACCCATTTGGGGAATTGTCTAATTTAGGAGTTTCTGCTTAATCTTTTGGATGTAGTTTATGTTAATTGAAGTGATGCATGGTTGTTTGGATTGTATTTTGGGTGCTTTTTTTTATTGAATTCAAGAACATCCCAAATTGGGATTTTATTCTATATGTATATACATATATATATACATATATATATATATATATTTACACTATATAGGGGAGGGTTCATTGGGGAACACTAAAAAAGTGGGGAACTGAGGAACAAGGGCATTTTTGTCCAACTATATTTCATTAACTTCACGTATCAAAAACACTACTCCATCCACACTTGCAAACCCTACCTCCTACCTCCTCTGAAGAACTACCACCACCAACGCCACCGCCATCGCCACTAAGAAAGCCTAAGTCGTAACCCTAGCTCCTCCACTGTTCGATCGTACCGGCGCAAGGTTCTAGCGAATTGAGTTGTATTTACACATCACTCCGTCGATGGAGACACGACATTTAGTGAATTGAGTTGAATTTCTTTCGATGTTTGGATGCATCAACGGTTTCTTGAACTAGGTTTGTCAATTTAAATTTAATTGCATCTGTCTACTAAATTTGATTGATATTGCAACTAGAAACATCACGATTTGTCTGGAATTGAAACTCTAATCAGTGTTGTAGTTAGTTACTATGATATTTTAGTTCGATTTTGGTGATTGACTGCGTGTGCTTGAAATTGAAGGACATAGTTTAAAAAGTTGACAAGGATTGGTAGATTTAAGTTTTTGAGATGAACTTTGTAGGTTCTTTGAAATTGATAGCGTTTTCAAAACTTACAACATAATTGTAAGTGGATTGTTCATTTGAGGAGGAGGATTTTGACAACATATTGTGCTTTCTATACTTCAATTTAGTAGTTAAACACTAATATATGTGCCTGAACTACTGTATGGATGCCTAATAAGTTGGTTTGTTTGACAACTAGGTGTAGATATGCCTAATTAGCATATCATGATTTGGACCTGTGGATGGGCGAATCGAATTGTGTCTTTGATTTGTGAGCTATGAGATGGTGGTAGCTTAGAGTTCACTCTCCCAGTTGGTCTTACTTACTGAATTTGCCATATTAGGTTCTTACCTAAGGTTTTAGTCAACCATTGGGTGTCACCCCAGTGGCCACCGGTGTGACAACCGGTAATTAACGGCTTCTAATTACGCGATTAACGAATGTTTACGGTGATAATAAATAGTGTTTAAGGCACGAATTAACTTAACCAGGCTCTTGGGATGCCTAGGAACGTCTATCCGACCTTACAGTACGCGAATGGTGATTTACGGGAAAACTTTTGAATGTTAAGCGGTAACAAACTGACACTGGACAAAATACTGACCACGTCGACAAATATGAAGTTTATACGTATAACTTATATTTATGAATGTTGTTTTGTGAAAACATCATGCTTTCAAACGACACAAAGCGCAAACGTGAACGAAAAACGCGACCGCAGGAGACGCACCGACAACGAAACGGAAGCATCAGACACGCGTATTACCTTTAAAACTTAAATTTTTCGATATATTTTGATTCATACTTATATTTTTATATCCGTAGACGAAACCGGGTCGAAAAAGGGATGAAAACGAACAAACGACGCATTTTACGCACTTTTTATGCAATCGACGATCAAACGCGATAACGATGAAATACCGATCATGTTTTACGTATTTTGATAATAAAATTATATCCTACGACGTTCAATGGAGTTCGAGTATGAAAGCGGGTTTGTATGAACATACGGATCGCTTAAAACACGGGATTGGGCTTGTGGGCCTTGGGCCCAAGCCCAAGCCCAAGCCCACTAAGAGAAAAACCTAGCTATAAAGGAAGTCAAACCCTAACTCTTGTTCATTGGATCAGCCGCTCACCTCATATTGTCTAACCTTATCTTCTTCTTCATTTGAAAGAAATGAAGCACTTTATCTCTCTCTCTCTTTCGATCTATGTATCAGACACACAAGAAAAGGAAAATAACATAAAACCCATATCAACTATAACATTCATCTCCCTCAAACACTTCCACTCACCAACACAGCCCCCCCCCAACCCTCGTCGCTCTGATCGGCGACCGGAGTGATGCCGGTGAATGGTTTCCGGTGAGTCACCCCTCCGACACCTCACCCGACACCCTCTTCGCTCCCCCTCTGTTTCACCGTAGATCGACACCAGTAGCAGCGCCGCCAGGCCGCGGCGGCGGTTATTCTCCGCCCTTCTTCTCCGATGACACCTACACACCACATACTTCGTCTTCCACTGTTTCTCTAACCAACAACAACTCCGGCGGCGAAGATGATATCTGATGGAGATGATGATGTTAACGTGAAGACAGGGGTGGTTGACGGAACCGACGGCGGTGGTGTTCGATGTTCCCGACGACAGACCCGGTAAGCACTTATCTCGGTTCCTAATTTTCTTTTAAGTTCTGATTGGTGACTGATGTTGATGAGTGTTGCTACTGTTGTTGTTTTTGATGTTGGCGCCTGCGGCCGACGCCACGGTCGACATCAGCTGAAGTGGTGACGCAATTCAGTTGGTTTCGAGTGTACATCGGGTTAAGTTTCATTGTTCGGGTCAAGTCTCGGGTAGCTCGGTTCGAGTCAAGCCAGTCAACAGTAAATCACGGTCAGAACTTCGGTTCGGGTGTGGTCAACAGCGGTCAACTTCGGGTTCAAGTCAGCGGGTCAGATTTGCACTCCGTGTTAACTCGGTCAAACCGATTTGACTCGGTCAACACCCGAGTCAACTCGGGTCAACAATGCGGACCGGTTCAGTTTTAGTCAAAGATTGGTTTATCTCGAGTTCAGCTCAGTGAAGGATTAACTCGGTTAGGGTTCTGATTACACACAGTTCAACTCGGTTTGACTCGGTCAAACCGAGCCAACTCAGTCAACGGCGGTCAACAAGAGTAAAAAAAAAATGGTCAACTCAGATCCGGTAAAGTTTTAAGCGTAGCGAATTAGTTACGTTAGATTTCATATAGTTAAACGCGAAACCGAGCTCGACCGATACCGTTAGTGATTAATCACGTTTTATTTTTGTCGTATTGATCAAGCTTTAGTATATATTGTGTGAATTGATTAAATTCTTGTTGAGATTTGACAAAATACGACAACTTTTTATTGTCGGGTTACTCCTAAAACAGAGGAAACTCTGTCCATTTTTCCTAAAAATCCGATACACGACGCGCGATTATATCCTAAAAACGACACTTATCGAAATCCGAATTCTTCCTATAAAATAAATAGACATATTAATTTTGACGACGTTATGAGTTAACGAAAATTGACACTTATTTAAAATAAACATAAGGTTTATAATTATTTCAAACATCAATATTCCGAGCACTTTTATACGATAAATATAAGGTGTATACATATTTCAAACATTTAAATTTCGAATATTTATTTCACACCACGACTTCATACATTTTCCTTAAATAAATATAACGATTTATATTTATTTCAAACGCCGAAATTTATATTTCAAATGTCAAGATTTCGAATATATATATGTAGATATATACACACACACATGTTATTCACTTACGTCTTACGAAAGCTACGAAAAGTCGTACTACTATTTCATCTACGTATTTCTATTTGCGACAACTAACACGACGCCGTGAGTTTATTTATATTTATATATATATCTTATAACACTCGAAAACTAAGTCGATTTCGTTACTTGGTTTACCCCGATTATGAACGGGATCATTAAATTACCATCGATTGGTTATTCTAAGTCAAGATCACACTAACTTAGAGTCGTTTAGTTAACGACTCAGTAGAGCTCGGACACGTAGTTTAACTACGTCCTCATATTAGAAACTGATAAGTTATTCCATGTTAGGAATACTATAGTTGCACGCTAGCTAATGCACATTCTTGGAACGACACTACGGAATCACGCTAGGCTAGCTTTGCACAGGAATGTCAAGGTGAGTTCATAACCCCCACTTTTTACTGTTTTACATTTTCATAAATGTTTTCGGGGGTGGAAAGACATGCAAGTTTTGCAAAAATAAACAACTTTTCGATGAACGAAACTCATATTTATAAACCGTGTTGCGAATGAATTTCAAGGAACTTAAATGGTTTACGAATGATTTCGATCAAACATACCGGTTTTACAAATTTGATTCGCATATTACGAAACATGCATGATTTCTAATGGGTACGGGCGACACAGTCGAGGTGATTCGACACAGTCGAGGGGATTCGACACAGTCGAGGTTATTCGACACAGTCGAGGTTATTCGACACAGTCGAGGTGATTCGACACAGTCGAGGGGATTCGACACAGTCGAGGTTATTCGACACAGTCGAGGTGATTCACACAGTCGAGGTGATTCGACACTAAAAACCGTCTACACAGGTTGAGTACTTCCTATGTCGCCGCATACGTTAATGTCCTCGCGAAACATTAACGATCAACCTGTTCATAGACGCTTTACATACCCATTTACAACATTAAAACTTTCCTATATTCATAAGATTCATTTGATGGAAACTCACAAATACATGAATTACAAACTTTGGTAACGTTTTTCAAGTTATACCTAAGTAAGAGGAAGCGCTGATCCTGCTTACAAAGGTTCGTTTGGGCTCGGCCCTTTCTCTCTCGTGCAATGCACAAAGACTCTCGTGGGCTAGACCCACAGTTTTCATATATCATGCCGAGAAAATGATTTTACTATATTTTCTCAACAACTTTAAAACCGGTTATCAAAAAGATTTCTTTTAAATCTTTTCAAAACAAACTATGAACTCGCTCAACTTTATGTTGACTTTTTCGCATGTTCTTTCTCAGGTTACATTTTTAAAACTATGGAATGGTTGGAATAGGAGAACCCACGGGATCTCGAGTACTTAGCGGCATTCATTTTCTAGAAGTCTTAGCTTATTTGCTTCCGCTGTGCAATGAAGATACCGGTCCAGTCACGCCAGCTCTGATATTTCGGGGTGTGACAACCGGCCCCCACCTTAAACCGGCCTGAGAACACTCGAGGTCACAGGTTCGAAACATGTTTCAGCCCCTCGGGTTGGCAGGGGTTTCATCGTCAGGCAGCGTTGTCAGTTCGCTAGCTTGGGAAGGGGGATCCCTTCCGCGGTCGGGGGTACCATGCATCTACCATTTTTAAAGGTTTTAGTTGAAATATTAACTACGGCTCGGCTCGATTTAACGTGATGTCTGCGCTGCAACGCGCATGGGAATTATACTAGTTAGATCTAAATTTGAAAAAGGTCAACTGAAGACGATGGCACAAGATCTGTTTGTTCACAAGGCTCTACGGTCTGATTGCTTATAGTTGCACTCTCCAATCGTAAATCCAAGGCCTTTATAGTTATAAGTAATTTTAATTTGGATCATTCTTGCACTAAGATAACGTTGTTAAGATTAGATTTTTCTATTTATAATGTGTTTTTTTTTTTTTTGAAATCATATAATAAAGATAGAATGATAGTTATGTTAGTTAAATTTGTGTCATTTTAAAAGATACATATACAAGATAAAGTGATTTGGATAAATGAAAAAAATAGAAAGTTACATTTACTTTTCCTTATGTTTTTTTTTTCACTTAACAAAGCTTAATTGTCAATGATGGAACCGGAGACCCTAGTACTATCAAGGTGGAGTTAAGGGGATGATGTGATACGGCAAATGGACGGAAGGTGACAGACTGAAGGACCAATTCCCGCGGATCTTCAATCTGGTGCAACACAAAAAAGCAATCATACAAGACTGCTTCAAGGGGGTTAATCAAGGCATCTGTTGGGATCTAGCGTGGCGGAATCCCCCTAATTCTGCAGCGGAAAGAAGCGAGTGGGTCGAGTTGCCGAGCCTTCTTGAGAAGCAAAACATCACAACAACTGGGGATTTGGGGAGATGGGTTACTGATGGTGTCAAGATCATGCCTTCGGTTAAACAGGCGTACATCGATTTAGAAGATAGAATAAACCAGGGGGCGCAACCCAATCCCATTATCTAGAACAATATTGCGGTGCTGAAAGTTAACTACTTTTGTTGGAGAGCGGGCCTTCACAAAATCTCGATGGTCAATGCTCTAACGAAAAGGAATGTGAAGAGAGGGGGGGTATGCAAGATCTGCGGCATTGAACAAGAGACGACTGACCATCTGCTGGTAGGCGTCCACTTCGCCAAAGCAGTGTGGTGGCTTGTTTGTGTTTGGGTGAAGATTGCGATTCGGACAAATTTCGATAGTGTGGCATCCATGTTTTCTCACTGCGGTAGTCAAGACATGTGAAGACTTTGGCAACGATAAAATATTCAACTGGAAACACAAGACCGTAAGCATGGTGCTGGAAGAAATCAAATTCGGTTCCTACTGGTGGGTGGAGAAAAGCAGTCGGATCGGAGGGTTGTGAAAAGAGAATTGGAATGATTTTACTAATTTAGACTTTGTTTAATTGGTAGGGGGTGTATGTTTTGTTTTAGCTATCTTGGTGTGTTCATGTGGTCTTAGTCTCTTGCTAAGTCTCGTTGTATGTTTGTTTGTTGGTTTTCCAATAATAGTATTCTTTGCTGGCCAAAAAGAAAAGCAACAAGGTGAGTGATGGTTCGTTGACTTAAAAAATGAAGTGAACAACAGTTCTATTTGTATTTTTTTTTACAGAAGACAATATTATAGATAATTTTAACTATATATCTATCATTAATTAACATATTAAGGTGAATTCAAAGTAAGTAGTAGTACGGTACATCAAAACATCATCTAATCTCAAAAAAAGTCATTCTTTCTTTTTTTTTGTTTTTCTTTTAAAGGGCTAACAAATCAAACTCGAGCACTCTTGGGTACTCACTAGACAAATCGAATGCTCTGAGAGTAACCCGAGTCACCAAACACCAATTTCGGTGAAAACCCAGTAACTTGCCTGCACATAGGCACGACAGTGAAAATACCTGTAAAACCCGTTTGGCTCAAGAATCGAACCCAAGATTCCCCATATCTCCTATCATTGCCCACCAATACCTCTACCGCTGCAATGCAACGACATTGGACATAGTCATTCTTTCTATTTGGTTTGTTTCAACTTTTAGATTACCAATAATGTTAATGATCTATGAAGGTACCAACCTATAGGACCAAACATTTAAATTTAACAAGTTAAGTTATTTTATTTAAAGTTTACTTTCAAAAAATTTTGTTAAACATAATATTAAAAGTTCACTTTCAAATAATTTTTTAATCATAACGTTAAATATATTAAAATAAATAAATTTAACATGTTCAATGAAAGTTTGCATTGGTCAATTAGATTCGGTTCAACTTTATTGTACCATGTTATATATTGAATTTTGGATTAGAGTTAAAAAATAAAATAACGTTTGTGTGAGTATGGATTTGCGGAATTTGTGTAGCGGGAAAAAGGAAATACAGTTTACGGTTTATGCGGGCTCAAAATATTTAAGTAAATAAATTTAACATGTTAAATGTTAAATGAAAGACATTATTTGACTGCATTACATATTGAATTTTGTATTAAAGTTAAAAAAATTAAAATAAAGTTTTGTGTGAGGATGGATTTAGGAGGGTAGAGCATTTGTAGCCAGAAGAAGGAAACAGGGTCAATGCAGACTCAAAATATTTAAATAAATAAATTTAACATGTTAAATTAGAGTTTGCATTGATCAGTTAGATTTTGTTCAACCTTATTTGACCATATTATATACTGAATTTTGGATTAGCGTTAAAAAATTTATAATAACGTTTGTGTGAGTGTGGATTTGATAGGGTTTGAGGGACTTGTGTAACAGGAAGAAAGAAATAGAGTCTATGCGGGCTCAAAATATTATTAAAAATAAATTTAACATGTTAAACGTTAAATAATAGACTTTATTTGACCATATTATATATTAACTTTTGGATTAGAGTATAAAATACTAAAATAAAGTTTTGTGTGGAGTTTATGCGTGCTCAAAATATTAAAATAAATTAATTTAACATGTTAAAGAAAAGTTTGCTTTGATCAACTAAACTTGATTCGACTTTATTTGACCAAACATGTTAAAATAAGTTTTGTACATTAAACTTTATCATGTTAAATGAGAGTTTGTCTTGATCTACTAGGTTCGATTTAACTTTATTTGACCATATTATATATTAACTTTTGGATTAGAGTATAAAATACTAAAATAAAGTTTTGTGTGCAGTTTATGCGGGCTCAAAATATTAAAATAAATTAATTTAACATGTTAAAGAAAAGTTTGCATTGATCAACTAAACTTGATTCGACTTTATTTGACCAAACATGTTAAAATAAGTTTTGTACAATAAACTTTATCATGTTAAATGAGAGTTTGCCTTGATCTACAAGGTTCGATTTAACTTTATTTGACAATATTATATATTAAATTTTGGATTAGAGTATAAAATAGTAAAATAAAGTTTTGTGTGGAGTTTATGCATGCTCAAAATATTAAAATAAATTAATTTAACATGTTAAAGAAAAGTTTGCTTTGATCAACTAAACTTGATTTGACTTTATTTGACCAAACATGTTAAAATAAGTTTTGTACATTAAACTTTATCATGTTAAATGAGAGTTTGCCTTGATCTACTAGGTTCGATTTAACTTTATTTGACCATATTATATATTAAATTTTGGATTAGAGTACAAAATACTAAAATAAAGTTTTGTGTGGAGTTTATGCGGGCTTAAAATATTTAAATAAATATATTTAACATGTTAAATTAGAGTTTGCATTGATCTGTTAGATTTGGTTCAACTTTATTTGACCATATTATATACTGAATTTCGGATTAGTGTTAAAAAACTTATAATAACGTTTGTGTGAGTATGGACTTGATAGGGTTTGAGGGACTTGTGTAGCAGGAAGAAAGAAATAGAGTCTATGCGGGCTCAAAATATTAATAAAAATAAATTTCACATGTTAAACGTTCAATAATAGACTTTATTTGACCATATTATATATTAACTTTTGGATTAGAGTATAAAATACTAAAATAAAGTTTTGTATGGAGTTTATGCGTGCTCAAAATATTAAAATAAATTAATTTAACATGTTAAAGAAAAGTTTGCTTTGATCAACTAAACTTGATTCGACTTTATTTGACCAAACATGTTAAAATAAATTTTCTACAATAAACATTATCATGTTGAATGAGAGTTTGCCTTGATCTAGTAGGTTCGATTTAACTTTATTTGACCATATTATATATTAAACTAGGTTAGAACCCCGTGTATTACATAGGTTAAATAAATGTAATTTTATTTATTAAATAATAAAAAGTTATATTTTTATGAACCCCATATATTATACGGGTTAAATAAATGTAATTTTATATATCAAATAATAAAAAATAGTTATATCTTTAAAAACCATCTGTATTACACAGATTAAATAAATGTAATTTTGTATACTAAATACTAAAAACGTCGTATCTTTAAAAAACTCGTGCATAATCGGGTTGAATAAATATAGCAAATAATAAAAATATTACATCCATAAAAATCCCGTATGTTACACGTGTTGAATAGATCTAAAAAAGAGTTCTATCTTTAAAAACCATGTGTATTAAACATATTAAATAAATGTAATTTTGTATATTAAATACTAAAAACGTCGTATCTTTAAAAACCCATGTATAGTCGGGTTGAAAAATTTACCTGATAATAAAAAAATTGTATGCTTAAAAACTCCATATATTACACGTGTTGAATAAATCTAGTTTTACATAGCAAATGATAAAAAGTTATATTCTTTAAAAACATTGTGTATTACACGGGTTATATAAATGTAACTTTGTATAGTAAATAACAAAAAAAAAGTTATATTTTTAAAAATCCCGCGTTTTACACGAATTGAATAAATATAATTTTGTATACCAATTAATAAAAAAGTTATATTTTAAATAAATTAGGATAACATTTAATATTAATTTATTATTTATATATTTAATATAAGATAAGTAGGAAAGATGTTTTACACGAGTTGAATAAATATAATTTTGTATACCAATTAATAAAAAGTTATATTTTTAATAAATTAGGATAACATTAATATTAATTTATTATTTATATATTTAATATAAGATAAGTAGGAAAGAGAGGTATTTGTTTTTAAAATATATTAAATTAACAATTTAGATTTGAGAATAATATTTTAATAAAGTATGGTAAGATTTAATATTAATTTATTATTTATTTATTTAGTTAATATAAGATAAATTTAAATTTGAGGATATCTTTTATGAATAACACGTGTCTAAAACTTGGTTTCTTTTATTATAGTAGATAGATTTTGGATTAGAGTATAAAATACTAAAATAAAGTTTTGTGTGGAGTTTATGCGTGCTCAAAATATTAAAAAAAATTAATTTAACATGTTAAAGAAAAGTTTGCTTTAATCAACTAAACTTTGATTCGACTTTATTTGACCAAACATGTGAAAATAAGTTTTGTACATTAAACTTTATCATGTTAAATGAGAGTTTGCCTTGATCAACTAGGTTCGATTTAACTTTATTTGACCATATTATATATTAACTTTTGGATTAGAGTATAAAATACTAAAATAAAGTTTTGTGTATAGTTTATGCGGGCTCAAAATATTAAAATAAATTAATTTAACATGTTAAAGAAAAGTTTGCTTTGATCAACTAAACTTGATTCGACTTTATTTGACCAAACATGTTAAAATAAATTTTGTAGAATAAACTTTATCATGTTAAATGAGAGTTTGCCTTGATCTACTTGGTTCGATTTAACTTTATTTGACCATATTATATATTAAATTTTAGATTAGAGTATAAAATACTAAAATAAAGTTTTGTGTGGAGTTTATGCGGGCTTAAAATATTAAAATAAATAAGTTTAACATGTTATATGAGCGTTCACATTGATCATCTAAACTCGATTGGAATTTATTTGACCAAACATGTTAAAATAATTTTTGTACGATAAACTTTAACATGTTAAATGAGAGTTTGCGTTGATCAACTAGGTGCGATTCAACTTTATTTAACCAAAATTATATATTGAATTTCAGCCTAGAGTTCAAAATACTTAAATAAAGTTTTATGTGTAGTCTATAAGGGCTCAAAATACTAAAATAAATTAATTTAACATGTTAAAAAAAGTTTGCATTGATCAACTAAACTTAATTTGACTTTATTTGACCAAATATATTAAAATAAGTTTTGTACAATAAACTTTAACATGATGAAAGGTTGACTTATTCTACTAGGTTGATTTAAATTTATTTGACCAAATTATATATTAAATTATGGATAAAGTTTAAAATACTAAAATAAAGTTTTGTATGGAGTTTATGCGGGCGCAAAATATTAAAATAAATCAATTTAACATGTTAAAGAAAAGTTTGCATTGATCAACTAAACTTGATTCGACTTTATTTGACCAAACATGTTGAAATAAGTTTTGTACAATAAATTTTAACACGTTAAATGAGAGTTTGTCTTGATCTAAAAGGTTTAACTTAACTTTATTTGGCCAAATTATAAATTAAATTTTGCATTAGATTTTAAAATACTAAAATAAAGTTTTGTATAGAGTTTATGCTGGCTAAAAATATTAAAATAAATAAATCTAACATGTTAAATGAGCGTTTACATTGATAAACTAAACTTGATTCGAATTTATTTTAACAAACATGTTAAGATAAGTTCGATAAACTTTAAAATGTTAAATAAGAGTTTGCATTGATCAATTAGGTGCGATTCAACTTTATTTAATCTAATTATATATTGAATTCAGCCTAGAGTCCAAAATATTAAAATAATGTTTTATGTGTAGTTTATGCGGACTCAAAATATTAAAATAAATTAATTTAACATGTTAAAAAAAGTTTGCATTGATCAACTAAACTTGATTCGACTTTATTTGACCAAAAATGTTAAAAAAAGTTTTGTACAATAAACTTTAACACGTTAAATGAAAGTTTGCATTGATCTACAAGGTTCAATTTAACTTTATTTGACCAAATTATATATTAAATTCTGGATAAGAGTTTAAAATACTAAAATAAAGTTTTGTACGGAGTTTATGCAGGCTAAAAATATTAAAATAAATTAATTTAACATGTTAAAGAAAAGTTTGCATTGATCAACTAAACTTGATTCGACTTTATTTGACCAAACATGTTAAAATAAGTAACCCAACCTATTGGTTAGCTCGAACTCTAACAAGGAACTTCTCGTTGTCTTCTTCAACAACTTTAAACATGCTCTCAATTAGCTATTTTTTCTCCTACGGTCCAAGAAGTGTAAGATCGATCTCTTCGTGAACGATATGTCCATTATCAAGAACATACTTCAAGATTCCTTTCTTTAATCTATCATATGTAGAAAGCATTTCAATTGCAGCCCATTTGAGTTCTTCTTCACCATCCTCCCTCCTATTTTCTACAAGTATTGAAGAGAAAGCCTCTTTGATACTAGCTGATGCCCAACTTCTACTAGATGATGAAATACTCCTTCGTCTGGGCATATGTTATAGACCTGACAATATAACATACTTTTTTATCAACATTATTACATTAATAAAAATAATTAGTATGCCATATGATCATGGGAGCTATATTATTTCATTACCAATCTATCATTTTGAGTTTAGTGCATGTAATCGTTTATTTTTCAAGAAATCGATTCATGTTCTTCTACTTATAAACTCAAAAATAGTCACAAATGGAAAGAAAAAAGAAGAAATTACACCAGCGCCGAGGTTTTCTCGACATGAGAGACAAACACGAAGCTGCTTTGCAACTTTCTTCACATTCTCACCTTTAGCTTTCAAAATCTCCTGACGCAAGAAAAAGCTTCTTTGCAACATTTTCCCTATAGATGTTCATGTGTTACGGATTAAGATTGATTTACCGTTAAAGACGCGGGTTACAAACGAGGTTTTCAAATGTAACACGAGTTTTTTACATGTAAAAACAAGTTTTTTATACTCTCGTTACATCTCTGACTTTGAGAACAACGAATGAACTTCAAAGTGAAGAAACCGAACTCCAAATGGAATAAGTGAAACAGAAGCATGCTAGATCAAGTTAAAATTGAACCAAAGCAATTAATTGTAAGTAAAAACAAAAGCATATTGAATAAAAAAGTAGCATACTGGAGAAATTAGTTGAACTAAAAAAAAAGTGAAAAACAAGATTATATAGACACCGTTGTGTAGAATCGAACCAAAATCATTGGACCAAAAACCGTTGCACCAAAATCAAACGTCAAAAACCTATACAAGCTCCATAACTAAACATCAAAATCAGCAATCGATTAATATCAGTCGCACCGTTATTAATTTTGTGTTGGGAGGAACACTTAATAAGAAAATCAATCGAGAAATTCAACGGTTTGGAACCAACAGTCACCAAAAAAGCAGGTCAAAACGGTAAAATGAAAAATTGTTGTATTTTCGTGAAACTTACAAACCATCAAAATTTTAACTAACCACAATGCAGGTCAAAAAAGTAACATGAAACCTCCATAGATAGTTTTCTATTGCAGCCACTGATTTGTTTAAAACTTGTAGATTATGTAAAAATGATTTGTTTAACATGTAAAACTTATATATTTTGCATTTAAAGTTATGTACACCTAATTTAAATTATGAAATGTAGGTAACCAAAAGTGAAATTCAAAAGAAAATTAATAACAAGAAATCAACATGATAATCGAAATGAAAGTGACCAATGTTTGACCGCACAAGTGACGACAACAGCCTCCAGCTCAGAGCAGGACCTCATATTCTAGTCAAAATTTGCCTATCAAATGAAAATCATATCGCAGATGTGATGCACATCGATCAAATCTAACAATCTAAGCACTAAAACTACTAATTAGCAAAATAGATAGCAAAGTACAGTAAACGCACACTCAGATTCATCAAGATAACTATTGTCATCAAAACTTGCTGATTGTTTAAAATCATACTGCATATCAATCAAATCTAACGATCGGAATACTAAAACCTACTAAATTAGCAAATTAAATAGCCAAAAAGTAAATGTACGGTCATATTCGTCGGATGATGCAGCCAGAAGACTGGTGCGATATATAAATCAAATTTAATTAAAAAAATTAACATGTTAAAACGATTTCTTTTTTCTAAAAAAAGCTACAAAAATCTACAAATAATCATAATTTCATATAATCAGGTTAAATTAAATAAAACTTAAATGATAATCGCAAATAAATGATACCTTAAACTGAGATCTAAGATCTGAAACCCTAAAATACTCCATAGATCTCAGACAAAATCGGCAACAACTACAGTTTCTAACAGTCTTCCGTAAGCAGATCTGAAAAAACATAGATTATCAATGTAGATTCGAAAAATCTCAACCGAAATATGAAAAATCGCAGATGAAATAAAGGAAATCAACGAAGATTATACCGATTAATTGTTCTCCGGTGATAAACACAATATTCCGGCCACATAATCCGGCGAAGACGGTGAAAAGATGTCAAATTGGATCTCTATAGAAACAGACTCCATAGAAACCTAATAGAAACTTTTCAAAAATACCAAAACTACCCCTCCGCCTTTTTTAAGCCTTGCAAAATTTAATCTAATCCCAGCCCTTGATTAAGTTAATCCAAGGGTGTTCCCCTGTTCCCCACTTTTTTAGTGTTCCCCAATGAACCCCAAACTATATATATATATATATATATATATATATATATATATATATATATATATATATATATATATATATATATCATGTCAATATTATCATTTTATTAACTTCCAAATTCTACAGGAAAGGAAACTTAGGCGTGAATTAACGGTTCGTGAAGCGTGGAAGCAATCACACTGCAGGAAAGGAAGTCTACCATTGGATACAGATCTAAGTTGTAGCAGTTCACTACTTTTGGACGTTGATTCGAAAGGGGACGCTCAAGAAGAAAATCTTGTATGCGTTGATGCTAGGTAGAGGAGACTTGGGTAAGTCAATTGATTAGTAAATCTGAACAAATATTTCAAAATTAAAAACACGAAGTTTATTACAATGAAATTTGTATAATATAATTATGTGTTTATCCCATTAGGTTAAATATGAAGGTTTTCTTGAGGAGAAGTATGGGAAAGAGTGTAATAAACATCCAAAATTTGACAAAGACTTGTGGTCACGAGCTGAGGGCAACAAGAAAGGAAAAGTGTACGGGTTAGGCAATGATAGTGACCCGTGTGTGTACATAGCAGAGAAGAACCCTGAGGTATTTTTAATCCTTTTAGACTAATAACTTTTGTGCATTTGTATCTTTTCCCAATGTTATTATGTTTATTTGGTTTGAGATGCTTGTTTTTTATTGTTAGGTTTGATGCTCTTAAATAAGTGAGAATGTTAAGGAATTTCATAATGATTTGATTACACCTTCTTTATGGGTTGTTTCATACAAAAAAGATTATTTTAAAATTAGGTATAATTTCATTCTTAATATGTAAACAAACTGGAACATGCTATCTAGCTTCTAGCACTTGAATTGTAGCTAACAGTTGTATTTTGTTTTCTTTGCAACCAATTTGACCCATTATTAGTTTTCGTTAATTCTGATTTCTTGATTCTATTCATTGGTTATTTTGTAGATTGAAAAGTTGAACTTAGTTATCAAGGAGCTCGTTAAGGAAAAAGATGAAGAAAAAGAAAGGTTCAATGGAATTATTGCGGGGTTGTTGGCTGAAAAAGAAAAAGATAAGGTGGATAAAGATGCGTTGCTTGATAGGATGTCACAAATTGAAGCTATGTTAATAGCTACAGTTCGAAGATAGGCTATAAACACTTGGTTTTGAATGTTTAGATGTTTATCTTATTAGGATAATTTTAATTGGTTTATATTTTAGTTAGTATTTTTTATATGCTTTTGAAAACAAGATGTTTTATATAATTATGGGATTTTATTAGACTTTTTTTTATGTTATTTGTAGTTTTATTAATATGTAATTTTGATGAAAATAGCAGGGAGAAAAGAAATCTGAATTAAAAACCAATATTTCAGTAGTAATCAGTATGGTAGCAAATGGTTGCAATGGTGTAAAAAACAGTGGCTAAATGGTGGTAATATCATGGCTAAATTGGCTAAATGGTGGCAATATCGGTGGCTAAATGGTGATGGTGGTAATATCAGTGGCTAAATGGTATCAAAACGTACAAAAACCGATGGTTAAATGGTGGCAAATCAGTGGCTAAATGGTATGAAAACGTATCACAACTCGGTGGCCAACTCGGTGGCAAACAAGTAGCAAACATGAAGCGGTGGCAAATAGTTTTGACCAATTTTGTGGTGGTAAAATAAGATAGCAAAATATAAAAATGGTGGCAATTTGGTGGCATTAGGGCAATTGACATGGGTGTTTTTCTCACCGTATTTTCGGTGGCAAACTGGTGATAATAAGGAAATTGTTACCATTTTGTAACCAAAATTTACATGACAAAAACCATGTTTTCAAGTATAAACCACCAAACGATGAATAACTTTAACTAACTTAGACATAATTATCCCCAAAAATGTCTGTTTTGGTCAAAAATCACACAAGGATAATGTAACCAAATCTGATTTTTGTGAGGTTAGATGCTTGGCTAATTGAACAAATGTGTAAACAACAAATGAATGAAATGAATGATGAACATAAGGATTTATACGAGGAAAAATCCCTTGATCAGTGAATAATCTCTGGCATAAAAAACCTCGGATAGTGAAAACTATCACTATCAACTTTATTGAACAAATAAAGTTTACAACTTTGGATGATAACTAGCTTGGTACAATGATTGCTAGAGTGTGAGTGAGTGTAATCGCCAAGAGTTTGCAGAGAGTTCGAGTGTTGTGAATGTGTGTTGCAATATTTCTAAATAAAGCTTGTTATCCCCTTTAAAATTAGAAAATATCTAAGTAACAAACTATCCGAAATAGGTGCAAGCTTCCCCACGATCACCACAACGGTCATATAGTCATTGCACGTGCAAAAATGTCAAGCATATTTCCCTAGAATCTCGGTATGACCAAGTCTCATTCGAATACACCTGCAAAACAAGTTTAAAAATAATGGAAACAATGGTTAGTTTAGAATAATAATGAGGATCCTGGATCCTTAGCCTTCCTGAGTCATCTCCTGAGGATCCTCGATCCATACTAAACTGAGGATTCATGATCCATGCTACACTTGAGGATCCGTGATCCACATGCTGCAAAATTCTATCCCTAACAATTGCCCCCAAACATGACTAGTTGATATCCGATTAGATAGTCATGTTTCAACATATTTCGGACTACCATTGCAAGTGGATATAGCCGTTACAGTGATGATGTCAGCGGTAGTCATCTCCTGCAACAACAATCATTATAAATACATTAGAGATAAGGATTGAAATCTACATTTATATTCGAGATCCTCTCCTTTAAATCCTCATTCGAAGATCTCATCAGGTATTTCCTTCTCTCTTCTCTATTATCTTTCTGTGTTTCGATCCTCTGTTCTTCAAAAATCCATGGCGAAGATGAGCACTCGTTCTTCTCCCGCCAAGAATCATGATCACAATAGTCCATTAAAGAGTCAGGGTTTAACCAAAAACCCTTCAATGGAGCTTTGCCGATTCACTGATATTGAAGTTGATCAGTTTCGCCCCAGTTTTCCTGATGGTACCATATTCCGGCCGTTTGATTCTTCAACCAAAAGTGACTGTGTATTAGAGACACCTGGATCACCTTCTCTGCAGCCCCTTTTCAGATATGGTTCACTTATCCTTTCCCTGTTCTCACACAGGGATTCTTCACACTTACCGGCCTATGCTACATCCAAGCTATGCCGATGGTGCGGAGGGTCCTGTACACACTAGAGCACATCGTAGAACAGGAAGGTATAGACATAGGGATGTCTAAGTTGAGCCAACTGTATAACCTTGTAAGCCATGGTTCCTATCGATATCTCTTCAAGACCAAACCCCAGCAGCTTCACCCGATCTTAAAAACCACCAAGAATGACACCAACTGGAGGAATCAATTCTTCTTCGTGAGGAGGATTCTATTCCAAACGAGAGTCAACTTCCCAAAAAGTGGAACACAGATGGTAGGATATAGGATCCTTAGATTAGGACAACGACAAGAATCCTTCTTTTCTGTTGAGGATAACTGATCCTTCATTTTTGTCTATGCAGCTATCACCCTGTCATATATTCAAGAGTCACCTGTCACCAAAGAAAGAGTTGAAGCTTTCTGGAAGCTTGATCCTGCCATTAGAACATTTCCTCCAAAGTCAAAGGATCTAGAAGACATCTCATCCACTTCCTACACCATGTCATGTATGTATCCATATTTGTGCATACATAAATACTTAATAAAATAAGGATATGAATACTTATCTGTGTGTTATGCTTGTAAGTGCTGGTAAATCTTCCAAGTCTGCTTCCAGGTTCAGCGTTGCCGATCTCCAGGATATTGCATCCATAAGGTCCCTCAAGAAGGAGCTGGCTGCAAGCCAGAGCAATCAGGAGCCCAAAGGCATGAGCACAAGGGGTAAGGGAACAAAAAGGAAGAAGCCCACTGAAACCTCCGAAGGGCTGCCTCTGATGGAACGCCAGCTTCATGACTATGTCTCCGAGGTAAGGATATCATATCCTACAATTATGCTCCCTTTGAGGATAAGGGATCCTGATTATTGAATTTTCCTTGTGCAGAAATTTGCTGAACTTCAAATCCTTCTGGACCAACGCCTGGTCGAAGCTGATGAGAAGAGCCTGAACCTCCAAAAGATTGCCCTTTCCAAGGATAAAAAGATCCCCTCGCTAGAAAAGGACATCAACATGCTGCAAAAGGAGCTGCTCCTTGCTGAGATGACAGCCCAAAAAGAGAGGATGGAGATCATGGATGGGGCCAAACTCTCTGCTACCATCGCCATGCTGAAGATCAAGTTGCAGATGGCCAAGGAAGCTGTTGATCCTTCCTTTGATAGGTCTGAATGGGACTTGGAGGCCTGGAAGCAAAGGCTAGCTGAACTCGGAGATGAGGATGAGCCTGAGGAGGTGCTAGCTCTTGAAGGTGGAGGCAGCGAGATCAAGGATCCTGAGGAGGTAGCGGCTGGTGGAAGTTGCAAAGGTGGTGAGGAGAAGGTGGATGAGGCAGCGAAGGTGTAGGCTGCATAAATGGGCGATGATGGATATTTCTAGACGTGGTCGGGGCCCATTTTTTATGGTTTGGTAGTTGTTTTGGTTGATGGTGTTTTTATTTTGAACAATTATGGTCTGTAACTAAACAATAGTCTTTAGGGTTAAGGATCACTGATCCTTTGAACAATACGGGGGTAACAAAGGTGGATGGGTCCTTCTGTTTGTGAAGGATGAAGCCTTTGATGCCCCTCATCTTTTGATTTCCTGTACTCAATGAACCTTGTTAATATGGACACCCTTTACCAACCTAAGTGGACAGGCCACGTTTTGCTCGTAGAAACTTGGGTTGGCAATTTTGACAACCTTTAAAAGGGTTAAAGTTGATAAATAAATAAAATCTTAACTTTTGGCTATCTTTGTGTTATTGACTTTATGTTCTGATGTTATTTCATATACATTTATGTGTCAATTTCCATTCCAAAATCTTAGGATTTGTAATTGTTAGAATATCACATGTATATTTAAGTTGGTTTAAGTCAAAAGATAAAACACAATATGATCAAGGATCATATATCCTATTGTCAAAGAATAAGGGTATAATCAATAAACCAAGAATAAAGTTAAAGTCAATAAAGATCATACAAGAGAATCCAAGTTAGGATTCTATATCCTCAACACTTACAACTGTGTCAACAAAAGATAAAACCTGATAGAAAGTTAGGATCCTGGATCCTTAATTGTTTAGCTTTGGAAACCTGCAAAGGCATATTACTTGGGACTAAGCCAATTGTCAAAGAAAATATTAGCTTCTGGGGACAAGCCCAACAATCTGGGGACAAGCCCAACAATCTGGGGACAAGCGCAATAAGCTGGGGACAAGCCCAAATACTGGGGACAAGCCCAAAGGATCTTGTGTAAACTGGAGTATGGCCCAAACTGGAGACTACCCAAACTTAGTGACATGAAAATGCCAAAACCTTAGCTAACGTGAAAACAGTAGAAACCTTAGGAACGGATGTATGGTACGTCTACCATTATACTTAGGATCCTAAATACAACCAGTACAATGAAATTGTCAGCCCCTAAAGCGGGTACAATACCCATTTCCTTTAACTGCACTAGGATAATCGTGCGCAACTGGCGAAGGTGCAAGAACCTGATTTGTAGAAGGTAATAGATACCTTAAACTGGGGACAAGCCCAATGAACTGGGGATAAACCCAAAGACTTTGGAGAATTGATCGGATACTTGATCCTTTGTTAAAGATACACCTATTTCTGCAAAATTCAGAACTTGATGAAAAAGGATAAAGGATTTGGGATCTCTCTCCTTATAATTAAATAAATTAAAGTATTAGAGAAATAATACTGAAATCATTAACAGAATGAGGATCATATATCCTTTGAGGATCCTTAATATGTACTGGATATAAGGATAACCAAGGATCCTAGATCCTTTTTACATGAAGTATTTCTTTAAATGGACAACATTCCAAGCCCTTGGTAATAGATCACCTTCCATGGTTAATAAACGATATGCCCCCTTTCCTGCCTTAGCTTCAATTAGGTAAGGGCCTTCCCACTTTGGTGCTAACTTGCCATCAGTAGGATTTGTGGTGTTTTGGAGTGCTTTCCTTAACACCATGTCACCAACTTGAAACTTTCTGATCCTGACATTCTTGTTATAAGCTCCAGACATCCTTTGTTGATCGCTAGCCAATCTTATCCTTGCTAAATCCCTGAGTTCTTCTATAGTATCCAAATCTTGAACCAAGTTTTCAGCATTTCCTTTAGGATTACGGATGCTTGTTCTTGCAGTAGGGACTACCATCTCTGTAGGGATCACAGATTCAGCTCCAAACACTAAAGAAAATAGAGTCTGGCCAGTAGCATTCTTGGGAGTTGTTCTGTCAGCCCATAACACATAGGGTAGTTCTTCTGTCCATTTCCCTTTCTTGGATCCAAGCTTCTTTTTTAAGTTGTTCATGGTGATCTTGTTGGATGATTCTGCTTGACCATTAGCTTGTGGGTGGACTAGTGTTGATGTTATCATCCTAATCCCCCAGCTGTCACAAAAGTTAGTAGTTCTACTCCCAATAAATTGGGATCCATTATCACAAACAATTTCAGAAGGTACGCCAAATCTAGTAATGATGTTTCTTTTAATAAAGGATATCACTTCCTTTTCTCTGACTTGTGCAAAGGCTTCAGCTTCTATCCATTTGGAAAAGTAATCAGTCATAGCAAGCATAAACACTTTTCCTCCTGGTGCTTTGGGAAGTTTGCCAACTATATCCATTCCCCATCTCATGGATGGCCAGGAAGAGGATATAGGATGCAGGAGCTCCGCTGGTTGATGAAGGATATTGCTATGTCAAGCATCACATTTCTTCGCATAATCCACAGCATCCTTCTTCATGGTAGGCCAATAATATCCTGTTCTAAGGATCCTTGAGAACAATCCTCTGCCCCCAGTGTGGTTTCTACAATCTCCTTCATGAAAATCCTTCAGAACTTCTTGGATTTCTGGATCCTCGAGGCACCTTAGATATGGACCTGCAAGAGATCGTTTATATAATATGTTATTTAGTATTATAAATTGAGATACCTTGACTTTGAAAGCTCTAGGATTTTCTCCAGTAGGAATCTCTCCATGTTGTATATATCTCAGGATCGGAAGGATCCATGATCCTGAATTTGATTGTGAGCCATCACTAGGTATGATTGCTGAATCCTCTACTATCTCCATAGCTGTGTGATCCTCAATAGCAGGAGCTAAGATGTGGATAATGGGAATCCTAATATCCTCTAGAATCTTCAGTGATGATCCAAGGTTGGCTAAAGCATCAGCTTCTGCATTTTCTTCCCTGGGTACCTGTGTCAAACTAAAAGAAGCAAAAGAGTCTGCCAATTTCTTGACTATCTCTAGATATTTGATTAGCCTTTCACCTTTAACAGCATAAGAACCATTAAAGTGGTTAGTAATTAACAAAGAATCTACATGTACCTCAAGATACTTGATCCTCATGTGCTTGGCAATTTGCAAACCAGCTATTAAGGCCTCATACTCAGCCTCATTATTAGTAGTTTGAAACTCACAAGCAATTGAGTGGGGTATTATGTCCCCCTGTGGTGATTTTAGTAGTATGCCTAGTCCAGTTCCCTTGACATTTGAAGCCCCATCTGTGAAGAATATCCAAGGATCCTTAGTCTCTTCAAGCTATTGAACTTCCAACTCAGCTTGCCTTTGTAGATCACTACAGAAATCAGCCACAAAGTCAGCGAAGGCTTGGGATTTAATGGCAGTTCTAGGTTCATATTTGATTTCATATGCACTAAGCTTGACTGCCCACTTTGCCATCCTTCCTGACATTTCAGGTTTCCTGAGAACATTCTTGATAGGAAAGTTAGTCTTAACAATAATAGGATGAGTCTCAAAATAATAGCGTAATTTAGTAGATGCCATGATTAAAGCAAGAATAAGTTTTTCTAAATGAGAATACCTGGACTCAGCATCAAGTAGACTTTTACTTACATAGTATACAGGATGTTGAGTACCTTCATGATCCTTAACAAGGACTGCACTTACTGCCTTAGAAGAAACTGCTAAGTATAAGGATAATATATCCCCATTTTCTGGTTTCATTAAAGCTGGAGCTGAGGATAGGTAATCCTTAAGGGACTTGAGGGCATTCTCATGCTTTTCAGTCCACTCAGATTTTTTGTTCTTTCTCAGGATGTCATAGAATTCTTTGCATTTCCTGATGACTTTGAGATGAATTTGTTCAAGGCTGCGATCCTCCCTGTCAATCTTTACACATCCTTAGCATTGGCAGGAGACTTGATGTTCACAATGGCTTTGATTTGTTCTGGACTTGCCTCTATCCCTCTTTTTGTCACCATATAACCTAGGAACTTGCTAGCTTTTACACCAAAGTGGCACTTGGAAGGATTCAATTTCATGTTGTATCTATCAAGGATATCAAATGCTTCCTCCAAATCTCTAAGGTGATCCTCAGCTCTCTTGGACTTAACCACCATGTCATCAATATAGACTTCCATTGTGTGTCCAATTTGCTCTTTAAACATCATATTACTAGCCTTTGGTATGTAGCACCTGCATTTCTTAGTCCAAAGGGCATAGCAATATAACAATAGATACCAGTAGGGGTCATAAAGGCTGTATCCTCTTGATCAAATGGTTCCATCTGAATTTGTTGGAATCCAGATGAAGCATCCATAAAAGTTAACAACTCATGACCCGCTGTAGCATCCACCATGGAGTCAATGTGGGGTAATGGGAAAGGATCCTTGGGACATGCCTTATTTAAATCAGTAAAATCGACACATACCCTCCACTTTCCATTTTTCTTTTGAACAACAACCACATTGGCTAACCACTTTGGATACTTTACCTCTCTAATCATACCTGCTCTGAGCAATTTATCTACCTCCTCTTGGATGATGGAAATTATTTCAGGTGCAAACTTTCTCCTCTTCTGATGTATGGGTTTGTAGGACCTGTCAGTGCCAAGTTTATGAGTAATAATATCTTTAGAAATAACTGTCACGTCTTCATGTTTCCATGCGAAGGTAGCTTTTCTCATTTTTAAGAAGGATACTAAATCATGTTCAATGGTATCAAGGATCCCGGATCCTATAAAGACCTTGGATTTAGGATCCTGAGGATCCATCAGGATGTCTTTAACATCTTGTTCTCTCGCCTCCAGGAAATCTCTTGGAGGATACTTTAATTGTTATGCCTCCTTAGGTCTTGAGGCTGGCTTCATTGATGAAGTGTAACAATTCTTGGCTTCTTGTTGATCACTTTCTATCTTCACCACACCCCATGGATTAGGGAGTTTAACACACTGATGATATGTAGATGGGACTGCTTTCATATCATGTATCCATGGTCTGCCAAGGATAACATTACAACAAGATAAGCAATCTATGACACAAAATTTTTGAAAAGAATTAACTCCCTCTATGTAAATAGGAAGTTTAATGTCCCCCAATGTGTTCTTGATTTCTCCACTGAATCCCACAAGAACTGATGATCTTGGGATAATTTCTGATTCATGGATGTTCATTTTCTTGAGGACATCGAGTTGGATAATGTTCACTGAGCTTCCCCCATCTATGAGAATCTTGCGAACAAAATGATTAGAAATAAACAATGTAATAACAAGACCATCATGATGAGGATCCTGAATATCCACACGGCCGTCCTCATCAAAGGATATGACTTTATCCTGTGTAAGGATGGAAGTTCGAATAGGCCTATCCCCATTCTCCATCTTTGTCTCTTTCGCATGCCTTTTAGCTGTTGAAAAGGAAGTGCCACATATGTCTGATCCACCAGAGATGAAGTTGATAATTTGGGCATCAACTGGAGGAGCAGGAGCCCTTTCTGGAATTTTTTTAGGATCCTGGATCCTTGATTTCTTTCTTCCAACTAGCCCTTCAGGTATCCTTTGCTTAATAAGTGTTAGGGCTGGATTTCTATAATACATGATCCTTACGCGTGATCCTAACCAGTGATCCTTGTTTCTTTGGCAGATAGTGATCCTCAGCAGAGTTCCAGGATCAGGATCACGGACCGTCATAGGATCCTCATGCTAACAGTTGCTTTCATTGAACTTAATGTTATTTTGCAGGGACATCTAGCAGGATCCGCTCTTAGCATCACAATCAAAGGACGCGTCTTTACAATTATAGCATGTTCTTAATCGGAGATGGACGTTGCAAAGGATATGGAAACTTGGCATGATTTAAGGGCGACAATTTAGGCTAGATTTGCTTTTATTTCTAAAGGGGTAATGAGCTGATTATTAGTCTTTTTACCTAAAATAGGTCACCTACACTTGTATATATAAACACTCTTCCCCATTCGGAAGAACACACAACACAATTCTCACACGCTTAGACACACATTACGATAGTGATCCTTGTACTCAGCTCATTATCATCCGAAGTTGTAACCATATTTTGATATATTGAAGTTGGTGATCGGTAGTTGCCATCACCCGAGGTTTTTTATGCCGGAGATCATACATTGATCAAGGGCTTTTTCCTCGTATAAATCATTGTGTCTTTGCATATTACATACTAAAGTGATCCTTTACTCTTTCAATAAACCAAGCATCAGACCCCGTTTACATAGAGTTTGGTTGCATTATCCTTGTGTGATTTTTGACCAAAACAGTCAGTTTGGCGCCCACCGTGGGGCAATTGGTGCTTCATTCATAAGAAAACTTTCTGTTCGAAATCATTTCAAAGAGTTACATGGCTTCGTCATTGAAGAATACATCCACAGCGATGTCGGCAGTCAATTCATCTACTGGCATTCCACCTTTGCCTCCACCACCAGCTGGATCTCAGAAAGATGCTGAGAAGAGACCAATTTCTATATCCTCTAAACCATCATCTTCTGCTCTAACTTCTTCTGTTCCCAGTACTAGTGATATATTTACTTTGATTTTGCAGATGAGGGATCGTATGCAGCAGCAGGATGAAACTAATGACAGGATCCTCAGAGAAATCGGAGATCTCAAAAGACAAAAGAAAACGGCAGAAGATCATTCCCCACTAATGCCCAAATCTTTGAATTTTGATACTCCAATGATTACTTCTCAGCCAACAGAGGTCTCAGACATACAATATATGGGTGGATCAAGAGGAGTGCATTTCAGCCCAGCAACAATGACTCAGGCATCAGGATCATATTTTCAACCGGCGGGATCCTACGCCCAGCATTCGGGATCCTTCATGAGCTTAGGATCCTCCTTCGTTCTGGGATCATCCCAGGTTCAAGGATCCTCCTTCGTTCCGGGATCATCCCAGGTTCAAGGATCCTCCTTTGTTCCAGGATCATCCCAGGTTCAAGGATCTTCCTTCGTTCCGGGATCGTCTCAGATACCAGGATCCTTCCAGATGCCAGGATCCCTAAAAAGTTTGCAAACAGGAAGTCTAGATGTCCATCAAGGGGACTTCATTCCAATGCAGACCATTGCTTCCACTGGTCCCTCCGTTATCCCAGAATCCCAGCAATATGGATTCACACCCAATGTTCCTAACTTGAACCCGATGGGAGGTAACACCTTAAATAATTATCCTACCACTAACCATGGATTCGTGTAGGATACAGGTATCAATCATGCTATGGCCAGGGAGCTACAGAAGCTAAAGGATATGATATCAAGTGTTCCAGGGGTAGTCAAGCCTATCCCGGAGATTGCAGATGGGAGCCATAAGGTATCTCGTTTTGCACCACCAATTTGTGATGCAGAGGTACCCAAAAGGTTCCATATCCCTACTATGAAGCTGTATGATGGTACAACGGATCCTGAGGAGCACATAGCACAATACAGGGAGAGGATGGAGATCAATCCAATCCCAGAAAAGTTAAAGGAAGCATGCTTATGTAAAGGATTTGGATCCACCCTTACTGGATCAGCTCTTAAATGGCTGCTAAGTCTTCCCCCTTACTCTATCACTTCATTTGCTAATTTAGTTAATTTATTCAATAACCAATTCTCTTGTAGTAGAAAATTTGAAAGATTAACTAGTGATTTATATAGGGTAACTCAAAGTCATAATGAATCATTAAGGGATTATATAACTAAATTTAGTAAAGAATCCTTGGACATTCCCAACTTGGATATGGCTACGGCTGTTGAAGCCTTCAAAATGGGACTGCTTAAGGATTCATTGTTCTATGATGATCTTGTTATGACACCATGCAGGAATCTAGATGAAGTAAGAACTCGGGCACTCAGGTTCATCCGGCTAGAGGATGACAAGTGGAGCCAGGAGAGACAAGTGGGATCCTCAAAACAGGAGAAGCAAGGATCCTCCTTCAAGAACAATAAATTCAAATCCTACCATAGAAATGACAACCAGAATGTGCATGCTGTTGACCAAGAAGAGGATGATGAAGATTATCCTCCAATCTCCGAATATTGTTTTTCCGTTGATAATCATGAACTAATCCTTGCAATGCAGAATCTAGGAGAAAAAGCTAGGTGGCCCAGGAAGAATGATAAACCATCCGGGACTAAAGACAAGTCAAAATGGTGTGCATACCATGAGGATTTCGGGCATCTAACTGAAGAATGCATAGCTTTAAGAAAAGAAATTGGATATCTGTTAAGCAAGGGGCATCTAAAAGAATTGTTGGGAAGAAAAAAGCAAAGGACTCAGGATCCTGAAAGGATCCCTGAAAAGGCTCCAGCCCCTCCGGCGAATGCACAAGTGATCAACTTTATTTCCAGAGGATCAGACATCTGTGGTACATCCTTCTCGGCGGCCAAAAGGCATGCAAAGGAAGCAAAAATGGATAATGGAGAGAGACCTATTCGAACATCAAGTGTCTCAGAAGGAAAGACGATAACGTTTGATGAGGATGATCGCATTAACATCCAGGATCCTCATCATGATAGTTTAGTTATTACTCTCTTTATCTCTAACCATTTTGTCCGCAGGATCCTTATCGACGAAGGAAGCTCAGTGAACATTATCCAGCTTGATGTTCTGAAGAAAATGGGTATCCCAGAATCAGACATCACACCAAGATCCTCCGTGCTTGTAGGATTCAGTGGAGAAACGAAGAAAACTCTAGGGGACATCAAACTCCCAATCTACGTGGAAGGATTACATAATTATCAAAAATTTTGTGTTATTGACTGTTTATCTTGTTGCAATGTTATCCTTGGCAGGCCCTGGATACATGATATGAAAGCAGTCCCATCCACCTATCATCAATGTGTGAATCTCCCTAGCCCATGGGGGATAATCAAGATCGACAGTGATCAGCAGGAGGCTAAGGATTGTTATACCTCAT